>NW_006797390.1:8569503-8574983 GCF_000442215.2 Lipotes vexillifer
AGGAATGTGGCGCCGTCCCAGCCTGGCCTTTGGGGGTGCGAGGACCCTTGGGCGGCTGCGCAAGGCCTTGGGCTCAGATGCTTGAGCCTCCCAGGCGGGGAGTCAGGAGGGAGGGAGGGGGAGCAAGAAGCCCATATTCGGGGGTGGGGGAGAGGTGGGAGCTGAGTTCTCCAGAGCTGGGCTCTGGAATTTTTTTTTTAAGTAGCGGGAACTGATTTACTGGAATTTCTTCTGAATTAAAAGCCAAACAAAAAGTTTCTTGCGGTTTCAGTTACACAAGAGGCCACTGCCAAGACGGAATGAATAAGAGCTGACTAGGGGAGAGGCTGGGGCGGGGGGCTGGGGCCCTGTGGAGCCGTTCTGCCCGCTCTGTGCTGCAGGCTTTTAGAAGAGGAACTGCCTAGACGGGTCTTCCTCCCAGGATCAGAAAGGAAAAGACGGGAGGGGTCTGGGCGAGTGCCGTGTCCGCTGTGAGCCGCGTCCACATGTGAGCGATTACTGTGTGATTATCGTGTCTGATTTACGGTAACTCGGCCTCGCTCCCCAGGGGTCCTTGCTTTGCTTGGAGCCTGACCGATGGCAGTTGGACCAGATGGCCGTCCTGGCCCGGAGCTACGAGGCTCTCGGTCAGCCTTGCCCAACAGGAGGCTGCAGCCACCGCCCGCTGCCCCGAGGGCAGGGATAATGCACTTCCACTGGTGACCCCCAAACTTCACTTTTCTCGGTGCCCCTGGCCCCCTCTCCGCCACCTTCCTGGCAGCCACAGGGCGGCCGGGCCCCGCGGGTCCCGTTGCTTCCCTCCACCTCCCTGCAGGGACAGGGGCCTGATGGGACGGGCCTGCCAGATGCTTCTTCCGGGGGGAGGAGCGGGGGCCACCACAGGCTGGAGCCGCATGTCTCCCAGACCATGTCCCCGCTCTCGAAACTGGCTGCTTCCCTAGCAGGAACTCCCCCCTCCTTGGGTCATGTGGGTCGTGAGGGCTCAGGAGAGCAGACAGAACTCACAGCTCTGAACTCTGCACCCTGTGTCATCAGAGCAGGCACTCAAAGGGGGCCCTGGAGCAGATGCTGCACGGGAGGGAGGGCCCGGGGAGGGCCACGGGGACCGGCAGATGCTGCAGACCGTCCCAGAGGGCGCAGGGCCGGAGCCACTCGTGATGGTGCGGCTGCAGTGGGGAGCCCATGGCGTGGAGGGGACCCCCTCCTTCCCGTGCTGGCCCCGCTGAGCAGCTCTGGGAACCCGGAGCCTGTTCTCTGGAACCCTCTTTGGGTTCCTCCTTACCCCCAGGGGCTGACCCAGTTCTTTTGGAAAGAGCTGGCATCACCCCAAGCTGACTTATAGGCCGTTGTTCTCTCTGAGTTCCGGCCCTCTGCCCCTAGCCCCTCAAACCCCGTCTCTGCCTGAGGGTTCCCTGCTCCCAACCTGCTGCCAACTCAGAGATCGTGGCTGCCTGCCAGGGGCTATTTTGGGGGCACGGAGGGGTGTCTTATTAGGGGTAAAAGTTAAAAGTCCAAGGAAAACCTCACCGCTGGTGGAGTTCCGTCAGTTTCCACTGGAGGTGGGCAAGCGCTTTTAAAATGCACAGCTTTTCAGACTTTGAAATATTTAGAGTTACCGCCTTTTAGGGTCGGAGGTCATCCTAGAGACCCTAGTCGAGCCTCCACTTCACAGGGTCACGGGCGAGGAGGCTGAGAGGCCCAGAGAGGTTTCCCGGGGCCGAACTCTAAGGAGTTGAATTAGGGCGTCCTGGGCCTTTTGCCCGTGTTCTCACTCTCAGCTCGCGCGGACCGCGGCATTTTGCTGGAGGTACTAGAATGGACGCAGTGACCACGCCCAGAATCCCCATCCCTCGCGTCCGGCCACTTCTGTCCTGTCCTTTTTCTTTGCAAAGAACTTTGAACCTAGTGTTTCCATTTAGAGCTAATGTCAAAACTCCCTTAGAAACAGGTTTGGTTGTTTACACGAGAAGGGATTCGGGAGCCAGAACTTGACCCTCTGGGGATCATCTTTAACAAAGGAACTTGGGGAAACGTCCCAGAGGCTGGGGTTCCTCGAATGCGATTCTTTTGGGGAGGAGCAAGCCGAGGCGAGCCTGCCTTAGCAGGACACCAGATCTCAAGGCCCGCGTCTGCAGGACACACGCCCGCGGAGCAGCTCTTGGCCCGGGGGTGGGGTGGGGGGAAGACACAGTGGGGAGGGGGCCTGCGACCCGGGACCAGCTGCTCTGCTGTACCCCAGCCTCGGGGCTCCTCTGGCCGGGGAAGACCAGGCTTGGGAGGTCCCTGCAGCGGCCCGTGTTGACGGACATGGGTGACGTGCCGGCCGTCGGTCCCTGCCCTGGACGGCAGGAGGCAAGTGGAGAGGAGAGGAGACGCCTAAGGTAACTGAGGTGCTTGCTTGGGCTCTTACGGGTGGCTGCCCTCTCGGGGGAGGGAGAGGGAGTCGGGGGATCATTCTCACAAGTCTGTTGTTTTTCTTGCTGAGTGACAGTCATCACAGGATAGCGGAATTCATCACTTTTCCAAAAGAATGTGTCTCAGGTGCTGACCTGACCTTGGCCAGGACAGTAACTGGTAGCAGACTTACCTACTCCAAGCATACCGGAACCCCAGTGGAATTTTTAAAAGATGATTTTTTTTTTTTTTTTCAGTACGCGGGCCCCTCACTGTTGCGGCCTCTCCCGTGGCGGAGCACAGGCTCCGGACGCGCAGGCTTAGCGGCCACGGCTCCCGGGCCCAGCCGCTCCGCGGCACGTGGGATCTTCCCGGACCGGGGCACGGACCCGCGTCCCCTGCATCGGCAGGCGGACTCTCAACCACTGTGCCACCAGGGAAGCCCTTAAACAGATTTTTATTCTCGTTTTTGGGCAATACAATCCAAAGTCCGTGGGTGGGGGCTTGTGTAAGAAATGTGGGCGCCCTGTGCCTGGGCTGGACCACAGTCACCCCTGCGTAGCGGGGCTCCCGGGCCCAGATGTGCCCGTCCCCGGTTGGCAGAGTGTCTGTGGGCCGTTTAGGGCTCCTTACACGGGAGCCTTTCTTTCCTGCCTGTGGTCTCCTGGTATTCTAAACCCCTTCTCTCCAGCTTCTTTCCAAGGACTGTTCTAGAGGGGTGTTCCCGGGGATGAGTGCCCTCCTCGCATGAGCTCCCGTGAGGGGAGCGTTGTAGGCAGCACGGGGTCACCCCTGCCCATCTCGACTGTGGTCCCCACACGCGCCTGCCTGCCGTGTCACTGGACCAGTGACCAGCGTCCTCGAGGTTAATCCCAGAGGAGCAGCGTGGCCATGAGTGGTTACGTAAGAAGGTGTAGTGTTGAGATCAGCGCCCTGAAGTCCAGCTGCAGCCTGCATGGTCTGGACGTGGTCTTGTCCGTGAAAACCTACCTCCAATTCTGTGCTTCTGGGAAAAGGACTCGTGCACCACTGGGAGGGGCCACGTGATTCTTTAATTATTCTCTTAGGTGGCCACATATCAGAATCACCTGGGATTCACGACAACAACAAAAACTGGACACTACAGGCTAATCTAGACGCAGCTTGAATGGGCATCAGACTCACCTGGAAGACAGGTGAAAACACAGATTCCTGGGCCCACCCCCAGAGCCTCAGTGGCTCCGGAACGGGGCGTGAGGTTTTGCATTTCTAACAAGTTCCCAGATGCTGCTGACGCTGCCAGGCTGGGGCCACGCTCGGAGAATCACACTGTGGTCTCAGAGACGACTCAGCCTCTCTGCGGGTGCGACCAGGCATCAGGATTTTTTCAGACTCCCCAGGTGGTTCTGAGGTGCAGCCACGGCTAAAAGCTGCTTCCGCCCGTGGGGTCCCTGCTTCACTGCTCAGCCTGTACCAGGGGCCACGTGGAGGTGGAGGAGGCTTTGGGGGGCCTCTGGCCCCTGAGCCGCCAAGGGGAGCGCAGCCCTGCCCGGGACACGGTGGTCGTCCTTGTCCTTCTGAGAAGTGAGGTGAAGGTCCACCCCCAGCCCTGCCCCTCGGACGTGAATGTGCAGGACGTGGCCGATGAGAATGCCTTCTGCCCGGAACCTCCTTCCCCTCAAGCCAGCCTCTCCCTGAGGTCTGATCATGTCTTGCCAAGTTGTGAGGATGGACTGTTTACCTCGCTCTGGAGGTTCGAGGTTCCCATGCGGCCCAGGAACAAATCACCCGGTGGCCCCGGGACCCAGAGACACAGTCGGCTGCTCTGGGGTAGCCGGGTGCATGCAGGCCGTGCCCACCACCCCCGTCCCCACCGAGTGGGTCTGCAGTTGCGTCCTCCTCCTTCAGCCCTTGGGCCCCGGGCTGTGCTCCTTGACGGGCTCTGCATTTGCCGAGGCCTCGGGATGGGCCCTTTCTGCCCACTTTGGGTGCCAGGCTGAGAGCCTGCCCTAGTGTCCTGTGTGTCATGTCCTTGGAGGGACTGAGCCTCCCTGGCCTGGTCTCCCCAGGACCCCTCCCTGCCCCACTTTTGGGTGTCCACGCTGTGTGTAGCCCCGTGGCCTGACGGCCCCAGTCAGCGGATTCTGTGGGGCAGCCTCGTGGGCCGGGCGGCCGCTCCAGCAGCCAGTGTGCGTGTGTGACCCGAGGATGACAACGTGAGCAGCAGGGCAACACGTGTGGGAGACGAACCTTAACTAAAAGTCTGTCCTCCGGCTCAGCCTGCCTGTGAGGATGCGGACTGCCAAGCTCAGGCTGCCCGGCCGGTGGGGAGGCTTCCTTCATGCAGGGCGGACGGACGGGAAGCACGGGAGCTCATTGACCTCGGAGGCCTTGGGTCAGTTATGTACCAAAGGCAGCCCGGGGGGAGACACGCGGTGGAGAGCAGAGCTGGGGCAGCCAAGGCCTCCTCTCAAGCATCGCGACGGGGGTGCAGGGGCTGCAGGGGAGGGACGTGGGCTCTCGGGCGGAGAATGGAGCTGTGGGGAGGACAGCCTGAGGCCCGCTGGCCCGCCGGGCACCCCACTTGCTGGAGCCCGGGAGGGGTGGGCCAGGGGAGGGGAGCCACCATCTCCAGGCGGCAAAGTCCCCCTTCGCGCCCTTTCCTGTAGAAATCTCCAGAAAAGGGATGGAGAAGAGGTGCAGAGTCCGTGAAATGTGCGTTTGCCGCCCGGGCTCTGGTAGGTGCGGGACTCAGCTCTGTAACGAGCAGCAAGCGTTCGCTCACGTCCGCCGTGCACTGGTGTAGGGCGTCCTCGGGGGCAGAGACATGGCCTGGCGCCTGAGGTCGCCGTGCCATTGGAGGACACGGACAGAAGCAGGCCACCATTGTACACGTATGGGCATGCAGTGCAAACCAGGGACGCCCAGATATGCAGTGACTTTTCCGGGTCCTAGGTGATCAAACCCAGGTATTCTGTTGCATTTATTTTTTTGCTTACAAAAGACGCGCCTCGGGCTTCCCTGGTGGCGCAGTGGTTGAGAGTCCGCCTGCCGATTCAGGGGACACGGGTTCGTGCCCCGGTCTGGGAAGATCCCACATGCCACAG
>NW_006797390.1:8575259-8575656 GCF_000442215.2 Lipotes vexillifer
TTTTTTTTTTTTTTTTTTGGCCACGCCGCACGGCATGTAGGATCTTAGCTCCCCAGCCAGGGAGCAGACCTGCGCCCCTTGCATTGGAAGCATGGAGTCTTAACCACTGGACCGCCAGGGAAGTCCCCAAGCCTCCCACTTTAAACGGGAAGACGCTGGAGCCAGAGAAGTTAAGGAAATGGTCCAAAGCGGTGCAGCTAGTCAGCAATGAAGCTCGGGGGGCCACCAGCTGCTTTCCTGACTCCCAACTCGGTACGACTTTGATCTCCCTCATCGTGTCACCTTTGCAAACATGCAGCCAAGGCAGGCGACGTTCTCGGGCGCTGGTGGCCGGCTGCTCTCTCTCTCTGAAGGCGTGATGTTTTAGCTGGCACAGCAGAGCTGCAGTCTGCGGGGG
>NW_006797390.1:8576024-8586462 GCF_000442215.2 Lipotes vexillifer
GGGGGTAAGTGTGAGCAGGTGCAGAACCAGCGTCGCAAGTGGGCCTTCTGGCCGGCACCTGGCTCCGCGGCAGATGTCCTGGTGGTAGGGGGTGGGGCACCGGGAGGGGGCTGAGGCCTGGACACGGCCTTTTGGGGTCCCTGGCTCAGCAGGGCGGCAGGTGCATGTTTCCGGAGGGGCTGGTGCCGGTCCCTCCGGGAAGCCCTGCAGGGTGGTAGCCCCGTGAGTGAAGCGCTCGAGGATGGGTGTAAGAATGAGAAGAAAGTGCTAGTCAGAGGCAGAGGAAATGCTGTCTTTGGGGGAAAGAAATGATCTGTGGCAAGGAACTTCTTGACCCAACCTTGAAGAGCCGGCAAGGTGCCCAGAGGGCAGGGGGGGACTTGATTCATCGTACCGTCCGTGACAAGTGACCAGAGGGACTCAGCCTGGGCTCTATTAGGGGAATACTCTTGGGGCCACTCGGCCCAGGGCCCTCCTGCTGGACCAGGGCTGTTCTGCTTGGTGCCGTGGTGTCGTTGTGCGTAGACAGGGCGTCAGCTTTGTCCGGAGGAGGCGTGCCCTTCACGGGGTCTGCTGCGTGAGGGCAAGGAGCGATCCCCCGGGACTGAAATATCCGGCATTGTCGGTACTGCTTACAGGATATTTGGGCCGTAGGGATGCCTCCTGGGCTGCTCCAGCGTCTGATCTCGTCCTTGGCTTTCTCGGATGGGTTGTCTGTGTCCGCCAGTCTATGGAGGAGAAATGGTGGTGGTGTGCAGTGTGGATTTGGGGTTCTGTAGCCTGGATTTAAATCCTCGGTTCTATCAACCGCCAGCCATGCGGGCAGGTCACTAAACCTTGCTGAGTCCTGGATCCTTTATCATATGAGGTGATAACTCGTACATCTTAGGCTTGTTGCAAGGACTAATTATATCTAACCACCTAGCGGTGGGTCTGGCTCATAGGAAGCCCGAAAATGGTAACCCTTATTAGAATGGAACAGTAAAAGCTCCTTCCTTTGAAGCTTAAAAAAAAAAAAAAGTTATTTGGAAATGGAACAGTCTTTTAATGAAGGAGCCTCAAAATCCAGAAACACCAGGCAAAACCATCAAAATGGAGCCCAGACGGGTATTTGTCGGAGGGCTTAGCTTACCTGCCCCACAGCCTGGCCCCCGAGCCAAGGATGGAGGAGGATTCCCTGCACCGCCTACCGGGACTTCCTGCAAACTACAAACTCTTCCCCTGGGTCTGGCTCCCTGGTGAGCACGACCCCAGGGGAGGGGGAGGAAAGGAAGGTAACTAGTAGTTTTGCAACTGTTTTGATTGCTTCAAATTGCGACGTAAATAAGATCTTAGTTAGAGTCTGGAGATTTTGTTTAGTCTTGTGTTCGGCGTAAATGTAGTTTTATTAAAACTTGTCAGGGCAGCCTCCTGCAGCGGAAGAGACAGGATTTGGCGGTGACTGAGCTGGAGGCAACTTCCGAGGGACGGCCTCTGGAAGGGGCGTGTTCTGGGTAGCACCCCAGGCCACCGGCCGTCCCTTCCGAGAAGCGAGGGAGGAAAAAGGTCACCAAGGCACTGCAGCCGTCCATTCGCCATCAACGTCACCTCTGTTTACTACGCACAGGGGGAGACCTTTCCAGAAACCCTCGGTGAGCCAGAGGGAGAGAGAGAGACACACACACTAGGGAGCCGTGCCACGTTTCGTTTTGAGTTTTGGCTGGGAAGCATTGTTCCTACCGAGGAGGCAAGAAATGGCTGTTTGAGCTTCTCGCTGCTCAGCCGGGTTGATGACCCGCCGGGTCTGGGGCTGCCGTGAGCCTGAGTCACTAAGACCCCAGGTGGGCGTCACCAGGATGGTAAATAGGGGACAGACACCAGTTAGGCTCCCTAAGTGCCAGCCCTGGTGCTGGCCCCTGGGGAGGCCCGGCATCCTCCTCAGGAAGACGATGGTTCGGGAGTGAGACAGCAGGTGTACGTGAGTGAGGGGCAGGAACCCAGGAGCCGGGCCCACCCTCTTCTGGAATTTCAGAGAAGGGACACGTGTTCCGACGTGGCTCCTGACGTCCGAGGAGCGGTTCGATCCCACGTAGGCACACGTGTCCTTCTCTGTGTGGAGGGCGTGGCTGTGATGCTCTGTGGTGTCGGAGCAGGCGGAGGGCGGGACCCTCGTCACCTCGTGCGCTCCCTGCCCACACAGCACAGCCCGGCGTCAGGACGCCATCTCAGGGGCAGCGCTGACCAGCTAGCTGTGTGACCTTGACCTGTGCCCACGGTGAGGACCCCGGGTGTGGTGGAGCCGTCGCACGCCGGCCAGAGGGACGGGGCTGGAGGCACAGGGTAGGGGACGTGCCAGAGGAGGTGACCGGTGGCAGCAGCACGACTCAGCAAATCCACCTCTCCCAGTAGCCAAGTCTGTGCCCCGAGGAGCAGCCCCTGGTGAAGGGCCAGGTGTTTCCCGTGTCTTAGGGTCCCCTCCTGCCTTTCCCCCTTCACGTTCCGCCGTCTGGGCCGGCAGTGCTGGGCCCACGCCGAGTGCTTGGGGGACCCGCTGTGGTTCAGGGCATTGCCGAAGAGCTTCCTTAATTGCTGCCTTTCTTTTTATTTTTGGCCGTATTTATTAGTATGAAAAGCCCTTGGCGCTTCAGGAAATCCCACTTCCCACAGCAGCTCCTTTGTACCTTTTTGGGCTGTGCTCAGGCACAGACACTTGTGTGCGTTACTTGGTTTTTCTTGGGGGCCCTGGGGAGGCAGTTCAGGCTGGAGGGGAGTGGACAGGGCACCTGGATACCGAGGGCTTGGGGTTACATGTCCATTTGACCAGCCGTCTGCACATCCGTCCCGACAGTGGACGGTCAGAGCTGCTAAGCGGCAGCTTCGTGCCCGTGAAGGCCTCTTGCAAGGAGATGGCACTACATTTTTTTAAATTGATGTATAGGTGATTTACAATGCTGCGTTAATTTCTGCTGTACAGCAAAGTGATTCAGTTATGCATATAGATACGTTCTTTTTCATATTCTTTTCTATGATAGTTTATCCCAGGATATTGAATATAGTTCCCCGTGCTCTGCAGTAGGACCTTGCTGTTTATCCACTCTCTATATAATCGTTTGCATCTGCTCCTCCCAGACTCCCAATCCATCCCTCCCCCACCCCACCTCCTTGGCAACCACAAGTCTGTTCTCTACGTCTGTGAGTCTGTTTCTGTTTCATAGATAGGTTCATTTGTGCCATATTTTAGAGTCCACATATAAGTGATAGCACATGGTATTTGTCTTTCTCTTTCTGACTTAGCTCACTTAATATGATAATCTCTGGGTCCATTGTTTTTGCTGCAAATGACATTATTGCATTCTTTTTTATGGCTGAGTAATATTCCATTGTATATATATACCTCATCTTCTTTATCCATTCCTCTGTCGATGGATAATTAAGTTGTTTCCATGTCTTGGTTGTTGTAAAGAGGAGCAGCACTACTTTTCACGTGTCGCCTGAAGACCAAGAGTGAGAGAAATGGGCTCCAGCTCAGCGCAGGTGCGAGGACAGACAGAATAGCTTTCCTGATACAGGTAAACACCACTTTGCTTGTCAGCAACAAGCTTTTGTAAATACGAGTGACTCTCCTCTGATTGCGATGTGTGGACGGAAGTGTGGTTCTATCGGTAGGCAGCGGGATAAACTAAATGTCTGTAGTCTTTATATAATTTAAACTGAAATATTAGCTAATAATGTATTAATACGGAGTGCGCGTTAATGATTAAAATGGAGGGAGTGGTTTTTGCTGGATAGAAAAGGAGAGGGTTCCATAGAGGATGTGTCTGATCTGGATCTTGATTGTAAGCAGGAGGTAGAAAACAAGTTGTTGGCAGTGGGTAGAGAAAGGAGAGTAACGGGCGGAGGGGAGGGCGTGTCCCTGGCGTGACTGTGACCGTGGCTGTGTGTTCGGGGGCCACTGGGTGGGCAGCTGGGGGGCGGGGAGAGGGAGCTGGGCCAGAGCACGAAGGCCCTGAGTGTCCCGGGAGGCGCGGGGTCCGTCCTGCTGAGACTGGGGGGGGTGCCGTCTGGTATGGGAGGGGTCAGGGAGGCCGGTCGGGAGGTCCCGTGGTGGGTCAGAGGGCTCAGCAGCCTTGCCTGCGGCGTCGGGGGCGGGGGGGGGGGGGGGGGGAAGAGGGAGAGAGAAAGGGGGGGGGTCAGACAGGAAAAGGCCCACAGCGGGTGGAGGAGCCTGACTCTGGGGGCTGTGGGTACATCGCGGAGTGGAGAGCGGACAGGGGAGACAGTCCGTAAGGGTGGGGCTTAGGCCCCCCCAGCAGGCGAGGTCACGCAGACCTGCTTGGCGAGGTGCCCTGTCAGTCAACGGGTGACGTGTCCCATAACAGGAAGCGTCTCTGGCGGCTGCTGGGACCCAGACCAGCGGTCGAGGCGACTTTCCCCATCGGTCACGCAGAAAACCCAAGCACCAGGGGCCGGCAGTCTCCATGCACGCGGGCACTGGGTGTGTGCGGGTCACGGCTGCCCAGGTGTGGGGTCTGCATGGCCAGCAAGCATCGCTGAGCTCGCCCTTCCCAGGGGGGGCCTGTCTGGCATCTCCAGTCTTGCCCTCCTTCCTGTCTCCTCTCGCACCGTGTCTTCCGGGGCCTGGATCACTGCAGTGGTCCCCAGCTGGCTCCCGGCGTGAGCCTCCACCACCAGCCCTGTACGCACGCCTCTGCTAGGGCCATCTTCCGAGCCCGCTTTGCCCTTTTAATAAAACTTCTTTGGCTCCTAGAAGCCTTCATCTGGCAGGTGGCCCTTAGCAACCCCCCTAAGCCTGTTCGCTGTCACTCTCCTGTCAGAATTGCCAGTACGGCCAAGCTAATCAATTCCTCACTTCTCATTCACATCACGCCCCTTCCCATCTCGGTCCCCTCCCCCTTCTGTCTCCCGAGGTGTCATTCGAGAAACCTCCTCCTGGGAAGCATCCTCCTCTGAAGTCTGGCAGCCCGTGCGATGCACCTCACATGTTTGGCACGTGGCACGTGTGCCCCTGCCTCTCTTTCCAGGGCAGGGGATTGCCTCATACCTCCTTGCTTTCCCAGAACCTAGCAGAATTCCTAAAAATTACTCTCTTCAATGAATGTGTGTTGATAATGATGGCTCTGGCTCAAGCGAGGGGGCCAACTAGGGGCCAGATGGTATTAAGAATGGTAAGGGTTAAGCATAATGACAACACCTACCGCTTACTGATCACAACGGGTCAGGCCCAGTGCCGAGCCCGTTACAGTCATTACACGATCGAGTTGACGTCACCACCCCCGGGTCGGCATCACCCCCATCTTGCAGACGCGCGGGGTCGCCCACATGTCCGTGGCGGACGTGGCGGGGACCGGCTGTCTGTCCCAACTGCCGCACCCCACCCCCAAAGCACATCCTCTGTCCCATCTCCCGTGCTAGATCGCATGGGGCTTTCTCCTTGTTTTGTCTTGTGAACGTGTTGTTTCTTTATCCCTGTGATTGGGGCCTTGACCCCCCCCCCACCCCCCGAATATGGGAGCAGCAGGCAGGATGGAAGGGGTGTCACGTGCCAGGGTGGGCAGAAGAATGAGGCTGCTCGGCAGGCGTCATGAAAATGGATGACTCGTGCCCCGTGCCTCAGAGGAAAGATGGAGGAATGGCGAGGGAGCAGGGAGAGAGCGTTGACGGGTGACGGGTGAGCACGCGAGTTTATCCATGCTGATGGGCGGGGGCGTGACGGCCACTGTGCTCTAACGGTGGGGACAATCCCGGCTGAAAAGTGCGGAAGCCCTGGGAATCTTCCCCCTCGAGACAGAGGAAGCTGACGGGTCTGGCTGCAAACCGTGGCTGCAGCATTTCTGTCGTGGTTCTGTGACCAGGTCGTGTGATACTAACCCTGGCAGCGGCCTTGCCCCTTACCCTCTGGACCCTCCAGAAGTCCAAGGCCATTTGCAGCCCTGCCCTGGGTGGGTAGGAGGCTGGAGGAAGGTCACAGGGCAAAAGGGGTCCGGGCCCATGTTTTCTTTCCCCTCCAGGGCCAACCCACAGGAATATTTGGAGCTGCTTTCAAAATATTCTCAGCCCGGACCACCACTGCCCACTGTCACCCGCTCCTGATGCCAGGCGCTCTGCCCCAGCCTCCTGAAGGGGAGGAAGCAGGGGTTCTAGGGACACACAACGGTGCAAAATACCCCCGTCGGTCTGCGGCCCAACATGGAAGCCTCCTTCTGCTTGCGTGGGAACTTGTCTTCCTTGTAAATGCCCACGGCTGAAATTCCACCATTTTAGCTTTGCTTTGCCTCCATTATTCCGTAACCCTCCGGGGAAAGAGCAAACTTTAACTTGCCAACACCTTTATCAGAGTCACTTAGTTCAACACCCTTATCAGAATCACTTAGTTCAACACCCTTATCAGAGTCACGTAGTTCATCACAGATCAAATGAATCCGTGGAAGGACCGAGGGGTGGGGAAGGGCTTGGAAAGGCCTTGTCTTTATCACCGTTTTCCTGGGTCCTGCCTGGGGGGCAGTCCTCTCTTAGTTCCTGGGAAGAAATAACCCATGATAAGAGGAAAGATGTCGCGAGTAGAACCTGGAAGCAAACAACTCAGTAATAAACCACCCCCGGTTATGTTTGCAAGCTTCTTGGGTGTTATGCCCTCCAAACCTCACTGTCCAGAGACGGGAGTCTGGGAAACAGCTGCCGTATTGACGGACGCAGCATCCAGAGGCGGCCGAGGCTGGGCTGGGAGGGAAACGATGTCCGCGCCAGGACCATGTCAACAAATAGGAAGCCGAGGACAGAGTCGGAAAGTTGTCACGGCGGACGCCACTGCGGCTTGATTCACTAGGGCTGTTGTAGTGGTTGTGATGTTTAAGTCCTCAAGAGACACTGGGTGCTCGCATCCGCCTCCCGAGAGGAAAGGCAAAGGGAGTGATGTTGAGGGGTCACGTCTGCAGAGTTCAAGCGCCAGGCACCCCACTTCCCAGTGCAGAGCCTCGGGCGCCCTGCGAAGCGTGGTGTTTGACATCACTCTGAGAGTTTGCATCTCTGCGAGCACCTTGGGGCCTCTCTTCCTTCTCGGTCTGAGTATACACATAATATGTGTCTGACTATCTCTACAAATATAGAGGTGTGTGTGAATATATATATTATATGTGTATGTGAATATGTATGCATAGACATGTATGACATACATATTCATATACCTTACATTCAAATATTTCTCCAAACCCCCTGCGTGTGCTTACGTACATAATGTGCATATACCTGGATCTGTTTTGAACAGGTGGCTATATATAGATGTGCTGCCACACTCCAACCCTTGACAAAAAAAAAAAAAAAATTAAAGACCACACACACATTAAGACAGGGAAGGGGAGGGAGCAGGGAGACAAGGAAGGACATGGCCGTGGAGTGTCTTTCTCTTTCGGGCTGTCCTTGCTGGCTTGTCTGATGGGAATGTGCTCCCTGGGTTCACAGCCGAGGGCTTCAGGCACTCGTGGGCGTCGTGCCCCTGGCCCGGGACCCTCCCCCACTCCAGGCCTCGGGTTCCCCCTGCCCCTGGCCTGATGGCTGTGAGGACAGGGCCCCCAGTTTCCTCGACGAGGAAGCAGGCCTTCTCGTGCTGGAGCTTGCACTGCAGGCATCCCTCGGGCCGTCCTGAGCCCCCCGGCATTTGGAAGCGACGAGTGGGTTCCGGGAGGCTTGCAGGTGACCGTCCTGGGCCCACGCCGGCTGTGGCCACGGGGTGGGTCCTGTCCTGGTCCCATCCCCTCCTGGCTCCCAGGTCCCCCCCCAGCCGACCTCTGCCCCGGGGACGCCAGCCACGTGGGCAGCCAGGCGCACGATGGACCTCCCAGTGGCCCTAGAGGTGACCGTGTCCCCGAGTTCCAGCGTGTGTGTGGACACGTCCTGTTTTATTCCTCTTCCTAATTCAGGGCAGGCAAGGCGGGTGGTGAGACTGTGCAGCGTCCCCGCTCACTCTGTTTGTGTGAGAGGAGCTTCCTGAGGCCGCGGTTGGATGCCAGCGTCTTTGATCCTAAAAAAGCCAAGCGCCTGGGCTACTACGCCTTGGAATCTCCTTGAAGATACTGACGTGGCTGCCCTGGAACCCACCTCTTCCGCAGCGCCCCCTGCCCTGCCCTCCCCAGCATCAGTAGTTTTTTAAGTTCTCATGGTGATTCTCGCATGCAGCCAGGATTAAGGCCCACGGGCTAACAGGGGAGGGGATGGGGGAAAGGTAGGCATGTCGGCCAGCTGTTTCCCTTTTCCTGCTTGCTGGGGGGCTGTTTGGTGGGTGTTTACCAGGGCCTCCTGTCTGCCACCTGCCTGGCTGGACCCAGGGCCTGTGGACAGAGGGGCACAGCTTGGGTGCTTCTCAATCCTGAAGGATCTTTGCAATGACCTAATCATCCTTGAGAAAATATGGATTCCTGAGCCTCACTCAGATTTGCTGAAACAGAATATCTGACGGTAGGAATGAAGAGTTGTTTTATCATCATCACCATTATTATTTGATTTTGATAACCAGCCAGACGCAGAAACCACTGGGAGACAGAGACTCAGTCCTCATTTTCCAGGAAAGATTTTACATCTTTCCTTTTTTTTTTTTGCGGTACACGGGCCTCTCACTGTTGTGGCCTCTCCCGTTGCGGAGCACAGGCTCCGGACGCGCAGGCTCAGCGGCCACGGCTCACGGGCCCAGCCGCTGCGCGGCACGTAGGATCTTCCCGGACCGGGCCACGAACCCATGTCCCCTGCATCGGCAGGCGGACTCCCAACCACTGCGCCACCAGGGAAGCCCCCATCCTTCCTTTTGATCAGCTGGTGGCTCTGAGTCCCCTTGATGGACCACTTATGGGCTGTGGGACCTGGTCAAACAGTCAGCCCCCCCTCAGCTTCATTTCATCATCTGTCAAACGGGAACCACAGTGGTACCCACTTTATATAAGTGTTGGGAAGATTCAACAACTTAATTCATGTAAAGTGTTTGGCAATCATAGAGGCTCAATAAGTAAGAACCGTCCTGTTTGTTGTTATCATTTTGTAACTGAAATAGAAGCTGCAGCCTAAACGAGAAACTCATGACGTTTAAGGAGCATGAAGTCAAAACTTCCGGCCTTGTGGTCGGCGGCAGCTGTAGGGCTCAGAGGGATAGATGAGCTTTGAACTTGTGTCCGAACCAAGAACTTGCTTCTCTGGGGAGGGTTGGAGGGAGACCATACGTGTCACACTCAAAACGTGTTTGTAAAGAATGAAACCATCCGTGGAAAAACGATGCGGTCCTGATGGCTGTTCCGAAGTGAACTGCTTTCATTTATTGAGTACCTACTGCAGCTTTGGGGGCGTCATGCAGAAAAGGACAGTGTTCCCTTCTTTGGGGCATTTGCAGCCCAGTCTGGAGAGCGATTCGCACCTTTGAAGAGCAGGACCAGAGGGGAGGGTGTGTAATTAAGAGCTGAACTGTGTCACTGGATTCTCCCTGGCCTCACGATTCTGGCCAGGGATGCAGTGCGCCCTGGAGGTGGTGAGAGAGGTGCGGAAGGCCCGAGTCAGGGAGCTGGGGGCAAGTCCGAGAGCAAGAAAAGTCCAAGGAGAGGCTGCGGGGAAGCAGCCTGGGACAAGCGTGACCAGCCAACGTGGGACGAGGGGCCGCCAGCCTGTCCGGGGTCCCTTCTACTCAGGGCTGTTTTGCTCTGCGGCCTCGGACAGCTCCCTGTGGTCTGCGAGCGTCCTGCTGGGTCTGCCTGGACAGGTGGGCACAGCCGGGGGAAGTGCTCAGGTCCAGGGCTGGGCTGGCTCAGGGCAAAAGAGCAGGTACCCGCTCCTCTGTGCCACCATCTAGGGGAAGTCGGTAGAACCCTCCATCCCAGAAGGCCGTCTCCACGTCTTGCTTTCGTGCCTGTGGGTCTTTAAAGCTTTCCACTCTTATAAAAGTGTTTTTAATGGTGAGATTTTATACCTTACGTTAGAAATGCTGCAGCCTTGATTCCTGGAAAATCACAAGGGTTAGCATTGTCAAGGCTCAGAGACGTCTTTCCGTGAAGGGCCTCTCGATCCTAGAGCCCTTCCTCCCACAAGCACCTGTGACCTTCTGAGACACCAGCGTCCCTGGCTAATCTCCTTTGGAAAAACCGGATAAGAAGGTCCTGCGAGGCAGAGCCTGCAGGAGCCTTAGAGATACCGTCTGCCCTTTCCTTTCCCACGTGAGACACACGGAGGCCCTGGGTGCTGAGGAGGATTTCCCAAGGTTCCCCAGCCTGGCGGTGGCAGAGGTGGGAGCCCCGGGCCCTGCTCCTGGCTTAACGTTCCTCGGGTATTAAAACTGGCCAGAAATAAGGATGCGAGGGGACTGGAAGGAGATATCCCCGTGGTCGGAGGCTATTTTGAAGTCATGTTAGATTTGTTTCTGGGTCAGTAATTTCACAGAAAGAGTATGATCCAACTGATTGATTAGGGAAAG
>NW_006797390.1:8586472-8587217 GCF_000442215.2 Lipotes vexillifer
AGAATTGTAAACTTTGGTTCGCTTACAAGAAGTGTTTGCGTTTCTGAAAAGGATTCAGCTTTTTTTTTTTAGCAGATATTCATTTTTAATTATTATTTACTTACTTATTTTATTTTTGGCTGCGTCGGGTCTTCGTTTCTGCGCGAGGGCTTCCTCTAGTTGCGGCGAGCGGGGGCCGCTCTTCATCGCGGTGCGCGGGCGTCTCACTGTCGCGGCCTCTCTTGTTGCGGAGCACAGGCTCCAGACGCGCAGACTCAGTAGCTGTGACGCACGGGCCCAGCCGCTCCGCGGCACGTGGGATCCTCCCAGACCGGGGCTCGAACCTGTGTCCCCTGCATTAGCAGGCAGATTCTCAACCACTGCGCCACCAGGGAAGCCCAGGATTCAGCTTTTGAGCCTGGATGATTTACGAACTGAAATCCGGCCACGTCTGCTCCTTGGTGAGCCCCACGAATTCCTGCCTGAGGCCCCCTCGTGGCTATTTAACCCACTCACCATCCTCCGCCCTCGGCCGGGGGCCTCTCCCACCACTGGGACGTTAGGAGGGAGAGGCCTGGCCTGCCTCTTGGTGGGAGAGGAGGGAGAGGCGAGGGGCGTGGCGAGGGGCGTGGCGAGGGGCGTGGTTCCCTCCCCTCGCTGGGCCAGGCTGCCCGTGCTGGGTGCAGAGGCCGCGCTCCCATTCCGGAGGAGTCAGGGGAGGGGCTGCAGAAGCCTTGCCTGGAGCATCCTCCCCGCCTACCCCCCC
>NW_006797390.1:8587227-8587811 GCF_000442215.2 Lipotes vexillifer
CGCCCCGCGGACTGAAGGTGAGCCGGAAGCTGCCCATTCCTGGAGGTGCTCCCCTCGTGTCTGCCCTCCTGGGAGCCTGAGGACTTTCTGCTGTGCTGGGCTGTGCTCCCGTGTCCGTGGCCAGGTGTGGGTGCAGGCAAGGCGTGGCCCTCACCCCCCTTCCCACGTGTGCCCCTTCTTCAGGAAGGTTCAACACTTCGATCGCCTGTTCGTGTGCACAGGCCTATTTTTAGTGCTTTGAGCATGTTGACTCTTACATAAGACTCATTCCGTGTCTATAAACTCTTTAGGAACTATTCCCTCTTGAGAAGAACGGTGTCTGGTCTGTTTTGCTCCCCTGCCCTCGAGTTCTAATTTGGGACGGGGAGCCTCCTGGCCCTGGGCCTGCTCGCTGCCTTCAGCCTGTGCACCGGCTGGACCCGCTGCCCCTCCTCGGGGGCCTGGTGGGTGCAGAACACGTGACACAGAGCACAAGGCGGGCTGGCCCTCATGCCGGCGCTGTGCAGACGTGGCCGGGACCCTCGTCCTTATTCTCACCACCCTGCCCTGCTCCTCCTCTCAGCCAGGACGTGGTGGCGGCGGGG
>NW_006797390.1:8588717-8590191 GCF_000442215.2 Lipotes vexillifer
GGGGGGGGGGGGGGGGGGCGGCTTCAGGCATGACCGTGGCCTCCGTGGCCGTGGCTCCTGTCCTGCCAGCATCGGACCGACTGAAGAATGAGTTTGCTGGGGCTGAGCCAGTGGCTTAAACGACAGAAATGTGTTCCCTCCGCTCCGGAGGCCAGAGTCTGAATCAGGGCCCGGCGGGGCTGGTCCTCCTGAGGCCTCTCTCCTTGGTGTGTAGATGGCCATCTCCCCCACTGTGTCCCCACAGTCTTCCCTGTGTCCAGACTTCTTCTAATCAGGACTCCAGTCAGCCTGGACGAGGTTCCCCAAAATGACCTCATTTTGCCTTCATTACTCTGTGAAACCCACGTCTGTCTCCCTGACTCCGAGGCACTGGGGCTTTGGGCTTCACCGCGTGAGCTTGGGGGCATGCTCATCTGTGGCAGAATCCGTCGGTGGGTTTGTCTAGACAGGCCTGACCGCCCGCGGCCGTGCAGAGGGCAAGCCCGTGTCCAGGTCCTGTCGCAGCCTGTGCCGGTGAGTGGGACACTGGGACCGTGGAGGCCACCCTCACAGTGGCCCTGCCGCCCCCCTGGAGGCGTTGCCCTCCATAGAAGAGCCGTGACGCGGGCCTGGGTGGGTGGCTCAGCCCCCCTCGCTGCTGGATGTGGGTGGGGAGTGGGTAGCGTTTGTCGCTTGTGCTGTCACAGCTCTGAGGGTTCAGACAAGGACAGACGGGAGTCTGCCAGGGTTCCGAGCTCCGGAGGTAAAGAGAGTTATGGGGCAGTCCAACCCTGTGTGCGCGTGCACCTGTGTGCAAGTGTGCGTGCGTGTGCATGTGTGCATGTGTGTGTGTGTGTGCCTGCAGATGCGGGTGTGCATCTATGTGTGCATGTATGTGTGTGCGGGTGTGCCTGCGGGTGCGTGTGTGCGGGTGCGCACATGTGTGCATGTATGTGTGCGCGTGTGCGTGTGTGTGTGTGTGTGCATGTGTGTGTCTGTGTGTGTCCGTGTGACGGGGCAGAAGGGCGTTTAAGGAGGCCCGAGGCCCTGGAAGAAACCTGGAGCGTCACCCAGCCTAGGAGACCCTTGGGGATTGCGGACCCCTGCCGCCGAGTCAGGCCTCCCTGAGCAGTGATGCTGCGGGAAGCCCCCAAGGCCTGGTTTCTCTGAACACGTGACATCACCCACCGTGACACACCTGTCCCCAAGCTGTTGCCACCACACCCCGAGAGCAGGCCCAGAGCAGGTCCGCGAAGCTGGCACAGTGATTTTCCAGAGGAGCAGACTCTGTGCCCCCCTCACCCCGGCCCAGGAAAGGCACAGAGGTGCCCCTGTGGCCCAGCGTGTCCAGCCCCGGGTCAGCGTTGTGTGCAGGCTCGGGCTCAGGTCCTGCCAGGACCGCGGCTGCTCTTAGGTTCAGAAGGTGCGCTTCGCATCCAAACACTGAACTCAGGTGGGGTTTACTCGGCATCAAAGAAGGGGTCTGAGGGAAAGA
>NW_006797390.1:8590343-8598210 GCF_000442215.2 Lipotes vexillifer
TGCAGGCAGGGTGGACCACATGGGTGGATGAGAAAGTGCCCGAGTCGGCAGGCACCTCGCAGGAGCGAGGGACGCCTGGCCCACCTGCTCGGGCCACGTCTCATCCCAAGATTCTGCCAGCAGAGCACGCGGACTTGGGGAACTGGAGTCCCCTCACCAATAGTTCATTCGGGTGCTAGGACTTAAGTATCATCAGGTCAGGTCCTGTGGCCTTTTGTGCTGCACAATATACAATTCTAGGGAAAAATCCCTAAAGCTCACTCCTCCTCGCCCCCGAATCCTCAGAATGTCAGTCTTTTCCCAAAACCCACACTCGAGCTCTTCTGAAACCGCCTCTGTGTATCACAAACTGTCTTCCAGAGAATATTGGATAAACTTTACTAGTAAAAAGATCTGTCAGTCAAAACCAAGTTTGAGTCCCTCTGCCTTAGAAATGCTGAACGAGCTAATTTGCCCCTGGAATTCTCGTGGGGTCTTAACACGCGTCGGAGGAAGAGCTGAGGCCCCGTCACGTCATGCACGACGAGGTCCTCCTGAGGCCTGTTTGTCGGAGATCAGCTCCGGCAACAGCAGCGATGGGGAAGGAGATGACGCCGTGTGCCGTCGGAGAGCTAGGCTGTTGGGGCCTCCACGACCCCGTGCTTGGACTTGGGGGAGCTGGGCCCACATGTGACACCTGTAGGGTACCATCGGAGACCCTGAGACACCTCCCCACCGCCAGTTCCTCATGGCCATTCTTGGTCGTGCTGGTGGCCACCCACCCAGCTACCCCTGGGGTCTGCCCTGGACACCCGGTCAGCCGGCCCAGAGGATTCCGGGCTGTGTTCCTTGGCGTCCTGGGGTCCTGATGAAGAGCCCCTGGGCTGCCGCAGGTGGTGCTTGGTGTGGTTTCCAGTATCCAGGTACCGTGTAAGTGTCTTTGGCAAAAACAATTTCACTCCCAAAACAAAATCTAAAAGTCACCGACTTAAGTTTGACTCCCTTTGTTTATTATTGAGACAAATTACGGCTCCAAGATGCTCAGGGACCAATGCAGGATCACACAGCTCCTCGGAGGCCCAGAGCCAGGAGGGCAGGCAGCTCCCCGCTTCCCAGGCTCATAGCTGTACCTCTGTGCCTCTCGGCGGACGTCACTGGGGTGGAGGTGCAGGGCCTGGAGCTCTGGTTCTCAATTTTCCTAGGCAGCGCGGCCATCCAGGGCACGTTCTAAAACACACAGAGCCATCCATCCTGAAGCACGAGGACCATGCAGGACGGACCCGGGGACGCTGCCCAGAAAGATGCTTCTGCACCTTGTGAGGCCCTGGACGGTGGTCCCTTCTGCACTGCTGACCCTGGGGCACCTAGAGGCCTTCCCGCACAGTCTCTTGATAGGCAGGGGGTCACATCCCTCTGGCTTAAGCCCACGTCTGTAGCTAACTGGCTGCCCCTCCACTCCAAAGACCAACACAGATGCGTGCAGTTGCAGACTCTGAAAAGCAAGGGCAGGAACAGAAGCCCCAGGAGCCCAGAGGGGATGCTGGGGTGAGGGGCTTTGTTTCGAGGGAAGGTCCCTAGCTCTTTCTCCAGGGGCGATGGTCCAGAAAGTCCAGGATGGAGGCCAGGAATCTGCATTTTTAACCAGCACACTGCCGCCCACCCCACCCCATGTGATTTCGATGCGGCTCATCCTCAGATGCCGCTTGGTGAAAGGCCGACGCACGTCGTAATGAACCCAAACTGCTTAATTACAGGAACCCTTCCAACACCCACACGCTGGGCTGTGAGGTGAGGAACTTGGGTCCATGGCTGTCCAAGTGGGTTAGAGGGAGAAACCAGTGTTTAGTTTTGAGGGTGGGGAGCACATAACCCAGCAGTGTCACCCTGACGGTCGTTCTCAAAAGCACCTTGAGGCGCACCGCGCAGGAAACACTGCAGGCACCACGCCCAGCCGTCCACACGGATGTGCCCCCGCCTTCTGGCGACTTACAATCCGGGAGGAGGGCCGTGGAGCGGGAGAGGCAGTGGATGCGGTGCCCGGGAGGTGGCTGGGTCTCCAGTTTCTGGGCGCACCCAACGCTGTAGGCAGCAGCCGGGGGCGCGGGGCCCACGAGATCTGCACGGGCATCTCGCTGCTCCGTCCCTGGAGCCACTCAGCTCACTGCTCGGGCCACTCGGGCGGCCGTGTCCGGAGCACGAAGGGACTCTCGGCTCCCGTGACCCTTCAGCACCGCGACGGGAGGAGCCGTGTTGCCACCTCCACCTCACTCGCAGGAAACGGAGCTCGGAGCGGCCGGGTCCAAGCCCAGGCCTCCTGGACCCCGGGGCGCACCGCCATTCCCTTCAGTCCCCACAGCCGGGCAGACGGGGCCGCACCCTGTCCCCTGCCCCCGGGGCTAGAGAGACGGAAACAAGAATTCCTGACGTTGTGTCTCCCACAAACCCGACCTGGTTTTGGATGAGAAGAAAAAGATGTTGGCAAAGGATAGGACTGACGTGAAGCTCTGATTTGTTTAGAGAAATACTGAAAGCCCCTTGACAGTGTTGACTCATTTGGAAATTTGACTTCCAAAGGAGCAAATGCAAAGTGTCTTTCATAACCCAGCCCTCCTGCCTTCGATCTGAAGAGGGAAACACTGAGAGGACAGTTAGCCCTGCCCGTGGCAGGGTGCAAGGGGTGTCTGCCGGGCCTGTGCTCGCAGGGCTTTCCTCGCTGGGTCCCGCTTTCCACGCCTAGGGCCCCCAGCGCGTCTGCGGAGATCGTGCAGCCAGCTTGTGACACTCTCGAGTCCAACGTCAGAAAAGCAACTGTTGCCTCCGTCACCCTTCCTACTGCAGATGGAGTGAGTCCTGTGAGTCCAGGAAGGGGCACCTGGCCGGGGGGATAAAGGGCAGGGGAAGGAGGACACCCCCAGCTTGGCGAACCCAGCGCTGGCGTCTGTAATGGCACGGAATAATTTCTGGAATCTGATCCTGGTCGTTGGTGTCACGTCTTTTCCCCCCCGGGCTCTTGTCGAGGCTTCCGTCTGGCTGATGACAGCAGACGTTGTGGCACCCCCCATCCCCCCACCGCCGCTCAGGACCCGCAAGCAGCGCTCTTGCTTGGAGCTCGCCTGTTTCTTTCCTCACATCAGCAGCTTGGGGGGAAGCCAGTGTCACCTCATCTCTCTCCCAAAGCACGTCTAACTTTCCCAAATAGCAAACTCTGTCTCTTTTAGCAAATGACTTCCAGATGCAGGAAGCAGCAGCCAGTGGAATTTTATTGCCCCCAAACTGTGGTTCTGGGCCACATACTTCTGACTTGAAGGTAATTTGGAATGTAAACATTGCAAGGCGTGTACTGGAATTAATTACAGCTCCCCTGTATTCTCTAAGGCCTGCAGGCCTGCAATTAACTGTTTAGGTGGACGCCAAGCCAGCAGAGCGACTGCGGTGTACGTGGACCCTTGATGATGACTTTCTGCCTTTGCCTTCGGAAAGCAGTGAAATTGGACCCAGGCTGACCCGGTTCCCCAGGGGTGGCCATCAGTCCCGACGTAAGAAGGGCCCTCTTAAGCCATCGCCTCTGCCCCAGCAAACAGAAGGTGGCAGAACTGGGTACCGCACGTACACAGGCGTGAACCTCTTGCTGTGTCAGCCGTCAGGAGCTCGTTTAACTCGGAGAACGAGTATGCACGTGGGGGCCAGCCACACCCACGGGGGCCTGCAGAGAAAACCACGGCATCTCGTCCAAGGCTGATACAACCAGAAACTGCTTTGGGGAATAATTTTTTAACTTCATGAAGACGCTGAAAAGTAGGGTGAAAGTCCTGGAGACAAAGCGTGGTGACGTAAGGATGTGAATGTACTTAGTCCTGCAGAGCTGTCCACTCAAAAATGGTTAAGATGGCCAGTTTTATGTGCGTGAGCAATTTCCCCCCAAATGCAAAGGCAGGATGATGAGGTAAAGGCTCTTTGGGGTTGTGTAAACTCCAAGCCGCCTGCACTGTCGTGCCTCCCGGGCCCATCGGAGCTGCAGGTGCTCTGTGTCATCATCCACCATCCGAGGAGGGCCTGGCACAGGTGTGAGAGGGCAGAAAATCTATTTATTGAGCAAAGGGGACGTTTTGGGCATTATTTCGGCACGTGGACACAGTCGACTGAGGGAATGAATGAATGAATGATTTGCTGTAAAACAAGTAAAAGGGCTCTCGCGGCGTCCCCAGAACAGAGATCTTCTGAGATCTTACTTGGATTGAGAAGTTAGACATTTGTGGTGTTTTGCCCAAAGTCTCAGTGTCCCCTGACCCTGGGGGCCTGTTGTCATCAACAGAAAGATGGGTGTTATAGCTCTTTGCACGTAAGACTCTCCTGGCCTCTGGGAGCCAGTTCTGACAATAGGCTGCAGGCAGAGGAAGGGCCTCTGTGAACAGAGAGCGTGTGATGGGGGCCCTGCGCCCCGACCCGGGAGGTCACCAGCTCCTCTAAGAGAACCGGGTCTGGGCCTGCTCACCTTTCACTAATCTGGGGGGTGGTGCAGACCCCCAAAGCCGGCCAGAGCAGTCAGGGGCATGGGCTCCAGGGTCAAAGCCCGGCTTTGCGACCTCTGGGCTATGTGACCTCGAGGAAGTGCCTGGGTTCCTCAGTTTCCTCCTGTGTAAGATGGGGGTGATCCTAGCTCCCTCGTTGGGCTGTTCTGGGGATTAAATCAGTCAGGGTGTGTAAAGTGCAGGGTGCATGGAAAACAGTCAAGCACGTCTCCTGTTCTTGTCGCAGGAGATATTTTGAGGCACCTGCTTCAGGATGTGCATGTGGCCATCTGGTTCCCGTGCAGGCTGAGACGGTGCTCTGATAGAGCCGGTCATTCCTGCCTTAGCTGGACAGGGAACTCCGGACTCAGCGCCGGGCACAGGCTCGGGCTCGGCTGGCGAGGCGCCTGCACGCTCAGGTCCTTGGAGACAGAGCCCTTTAGCGAAAGGCCCAGCCCAGCCCTGCCGGTGCCCGGAGCACCGTGCGCTCCCTGGTTCACCAGCCTCTGCGAGGTCGGGGTGGGCTGGCCCCCCACACAGGTGCAGCGCGTGCTGGGCAGAGGGCTGTGTGCCCATGGGGAGAAACGCGCACACGCGTGAAAAGACGACCCGGGATGGGGGAGAAAGTGGCCACCGCCAGTGAGTATCCGTGCATCTCGTGGATTCAATGAGATGCTTCAGTGCCTGAACAGGAGAGGAAATCACTGCCTCACACCTACCAGGACACTGCTGTCAAAACCTAAACCAAAGCAAGACAAACAGAAAATAACAAGTGCTGATGAGGAAGCAGAGAAATTGGAACCCTCGTGCACTGTTGGTGGGAATGTAAAGTGCTGCAGCCGCTGTGGAAAACAGCATGGTGGAGGTTCCTGGAAATTTTAAAATAGAACCACCATATGATCCAGCAGGTCTGCTTCCGGGTATTTATCCAAAAGAAGTGAGAGCAGGGTCTCAAAAAGAGATTTGTACCCCCGTGTTCACAGCAGCATCATTCACGGTGGGGAAAAGGCAGAAGCAACCCAAGTATCCATCGGTGGAAAAATGGAGAAGCAAGGCATGGTCTGCACGTACCTAAGGGAAGGAAATCCTGACACAGGCTACGACGTGGATGAACCTCGAGGGCATGATGCTCAATGAAATAAGCCAGACACAAAAGGACAAGTACTGTTTGATTCCACTTCCATGAGGCCCCTGAGACAGAAAGGGCGGCGGGGCCCCGGGCCTGGGGGAGGGGAGGGGGGAGTGAGTGTTCAATGGGGACAGGGTTTCTCTTTGCACGATGAAGAGTTCTGGAGGTTGTCTGCGCAGCGGTGTGAACGTTCTTAACGCGACTGAGCTGCACACTTAAAAATGGTTAAGACGGTAAATATTATATTTACGTGTATTTTACCACTATTAAAAAAATTTTTTTTTTTACTTTTTTTAAAACTTAAACAATACATAAATGTTTGCTGCCTTTGAATCCAGCTGGACCGAAGAAACGTGTTGGAGGGCAGCCGGGAGGGTCTTGATCTGGGGACACACAGAGGGCAGAGGCCGTTTCCGAGGGGGTGGGAGCCGCTCCCAGGCCCTTGGCTATCTCGGTCTAGACGGAGAGATTTCAGGAGAGACGCAATCACCTCTGTTTCATAGTCGAACTGAAAGCAGCCCGGGAGAGGTGGTGACGCAGAGATCTGAACCCAGTGGAAGGACGAGATAACTGACATCCCGTTTTACTTAGCGGAGAAGCAGGGAGACGGCGGCCTGAGGAAGCGGGCGTCTACACGAGCTGCCAGGCCGAAAGTGGGCAGCCATGGTCCCCGACCCACGGGAAGGCTCCTTGGGGCTGGGGAGGTGCCGGAGGCTGGAGCGACCTGGCTCTCGCTGGCCTGCGGTCAGGAAAGTGCCCGGTTGTCGGAGCCTAGCTGACCTTCCCCGAATCAAACCCACGAGGTGTTTAAAGAAGGGTCTGTAGGCCCCCGGGTTGCGGCACCATCGGGAAAGGTCTTGTTAGAGCGGCAACGGTGTAACTACAGCCCTGACAGCTGAGGGGGCGTCCTACCCCCCAGAGGCGCAGACAGTGATTCCCACGCGGTGACAGCAGGGATGCTCCTATACCCGAGTCGGCAGCCCCCGCCCCTCAGGCCTCGCTCCCAGCGGGGGATACCGCCCTCCTGGCCCAAGGGCGGGGCTGCTGGATGCCAGGACCCGGGCGCCCCCACCAGCCAGCCCACCTTCTCCCCGTGCTTCCTCTGTGCAGACACTGCTGGCCGCGCCGTCTGTAAGGGCGCGGCGCCTGCCGTCAAGGGCTCTGCTGTCTCGAGGGGTCCCTGCCGAGGGTCCCAGAGGGCAGAGGAGCCAGGGTGGCTGCTGGACACAGTGCGGACGCGGGGCTTGCGTGAGCTGACAGGTGCCCTGTGGCAGGTGGGCACTCACAGGGCAGCACCAGGAGTGGCCCAGCGGGGAGAGAGCGGCCGGAGGGAGGGGGGAAGGGACGGATGGGGGAGAGAGAGGCAGGCAAGACGGGGAGGCCGGCCTACTGCCCCAGTCCTACTCTCTGAACGAGGACGGAGAAGCAGTCCAGCTCCTTTTCTGACAGCAGTGCTGTCTTCTGAGGACAAGCCATCCACCTCCAGAGGGATCACGCAGGAGAGGGTCCCCGCCCCCCAGCTGTCCAGGGGCAGACAGGTCGTCCTCGGGGGACCCAGGCTCCTGTCATCCCCAGCTTCCCACCCTCTCTTGTGACTGGGAACAGGGCCTGGCAGTGCTGGTGGGCTGGACCCCAGGGTCTCCCTCGGGCATGGGCGTGGCTACATCCTCCACCTCTCCTAGCGGGTCGGACACTCTCTGGTCATCGCTTTCACTCTTTGCTTTGCTCCTGCTGTGGATTTTGGCCATCTGACGCGTCTACGATGTGGGGCTGGCGGGAAGGTGGAGCTTGTGCGGGGAGGAAGGCGGGCAGCGCTGGCGGCAGGTCCAGACCCTGGAGACGTGGCCAGGCACCCCCTACAGCGGAGGGCCCGGCTGGACACGTCAGCTCCTTATGCTTGAGTCATTCTGACATTTCAGAGAAAACGCAGGCTGCTTCCCAGAGCTGAGGAAGCCCCACAGCTCTTCCAGTCCTGGCGCCAGACGCACCGTCTAAAGCGTGGTCCCTCGGGTTTTGCTGCAGGATGGTATCAGCTCTACCATCACTCGTTTCCTCTCCTCAGACCGCCAGTGCCCACCACCCCTTGCCTCTGGGGTTGCTGCCGCCAACTGGTCAGGACTTAGGCCACTGGGCGCGTCCCCTGCCGGAGGACAAGCCACACCGCTGCTGACCTCCAAGCTGAGCAGAAAACTCAGATCTGCAGTGGTCAGCCGGCAGCTACACTCCAGGCCCGGACCCCGGTCCTGTGGGG
>NW_006797390.1:8598375-8603297 GCF_000442215.2 Lipotes vexillifer
CTTCCCTGCTCACAGCCTTCACCGTCTGCCCTCCACCGCTGTCTGTTTGCCTTGCTTTCATTCATTTCCCATGCATTTGTGGAATATACATTTTTAGTAAAAGAGAAAAAAGAAAGCAACCCAGATACCAACATGACCTTGTTCCGCCAGGCGCTGAGTCCTCTCTCTGGGTCTGAGGAGATGTACACAGAGCGTTAAACAGCAATCAGTGCAATTAGCAGATGTGATCCGTCACCCTCGGGCCCCTCTCCGGTTGCCGTCCTGGGTGTCGAGGATGCTGTAAGGGGCGCAGAGGAGGGAAGAGGGGGCTGACTCCCTGGATCCCTCCCCCTGGGTTGCCGCGGCCCCCCTCTAAGGCGGCCTTTGTCCATGACCCTCAGGACACAGCTTCCTCGAGGGCAGCAGGGTATTAAGTCAGCCCGTCTCTGAGATTTGCAGCCTCCATCAGGCATTCGGGCCAAAGCGTCCAGGGACAGGAGCAGAAGACGGACGCTGTGCTGGGAAACCTCAGCCCGTCTGCACACCCACGCCCTCCACATCCCCCTAGCACACACTAGCCAGATCCCCAAAGCCCTTGGGCCAGAGGAGGGGCGTCAAGGTCGTGCCCGTGCATCACAGCTGCCCGAAGCTATGGGGGCCTAGGCTGCGTGTGGCCATAATCGCATATTTGTAGCCGCGACATTTCTGGAAGTTCAAGGTGTGTGAGACACGGCCTTGCCCTCCTGCTGGCCACTCGGCTCAGGCCCGTGTGGTCGCTGCTGCCTGGACGCCGGCCCCGGCTCTTCCAGCCTGCCACATTTGGGGCGCCTCTTTCTGGCTTCCAGGGGTGTGTGGGAAGGAGCAGGTGCCTCCTTGTCCCCTGGGTTCAACGGGGCGGTTCTGCCTTCCGCCCCTGCTGTAAGCTGTGGAGCCTTGTTTCCAGCAGCTCCCACTGCCCTGGGTCAGGATCTCAGCCAGACCCTCGTCTGTAAGGGGGGACTGTCCCCACCTCATCGGACAGACGGGATGTTTCAGTGCAATCCCACTTGGCTTTGTGTTGAGATTCGTTAGTTAGCTCATTACTTCTGGTGAGGACAGAGCTTGCATTTAATGGTATTGGGCGGGGCCGTGGAGGGGACAGACAGTGAACAAGTAAACAAACAAGGTGATGTCAGACAGTGATGTGTACTGAGAAGAAAGTGAATAATGTGGGCTGGGGGCTGAGGCGGGGGTCCCTGAGAAGCTGAAACTCAAACGAGGAAAAAAGAGCCACATGTCACGTGAGGAACAGCTTTCTAGGCAGCGGGATCCCCTAATGCAGAGCAGACCGTGTCGGGACAGGACCTGTTTCCTGCCTCCAGGGAACAGCGTGGATCCGGCTTGGGGAGAACCCTAAGGCCACCTGGGTGTGAGACCAGAGTGCCCCCGTGCAGTGATCACATTTTGTGATCCCGCCAGGGCCCCCAGCCTGGCTGCAGGATCACATTTTGTTCAGTAGCCAAAACTCATGTATCGACAGGGCTTGACTGGGAGACCCATTTAACCCGTGTTCTAGGGCACTGAGGCCCCTCACACGTGTGTGCGTGTTTACCAGCCGTTGGCTGCACGGAGCTGCCCACTCCGGGGTGAGCAGGGCGCAGCGTTCACAAGGGGAAGCCCGGGTGGGTCCGGGGTTCAGGAGCCCCCTGGATTAGAGCGTCTGTTTTCATCAGAGCAGTGCTGTTTCTCCTGGTAAATACCCCCGGTGACTCTCAGCATCTCTCTTGGCTGCGAGGGCCCAGCCCACATTTCTCCACTTCTCAAGGCCCTGTTACATCAGTCAGCTCAGTGGATTTACTGCCCGGAACACAGCTTGGTGTGATTCTTCATTGCTCTCCGCTTGTTTCCTGTTGCTCAGTGTGGCTTATGGCTGGAAGGTCCCCAAGAGGTGACGGAGTCTGACTGTCCTTAAGCAGGCGTGCGCACCAACAACCCTTCAAGAAGCTTTCTGAAAATACACAGGGTCAAACTCCAGGAGGCTCGTGATTTGGTGAACATTCTCTCCATAGGGCTGTGCAGATGCATTAGTTACCCTCTAGTATCCATTCTTACTCTTTCTCCATCCTTCTCTGTCCCTTCCTCCATCCTCTGCCAGGAATGTGGATGTGATAGCTGGAGCTCCGGCTGCCATCTTGGACCATGAGTAGGAGGCACACAGTCCCTGACAGGTGTCAGTGTTCTGTCAACTACATCCAGTCTCCACCTGTTTTCTCCACTGGAATCATGTCCTTTTTCTGTGCAGGATTGCAGAATGGTCTTGATTAGTGAAATAATAGCATCGACATTTTCTATACTGTTTAATTATTGTAATCTTTCAAACCACAGAACTCTGTAGGATATTAGCCAGAATTAGGTGCTATCTTGATGTTATATTGGCCATTTGCCACACTCAAGCCAAGTAGGGAGTCTTGCTCATGAGGTGGGGCCCATCCATCCGCAGTCACAGGAAGCCTGTTGGCACCAGACACCCCTTGGGGCAGTGAGTCACCGAGAACCCACCTCGTGAACAGACACACCACCTTCAGTCCAGGCGTCAAGTAAGTGGTCCCATTCTTCATGTGCCATGGGATCTCCTCTGACCTGTCACCTTAGACTCTTCAAATCTCAAAAAAAAAATCTTGTTTTTAACATTTTGACAAAAGGAAACCATTTTTGTTCAGCAGCCAGGGATGCTGAAGACAGGACGTGTGAGAAGTCTTAAGCCTGGGAAAGATGTGGTCTACATGTGCTTATGAAGTTTACTTTGGAGAATAGAACTGGGGAGGGGAACCCAAGGCAGAGAAGGACCAAGCAGGCGGCCGTGACGTGACTGTCATGGTCTTTGCGGTGAATAAAAATCCCCCTCCAAATCCTACAGCAAAGTGCAGAAGGGCATTCCACTTCTTAGTTTAAGGCCACAGCAGCTGGTTTTGCTCTGTACAGATTAGACGTCTGTTGCCAGCAGTTGAGCCCCAGATGGAGGTACAGTAGTTGGTTTGCCTTTAGGGGCCAAAAGCTGTTTGAAAAAATGAGTATCTTTAAATACTGGCAACCCACCCAGTGTGACGAGATGCTGCCTCTTGGAAAGGCTCACCAGAGCAAAGAAGGATGATGGGGGCCAGCTGCTTGGTGTCTCCTCACTTACGGGGATGCAAGCGTGCTAAGTGCAGGGGTGGGTGCGCCTCGGGTGCTGTTTGAATTGCCTCTCCTCCCTCCCTCCCTCCACCCCTCTCGCTCTCTTAGAGTGGAACGCGTGTAAGTTCAAAGCACAGGTGACGAGGCGCTGCCTGAGTAGGAGATGCAAAGAGGACATGCCTTCCTGGTGGGGGGGTGTGCCAGGGAGAGAGGACCAGGATGTGTGACCTTGGGAAAGTCACCACACATTTCTGAGCCTCAGTCTCCCACTGGAGAAATGAAGGAGGTAACAAACCCCAAAAAAACAACAAAACAATTATAAGAATAACAATGACTGACACTCCCTGAGCTCTTCTGTATGCTAAGTACTGCTTTAAGCATTCTGACTCATTTAGTCTCACAGTATCCTATGTGGTAGGTACAGTTATCTCCACTTCACAGGTGGGGAAGCTGGGGACCTGCGTTTGAATCCAGCAGCCTGGCTTACGTGCAGACGCCAAATGCTTAGCCACTGTGCTCCTTTCCCAAAGATCTAAATTGTGTGAGTTTAGGAGAGAAAAACAGTTTACCCGGCAACCTTTATAGAAAAAAAACCACTTGGCCAGATGGAGATCCAAAAAGCAATTTCTAAAAACAACAATGATAAATCAGTGATGACATATGGTCACCTTATTTTTGATAAATGGAGAAAAGACAGCCTCTTCAATAAGTGGTGCTGGGAAAACTGGACAGCTACATAAAGAATGAAATTAGCACACTCCCTAACACGATACACAAAACTAAACTCAAAATGGATTAAAGACCTAAATGTAAGGCCAGACACTCTAAAACTCTTAGAGGAAAACATAGGCAGAAGACTTTGTGACATAAATCACAGCAAGATCCTTTTTGACCCACCTCCTAGAGAAATGGAAATAAAAACAAAAATAAACAAATGGGACCTAACGAAACTTAAAAGCCTTTGCACAGCAAAGGAAACCAGAAACAAGGCGGAAAGACAACCCTCAGAATGGGAGAAAATATTTGCAAATGAAGCAACAAAGGATTAATCTCCAAAATTTACAAGCAGCTCATGCAGCTCAATATCAAAAAAAAAACCAACCCAATCCAGAAATGGGCAGAAGACCTAAACAGACATTTCTCTAAAGAAGATATACAGATTGCCAACAAACACATGAAAGGATGCTCAACATCACTAATCATTAGAGAAATGCAAATCCAGACTACAATGAGGTATCACGTCACACCGGTCAGAAGGGCCATCATCAAAAAATCTACAAACAATAAATGCTGGAGAGGGTGTGGAGAAAAGGGAACCCTCTTGCACTGTTGGTGGGAATGTAAACTGATACAGCCACTATGGAGGTTCCTTAAAAAACTAGAAATAGAACTACCGTATGACCCAGCAATCCCACCACTGGGCATATACCCTGAGAAAACCATAATTCCAAAAGAGTCATGTACCACAATGTTCACTGCAGCTCTATTTACAATAGCCAGGACATGGAAGCAACCTAAGTGTCCATCGACAGATGAATGGATAAAGAAGATGTTGCACATATATACAGTGGAATATTACTCAGCCATAAAAAGAAACAAAACTGAGTTATTTGTAGTGAGGTGGGTGGACCTAGAGTCTGTCATAGAGTGAAGTAAGTCAGAAAGAGAAAAACAGATACCGTACGCTAACACATATATATGGAATCTAAAAAAAAAAAAAATTGGTCATGAAGAACCTAGGGGCAGGACGGGAATAAAGATGCAGACCTACTAGAGAATGGACTTGAGGA
>NW_006797390.1:8604245-8606101 GCF_000442215.2 Lipotes vexillifer
GGATCCTCCCAGACCGGGGCATGAACCCGTGTCCCCTGCATCGGCAGGCAGACTCTCAACCACTGCGCCACCAGGGAAGCCCCACATATGATTTTTACACACACACACACACACACACACACACACACACACACACACTTCCTGGCTCTGTAGCTGCTGAAAGGACGTAGAAGTGACACCCCAGCAGCGATGAGCACACTCAGCATCCGGATCTTGGTCTCTCATGTTCTTCTATAACGGAATCAAAGGCAAAGAAGCACAAGAGAATCCTTCAACATCTGGTGCCAGAAGGTGGCGCTCACGGGACGGCAGGGACGTGTCAAGGACGCTGGAGCCAGCTTGAGCGGACTCCCTCTGGCTAAATCTGAAACACTTGAGCTTCATAATAAATGGCATTGACAGGTCGAATAAAATAAGGATCCATGAGTCTGTACTGATTGAAGTTAATGAGTAAATAAATGGGCAAGAATGAGACCACCTTTCTTGTAACAAAATGCTACCCAAACAGATGTGGAAGGAAGGACGGAGTTAGAAAGTCACCACTAGGTCACCGTCCCATTGCTTCAAGCAGGAATTGGGCCGAAACCAGTACGTGAATCGTTAAAGAAGAGCAGGATATTCTCCCCCAAATTGCTCATCAGTTCAATAGTAACCTTACAGTGGAGAACCCGGAGGCCACTTCAACCAGTGGTCACAGTTAACCTCTCCACTGATGGGACAAGCCAACATCACAAACCCACAGAGCTGCATACTGCATACTGCCCCAAATACATAACCTAATTGTGAGGCAATGTCAGACAAACCCAAATCGAGAGCATTTCTCCAAATATCCTGGCTTGTCCTTTTCAAAGACTGTCAGGTCATGAAAGACAAAGATGGAGAGAATGGTTCCACGTTAAAGAGACTAAACAGACATGACAACTAGATGGAATGCATGATCGTGGTGGAATCCTGGACCAGATTTTTTTTCTATCAAGGACATTGGGTGAAAGTTAAGTTCTTCAGATTAGATACAGTATTTATCAAAGTAAATTTTCTGATTTTGCTTATCATACTCTGTGAGAATGACTTTATAAAAATATACACTGAATTATTTAGATATAAAGGGGTATTTGTTACTCAGTCTCAGGTGACTCAGAAAAACATTATGTATGTATTTATGTGTGTGATATGTTACTAGCGTGTATCTCTAAATCCATCTATCTATACATTTATCCATCTATCCATCTATCGTTAGAGAGAGAATGAAATCAAATATGGCAAAATGTTAACAATTGGGCCATCTGGGTGAAGGGTATATGAAAGTGCCTTATACTATTCTTGCAACTTTTCTATAAGCTTGAAATTAGTTCAAAATAGATAAACAATAACAAGGGCCATGTTCTGCCTCTAGAAGAAACAGGAATAAGGAAGGGGAGGAGCCGGGTGTGACGGCAAAGCAGGGCCTCCCAAACCCTGTTGGTAGGATGGCTTCTCCCAGCCTTTCCTGAGCGGCAACTTGGCCATTCGTATTGAGAACCTTAAAAATATTTTAGCCCCATTTCTACTCACAGAAAATATACAGTCACGTTAAGATTTATGCACAAATGTCTTACTGAAGTGTTGCTTTCAAAAATAAAAAATCGGAGACCACCTGAATATTCCACAACAGGGGCTGGTATGGCGGCTGTGAAATATCACGGCCCCTAAATGACATCGGGGATCATTGTCACCGGCATGACCAGATGCTCACCCCCGTGTCCTGTGAAATCAGAAGACACGACAACCAGTGGAATCTCGATTACATTCAACACATGCATTAAAAAGTCTGGAAGAAAATCTTAAGCGGATGCCTCTCGGTGTAGCGTGCTTTCCCT
>NW_006797390.1:8606111-8616295 GCF_000442215.2 Lipotes vexillifer
TTTCCCTACGTTTTAGTGGTTTTCAGTAATATTGCATTTTTTAATTGTGAGCAAATATTCTAACACAGAAAACGGCGGCAACAACAGATAAAATATAGCAGCAAGAGTCTGAGCCTCTCGGTGGAGACAGGCTCCCTCCTCCCCGCCCCGGCAGCTGTGACGCAGCCCCTTGGGCGCGCCCGAGTCCCAGCTCTTGAGAAAGGGGTGAAGGCAGAGGGTGGAGTCTGGGCCGTTGATGTCAAGGTGACAGTGGGGCAGTGGCCTCCCGTGGGCCGTGGTGGGCACTCCAGAGTCTCATCAGTTCCCTGATGGAGAAGGAAATGGAGTCCTGGAGAGATTCAGTGATTTCCCAAGACCAACACTTAATAAGAGATTTCCCTGGGATCCTGAGTGCGGCTGAGTGCGTCCAGAAGCTGTGACGGCACCTGCAGGCCTGCCCGGCCGGCTCTCAGCGGTGGGTGGACCCAGGGGGCTGCCCCTGACCTTCCCGGCTGACCAGGCAGCTTCGTCCTCTCCACCTTGGTGTCCTCAAGCTTATCGTTAGATAACAAGCACCCTTCTCTTCTTTTTCTCCTGGAGCTGCCGTCTGGCAGGGGCTGAGGGAAAGGAGCATGTTTGCTTAAGTGTGGGAGCATCACACACCCTCCGGTCCATGTCCCCAGGTGATGGATGCAGCCTCCCAGGTAGGATGACGCCGACCCAGGTGGCCATCACCCCCCAAGGCATCACTGCAGGGGCCTGCTGGGGAGGTTGAGTCAGGCGTCCAGAAGACTTTCTAGCGGTCAGAGTGAAGGTACAGAAGTGAACCACACGAAGACGCCAAGAGAAGAAACGGCAGCTTCTTTGATGGCGCACGTCTCTCGGGCCCAGCAGAACCGTCCCCTTCGGGAGGGAAACTGAGAGATTAGGTGCCTTCTGACCCCTGGACCCCGTTCCTCTCCCCCTTGGGATTCCCGTTATCCCCCCCACACCAGGGCGGGGAGATGGGCTGCATCGTGTCCAACGCTGCTCCCTCCTTGACGGCCTAACTTGTCTCGTCTAGGTGGGCCTCCACATCACCCCCGACTAGTAGAAAAGCTTCATACGCAGCAGAAGGGCCACCCTCAACTCCTCCTGGTCTAGAGAAGCCCACCCTGAAACGGGGGCACTGGGGCGGCCCTGCAGTTCAGCGCGGGAAGGATGCTGCAGGGATTCGGGGACGGGTAGGAACTGAGGGAGGAGGGCAGGCTGTGGCCGATGGCGAGGACCTGCCCTGGGCTCCTAGGATGGCGGTGCCAGTCCACTCAGAGCTCTGCTTCGTCTGGCAGACGGGGTGCGTTTTCTGAGAGGGGGCTTGTGCTGTCGGGCGGCAGATGTGGGTTTTGAGGTCTGACAAGTCAGGTTCCATGCTGCCCTCACTCCTCCGTGTGTGACTTCCAGCGAATTCTTTAACCTCGCTGAGTCTTGGTTTCCTCAGCTGCAAAATAAAGGCAATAATAAAGTATCTCATGGTGTGATTGTGAGGGTTCACGAGATGGCAGGTCCCACAGGCCTGCCACAACTGACCGCGGCACTTTTATTCCACTCCTAAATGAAGTGTCGGTGTCACAGTGTGTGTTCCAGAAAGACAAGTCCATCATTCCTTTTTAAACGTCCTAAGCTCATTTCCACGCTGCACCGCGTAACCAACGCACGTGCGTCAAGGATGAGGCACCCAGGAGCCCGACGTGGGGATGCTTAAACACGCTTCCGAGCTGGCGGCGGCCGCTCAGGATGACCTGGGGGTTGGTGGTCATTGCATTCCAGCCCCCGTGAGCCAGCGTGACTTTGACAATCACCCCCACTCGCCCAGCAGCCTTGTCTCAGCTGCCAGAGCTCCGGTCTGGCTCCGCAAGGGGCCCCGTAACCCAGTTCTCCGCGCCCGCAGGCCTGCAGCCTCCCACTTGCCGGAAATCGTTGGGGATTAAAAAACACTGGTAAAACAAACACCTGCAATGTGTTGTGTCAGGAGCCATTTCCTTCCTCTGGAAGACAGTCTCCAGAGGGGATTTCCTTTAGGTCATCTGCTCTGTGTCGAGCATTTCAGCTGAGAAACGACCTGGATTGGGATCCTGGGCCAGAGCCCGGTTCTGTCGCGGCCGCTGGGCCACCTCTCCCTCTGGGCACGTCTTGGGTACACCAAGAGTGACGACATCTGCCGACCCCATTCCAGGTCGTTGTGAGGTCAAATGAGGCAGAGCGGGTGAAAACCCAGGGTAAATTCTAGAGTAGAGATTCAGAATGAGGTAAAGCATCACAACTTTGACCCAAAAGAATACGTGCCAGGGGTGTAGGTGGCTTTCCCCCACAAAGTACGGCTGAAATAAAATCAAGGCTGGTCCTAAGGCCATTCAACTTCAAATAGTTTGTAAGCAGTGGGAAAAGCTGTAAGATTTTTACACAGGGAGACCTCAAAAGCCTTGAAGGGAAATATAAAACCCTCCAGAAAACCCTGAGCATCCTCTCCGCTTCCCTCTGACAATTTGCCAAACTATTTTAAGCCACACTGATTCTCAAGGGAGAAACCGCCATCAAAGCATGGATGGAGAAGTTTCATTGCCCTGCCGCTGCTGTGAAAATACCCCTGTGCTAATTTAAAGAGCTAGAATTTTCTGATAAAAACAACCAGAATGTGTTAGGTATAATTATTCCAACTCTGCCCCTCTGTCTTTCTGTCTATGGTACCTGTCCACAAAGCCTACTGCTTTCCAAAGGGCTCGCGGTGGCTTTAGTGCATTTCAGGTCGAATGAAAGAGCACAATGATAGTTCCTGTTTGACTTTTCTATTACAGATAGGGCAGTCGTGTTTTTCTCTGTCCTATTTTGGGGCTCAGGTACATGGTTCCTATTTTTAGCAGCTCTGTGATATTGTGAATCCGGGATTTCAACCACCAGTGAGCCAGAGGGTCTGGCGGCCCAGAGATCCGTGACTCAGATGAGCAGGAATAGTCTCTTCACCAGGATATGGGGCTTTAAGGGGGGCTCTTGAAATGAAGACACCGTGTTTACGTACAAGTCGGTGCCCTTCCAGCGGGTGCTTTCCCCTCGTCCCTGCAGGCGCTCATCCCACACCCGGGAAGAGCCGGCTGACGCCGGGGCCTGGCCTTCCTCTTGAGGAGGCTCTGGTCGCATCAGAGTCAACAGCAGCCTCCCCTGCCCCACCCCCCGGCAGACGTGGGGGAGGAAGAAGGGGTGGAGAGCAGGTGTCGGGCAGGTGTCGGGCAGGGGAGGGTCGCGGGGGAGGAGGTTTCTCCCTTTTAAGAGAAAAAAAGCTGGAAGGAGAAGCTGGCTGTCTCTGAAAGAGAGGAAGCAGTAAGTTGGTCTCTTCTTGTTGGACCAGAAATACCATAGGATTCGCTTCCCCTTCACTATCCAGCCGTCCATCTGTCCGTCCGCCCGATTGTGCAAGCCTCCAGTATACACAGTGACTGGAAGCTGACTGTGTCCTGGGCCCCTTGGGGAAGGTGGAGGGGGGACAGGAAGAGGGAATCCTGCCCCAAGATCCTGTCCACGCTAAGGTCTTAGGATTCCCGGCCGTCGGGAGCTCTGGCACTTGGGCTGGTGTCCGTCGAGGCTCTGCTCGTGTGGGGTGGATGGAACTCCGGGTTCATCAGGGGATAAACAAACCCAGGGGAAGCGGGGCCCTTGGTTTTGGTCACGTGAGCACTCTTCCTTCACACTCTCCCCAGACCAAGACCCTCAGGCGCCAAGTGCCAGCGGGCCCTCTCTGTGTGTGGGCCCGAGGGTCCCAGAGATCAGAGGCCCCCCGCCACACCCAAGCGAGGAGGCGTCTCCTGGAAGCTGGGACGGTGGTGTTTTTAGCCGCTGTTTAGATTTTCCAGTGTTCCATGAAAGCTCCTGAATCTCTTCCCTAAATAACAAAGTCCTGTTTGGTATTTGGTGAAACGTCTGGATCGCCGTGTTCAACTGAGAAGAACTAAGCTGCTGATACAGTACTGTCTCGGCCGTTTAATCATAATGACCGACATTTGTATAGGGCTGTGCGGTTCCACAAAGCCCCCCGCGCCACCCGAGGACAGGGCCGTCACGTGCGTGGCACCCAGGGAAGATGCTGGGGAGGCTGGATGCGGGCCTTCTGGTGCCTCTGAAAGCCGCAGGGACCACACCCTCCTCTGACCCCCGCAGACTCCCTGGAAAAAGTTTTCTGAACCAACCCTCATTCTTTTAAAACACAACCCAAGATGCACCTGTAAAACCTCTAACAAAATATGGTCAGACCCCAGCCAGGGGCCCCTTATTTTTGCCTGTTGTGAAGAGAGGAATTTAGATAGTTCCTAGGAATGTGGTGAGAGGGGGTAGATTCCATCCATATCTGGAATTTCCCTGAGAAAAGACATCACAGTAAACGTTCAGCAGTTTCAGTTATGCCCCAGGGCCTTTGTTTCCCGACCTGCGTGGGACTTGGGATGCAGGCCGGCATCGGCACCTCCGAGAGTGGGCTGGGAGAAGCAGGTATGCAGTGGGGCGGCCACTGGGGCCCGTCAGGGCCCTGAGCCTGGCTGTGCGCCCAGCACCTGGGCCTGGACAGGCCCTCCCGCCCTGCCTGTGGGGCTGGAGCCTGGGCAGCAGCCCTGGGGTCTCACCCATGTGCTGGCTGTGTGACTTCGGGAGGGGTCAGCCCGGTGACCATGCGTCCACCTCTCAGAACTGCTGTGACGCGCTCTGCACGGGATAGTCGCTCCTCTCCTGCCCTGTGGCTTTATCATCCATTCAAAGGAGGGATTCGGTTATCTGACGCCCCAAAACGCTTTTAGATCTGATTTCCTTAGGATCTCAAGTCAGCGTGAGTGAGGTCCCGACCCTTTAAGCGCAGGTTTCGAGCAGCTGTGGATCAGCTCAGGCGGTGAAGCTCTCGCTTTGCTTTCTCCCGGGCCGCACGCGCCCTAGCCCACCGGGCATCCTGCCGCACTGCCTGGCTTGCGGGGCCGTCGCCCATGTGCTGCTTTAGCCGATGTTTGCGGTTGTCTTCCTACCTTTGCGGGTTTCGTCGTCCGGTTTAGAAGATGCATTTCTCCCCCCCTGGCAATCCCACCCCACTCCAACCGCCTCCTCTTCTGTGCACCTGTGGGATGGACCACGTTCAGGCTTAACTAGTTGGTTGATGGGGAGTTTGACTGGCAGGGAATTTATTTCAACGGGTCAGCCTCCCCCCTGGTCCTGGCTGTGATGGCCTGGTCGCTGCAGCTGGCTCTTGGCCTATTTCAGCCCATGTGCCCAGCCCCAAGGCCCCCGTGCAGCCTGTAGCTGCGTGTACCTCTCACAGGAGCTAACCCCAGGCAGCTCTGGCTTTCCTCCACCTGCCCTGATGGGTTAGAACAATGGGAGTATCAAAGGGCTCAGCCATTTGTTAAGGAGAACAACACAGAACGGGTTATTTCCAAATATTAGAGAAGTAGGATGACTCATTCATTAACCACCGGGATGTTATCTTTAGAAATGTCTTCCCTTTGGTCCATCAAGCGGCTGGATCTGGCAGATCCCCAAATGCGTGCGATCACCGAGTTGTGATCCCAGCTTTCATGCTCGCTGTGCCCGCGTAATGGAGCAAACCGTCCGAGTCTCACTTCATGCACATATGGATGCCTTTTCTTTTCCCTGCCCTGTGCTGCCACCTGTCATATAAGGGGTGTTCATCCGGCCACAGGTGTATCCTGGATCCTTTTATGTTTCCAGCACTTTGTAATTCACCCTGGGAATTCACCCATCCGCTTCCTCATTCATTCCATAACTGTTTACTAGAGGGATGACAGCTAGTTGCTTTGAACAAAGAGCCTCTCTCTGAGCTCATGGGTGTGAATGTGGCTGCACCGTGCCTGGCGCATAGTAGGTACTCAGTGAGTTGTTTTAAAAAGCACTCGGTTCTTGGTGGGGCTGGGTCACGTTCTCATGCCTTTGGGCCCAGACAGACTTGCCTGGATGAAGCACTTGGCTGCTTTCGTAAGCAGAGCACATAGAATATAACTTAGTCTTTTCCTGATACCTCAAAACCAGCATTGTGAGCATCACTGCCTGTGGAATGAGTGTCACCTTTGTTTTATTGGGACATACGGGGCTCTTTGCCTGAAATAAGTTCAGAGGCTGTCTTTGTGGCTCTTGTGTTTGATTTTTATAGTTTGTTTCCTTCCTGGCAGTGAAACTGTGGGCTGCTTATTTCCTTTTCTGTCAACATGTCTCTTTGTGATAATAAGTGTCTTACATTTACTTAGCATATTTCATATATGCAGTCTTTTATTTAGTCCTTACATCAGCTCTGCAAGTTAGATAGGATCATCTCCAATCTGCTGATGAAAAGAGAGGAAGAAAACGCTGAAGCTTTTAAGAGCTAAAGTCAAAGACCACATGGATGTCGAGGGGGCGGAGGGACTCAGAACCCAGTCCTCTGACCCCCAGCCTGGGCTCTCCCTGGGCCGGCTCCAGCACCTGCTCCCTGGGGCTGGTGAAGGTGGGGTGTAAAGTGACGGGGGGCTTCCCTGGTGGCGCAGTGGTTGAGAGTCCGCCTGCCGATGCAGGGGACACGGGTTCGTGCCCCAGTCCGGGAAGATCCCACATGCCGCGGAGCGGGTGGGCCCGGGAGCCGTGGCCGCTGAGCCTGCGCGTCCGGAGCCTGTGCTCCGCAACGGGAGAGGCCACAACAGTGAGAGGCCCGCGTACAGCAAAACAAAAAAGAAAACAAAAAAAAAGTGACGGGCCGAAGACCCTTCGAGGAGAGGGTTGAGATTCAGCACACGGGCTTCGTGACCTCTCTTTATTGGCTGTTCACAGACCTTTTCTTCTTTTTCTCTGCTGTATCAGCAAGGAGGGTGGGTAGCAGGTTTAGCAAAAACAAAAAACAAAGAAAAGCAAAGAAGAACAAAATAAAGATAAAATAACATGCCCACTTAGAATTTCAGATAAATAATTTTTCATTTTTAAAAAAATTTTATTGAAGCATAGTTGATTTACAATGTTGTGTTAATTGCTGCTGTACAGCAGTGTGATTCAGTTATACATACATATACATTCTTTTTCATATTCATTTCCATTATGGTTTAGTTCCCCGTGCTCTGCAGTAGGGCCTTGTTGTTTATCCACTCTCTATATAATCGTTTGCATCTGCTCATCCCAGACTCCCAATCCATCCCTCCCCCACCCCACCTCCTTGGCAACCACAAGTCTGTTCTCTACGTCTGTGAGTCTGTTTCTGTTTCATAGATAAGTTCATTTGGGTCATATTTTAGATTCCGCATATAAGTGATATCATATGATATTTGTCTCTGTCTGACTTACTTCAGTTAGTATGATAACCTCTAGGTCCATCCATGTTGCTACAAATGGCATTATTTATTTCATTCTTTTTTATGGCTGAGTAATATTCCACTGTATATATATGTACCACATCTTCTTTATCCATTCATCTGTCGATGGACATTTAGGTGGCTGTTGTGAATAGTGCTGCTATGATCGTGGGTGTGTGTGTATCTTTTCGAATTATGGTTTTGTTTGGGTTTAGGCCCAGGAGTGGGATTGCTGGAACATATGGCAACTCTATTTTTAGTTTAAAAAATAATTTTTTTAGTGTACATATTTCCCAGGTAATATCTTATAAGGAAAGGACATACTTACAAGGAAAGAATTACTTTTTGCCTAAGATTCACACCACCTAGTTTGTGTCCTGTGTCTTACCTGCAGCCCTAAAAGCAGAGCTCATGCTGCGTGTGGGGTCTTGGTACAGCAGTGATGGACATGCCTTGAGTGAGAGTGGATCTGGGAATGTAAATGGCCGTGTGTTGCAAAATCTATGCTGTTAGTCAGATAACGCTTCCTGGGCAAGCAGAGCTGTTCACCCGGCAGTGGGGCAGTGGTTTGCCAGCTGGAGAAGGAGCTTCTTGAGTGAAAAAAGACAGCAAACTGGCAAAGGGTGAGGCTCACACCAAATGAGGGTCAGCCACTTCGACTGAAGGAAAGTGACGTTTCCTGCCTGATGCAGTGATCACTTGGGTCCCTCCCGCACGCCCCAGTCCATCTGACAGTGATTGCCGAGAATCTTGGGTTCCCTCAGGCAGCAAATTTAAGGAGCAACCTGCCTTAAAAATTGAGTTAGGTTTCTAACGACATCTTCCAGGAAGTCCAGGAGATTCTTGAGACCTCACAAGTCCTGCTTTAAGGCTGCTTGCTACCAGCTATGAGGGCGTTTTCCCGGGAAGATCCCAGGTAAAGGAGGTTTCTGGATGCGCTGACCACTGCTAACTGCCGGCCCGTTAAGTGGAGCGACGCCTTCGTGGGGCGCCCCCTCCAGGTGTGTGAGCGTCTCAGTGTGGCCTACACCGTGGGTCCCGTCCCACCCACAGATGGGGCGCCAGGTGCCCCATCTGTGTCTCAGTCCCTCCTTCCTCTTTTTTTTTTTTTTTTTTTTTTTTTTTGTGGTACGCGGGCCTCTCACCGCTGTGGCCTCTCCCATTGCAGAGCACAGGCTCAGCGGCCATGGCTCACGGGCCCAGTCGCTCCGCCGCATGTGGGATCTTCCCGGACCGGGGCACGAACCCGTGTCCCCTACATCGGCAGGCGGACTCTCAACCACTGCGCCGCCAGGGAAGCCCCCTCCTTCCTCTCGAGGCTGGTCTGTGTTACAGATCAGGGACCAGGTGGCTCCCGGGTGGAGTTTACATGCAACTCACTTTCCCTGAGTGCCTGTTACAGCAGATGCGTGTGACGAGATGCCCTGCAGCCCTCCTCCCTCTGCGGGTCCAGTGCCCACAGGGCATCCTCTCAGGGGACATGGGGACAGAGGAGGACTTGCAGGCGTCTGGGAGCAGGGGTGATGTGCCGACCATGGGGCCGTGACACAGGAGACCCAGACACAGCCCTCGGGTGCTGCGGGCTCAGCAGCTGCCTTGTGGGAAGGTCCCCGCCCAAGCCCCTCGGGGGCTGAGGACAGTGGCTGTTATCCAGCCAGTTCTGAAGTATGTTACTCGTGCAAGTGCTTAGGCAAACGCTACACCTGTATTACCTGTAGTCACGCAGGTAACCTTCATCAGTGGCTCTGGGAAGTAGATCCTCTCTATGTCCCCATTTCACAGATGTGGAAACCGAGACACAGGGCCGTTGAGGCACGTCTGGAAAGTAGCAGAGCTGGGTTTGAGTCCTTTGCTTCACCTTGGAGCTGGCGCTCTTCTGCTCCCCGCGGGCTGGTCTGGACTGGCCGCCAGAAGCCGTTCCTCCCAGGATGGTGACCTTGGGGTGTCTGAGTCATGGTGTGACCTCTGCCTGAGGTCCTGAAAGGGTTAGGCTGCTGGGACCTCCACGGAGCCCCTCTTTCTCCTTTCATCATTCTTCTGTGCCAAACCCAAGGTCCCAGACCTGGAGGAAGGAAAGGGGAAGCCCCCCCGGGCCCCCAGAACAGGAAACCCGCAGTCACCCCGACACGGCTGAGTGTGTGAAGGGCCACGTGTGGCCACCAGACTCAGGAGCGTTTAGGATGTACTGCCTGCCTCTGTCCGGCCAGAGCCACCGAGGGCCCCCAGGGGTCTTGGGGAGCCCACCCTCCTGGACTCTCGGGAAGCGTCCTGAGACGCTGCTCCCTGTAAGGCAGCGGCGCGGCTTGGCTGTGTTCGCTTGTGTGTCTGTGCCTGCACGCGTGTGCCTGTGTGTGGGCCCGTGTGCTCTACCCCTCCCGCAGCCTGGGACCGCTCTCGTCTCCCAGGTCCTACAGGAAATGCTCCCGACAATGGGTTTGCTATTTTTCACAACTGTAACCCCAGGAGGAGAGGCTGGCACGGGCAGAGTGGCGGCTCAGCCCAGCGCCTTGGCTTCCCTGAACACACGTTCCCTCCAGAGCCCGCTGCAGGCATCCGGGGACGACTCTGTCCCCTTCAAGGGGACAGGGCGCAGGCTGGCCGGTCTCAGCAGGGGTGGCGGGAAGCCCGCACAAGGGAACACTTGGAAATAAGCATTAGTGTATTTCTGCTAAACCTTGATTTCCTGTCCACTCCACGACAATGGTGTACAGGTGTGCACACAGACACGCAGCTGCACACAGGTACACACACATACGCAGATGCACCCAAAGCCTGTCTGTGTGATGCTCGTCTCTGTGTCTCACTCGCTCAGGGCCCTTCTGGGGGCCCATGATTTAAGCCATCTCACGTCTGGACTTTTGCCCGGGCCAC
>NW_006797390.1:8616600-8622305 GCF_000442215.2 Lipotes vexillifer
CGCTCTTCCCGGCGTGCTGGTCCCGAGTGGCCCTGCCCCGCAGGTCAGCACCACGGCCCCTCCCAGTGAGCGGGCTCCCCCGTCCTGCCTGCCCGCCTTGTGCTGCTCGCCCCCTGAGTCCTTCCAGGGCAGAGACCCGGCCTGGCTGCCTCCCCTCCCGGCGGGACCTGCCAGGTGTGTGCGGTTGGCCCATGGGAGGGACTGTGGCCCCTTCCCAACCCCCGCCATGAGGAGGAGCCAGCACTGTGGCCGCATCCAGGCCACCTCCTGTCGCTTCCACATCAGCCGGCATCGGGGTGCGGGGTGCACTCACGGAATCCTGAAGGCGCCAGGACCGCAGGCTCACCTGTGGTGTAGAGCCTTTGGGAGAGGCCCTGCCTGCGGCCACCCTACCACCGATGTCAGAGGCTCCGGCCTGACGCCCCTGACCTGGTCAGCAGGTGCCCCCCAGCGCCAGGGAATCCAGACGAGGGGGCCCGGGAGCCCAGGGCCAGCCTCGCGGTCCCTCCCGAACCCTGAGCCCACCCAGGCCTGGCCTCCCCCTGCCCGGTTCCAGCCCCACGTGCCCAGCGACGCTCCCCCCGGGGACAGCGCCCCAGCCCTGTCCTGCCCAGTGTGTGGCCTGCCTGCTCGGTGTGGCCTGACTCACAGACGTGTCAGCTGAGACGTCTGGCTTTACCCCGGTGCAGCACGCCCGTCCATGTCCCCAGAGCCACACCATCCCTCCCTGTCTTCCGGGCGCCCTGCAGCTGCTCGGCCAGGATGCGGGCAGAGCGCGCACCCCCGGTCAGATGCTCCCCGTGTGTCGCCCAGACCCACGGTGGGCCTTCGCAGGATGCCCTCCTGGGACGCGGCACCGTGCGGCCCTGTCACCCCCGTGTCTCCGGCTGCCTGAGGCTGTCGGAAGGTCTGCATGGTGAGAACTCACGTGACAGGCCCTCTGGGAATGCAGCTCCTGTAATTAAATTCTTAGGTTAAAAAAAGGCTTCATCAATCATACAAAGCAGGCTGCCTGCACTTGATGAGAGTAGGCCTGCGGGAGGTTTGGTAAAAAGGTCTGGGGACCTTTGCAAGATGCCGGGATTCCTTCTCCTACTGCTGGTTCCCCACCTTTGCCACCAGGAGGCTCATTCCCCATCCTGCGGGTCCCCAAGGGCCACTGAGCCAGCGCCAGGCTCTTTGTTGGGGGTAGATTCCGTGAACACCCAAGTGTCAGCCTGGCCCTCGGGCGTGACGTGGGCCCTGAGGGCCGTGGACCTCTCTGAGCCTCCGTGTTGCCCGTCGGTGAACCTGGGAACCACGTCCACACTGCCTGTCTCCGAGCAGTGGCCAGTGTCAAGGGAGACTGAGACCAGCGCCTTTTCAACACACGGACGGCACTGAGGGGCGGAGTGCCGGGTGCCGGCGGGAGATCGCGAGCGGGAAGGGAGGACCAGGTCCCACGGCTGGGACGCCGGGGGCTGTAGTCCCGGAGGAGCTGAGCCCTGGCCGGTGGGCGGGATCTCAGAGGGGGATGAGGACCCTGCACAGGCAGCCAGCCCAGAGTCTCCCCAGCCGTGGCCCTGGTTTCAGGACATTGCGAAGGGGCGGATGGGGGCCTGGGTTTCCTTGGCTCAGCCCCTGCATCCCCACTGCGTCCCCTGCAGATACGTGTCCGCACTGCCGCCTCGACGACCCTCCTGGGAAGCGGTCCCCGTGCTCAGCACCAGGGCCCGGAGCTCTGGGAAGGGCCGGGCTCACCACGGACTGGAGTGCAGAGGGCCTGCTCTGAGCACAGCAAAGGCCAAAGGGTCCCAGGGAGGAGGTGGTCCAACCGTCTGCCCTGGATGTGCCGACCGGCCCCCAGTGGTGAGGGTTAGGGAGCCCACGCTGGTCTGGTCTGGAGGGCTTCCTGGAGGAAGCACAGCAGGAGCTGAAGGGGAGGGAGGTGAAGCAGGCACGGGGCCGGCATGACAGGCTGTCTTGGGGACTGTGAAGGGCCCTGCCTGGCTGGAGCAGAGCCGGGTGGAGGGGAGCATCCCCCCGGGGCTGCAGCCCTTGCATCTTTGCTCCCCTTGCCTGAGCCGCTGTGGAAGCGGGCAAAGCAGGGAAAGGAGAGTAGACCCCCTGATGCCTCCTCCAGCGTCTCGCGGGGGCTCCAGCCGCCCGCCTGGACTTGGACAAGCCCGGTGCTTCCTCAGAAGAGCAAACAAAGCCGCCAGCCAGAGACACAGGGCAGCTGCGCACCCGGCGGTCCTCTCCAGACGTTGGTGGGATGGGGACTGTGCTTGAAAGGGACTGAGGATCTAGTTAGTGCTGAACCCAACGCAGCTACTCCCGCCCCTTCCAGCCCTCCCTCTTCTCAACCACGAGGCTTCTACCCATCCCGCCGTCCTCTCCGTGGGGTCTGGGAAACACGAGGCCGTTTTGCCGGGGTGTTTTAAGCCATGTCTGGAATGAGATCTCTTTTGCTCACTGACTGGAAGCCAGATTGGACAAGGAGCTTTCCTTCTTGTCAGTATCAGCGTTTCTGTTCCATCCGGAACGTCCTGCTGTTCCCCAGCTCTCTCCTCCCTGGCCTTGAGCGGATCGAAAATTACAGGAGTGCGTGCGAGGAGAGACGAGTCAGCCTGCGTCTGTTTTCTCCTTAGAAAGGAAAACACAGCTACATACACCGCACTTCCCCCGCGGACGTTACCATAGTCACACCCGAAACATCCAGGCCCGTGTGTGCACAAATGTACATGTGCCGCGAGCCAAGGTGACAGGTGATATACCTCATCTCAGGCTTTCCCAGAGAGCCACCCGGCTTGATCGTAGGACAGAAAGGAGCCGCCATCTCCAGAGGGGTGCGGGTCTTCCTACCCCGCTGCTCTCGACGGGGCCGGGGGTGTCCCTCCTGCCCCCGTGTGTCTCTGTGTCTCCCTGTCTCTGTCCCTGCCCCATCTTCAGTACAGCCAGCGCAGAGAGAGATCCACACACTCGTAATCGACTAACACTTCTTGGCATATAATTACATTGGCTCTTTCAAATCTCATTACAACCCTTTCCATTTATTGGACCCAGATATGAAGGCTAAGATCTACAGGCTTTTTCAGGGACACATTTAATGAGTGAGGAGCCGTCCCAGGAACTAGCCGTGGTCTCCAAATTCAGCGCCCAGAGTCTTAGGAACGTGTAACTGATAAACGCCAGTTTCGCTGGGAAGACCAAAACGGCACCTAAGAAAGTATTCAAAAAGAGAGAAGACGGGGCTTCCCTGGTGGCGCAGTGGTTGAGGTCCCCCTGCCGATGCGGGGGACACGGCTTCGTGCCCCGGTCCGGGAAGATCCCACGTGCCGCGGAGCGGCTGGGCCCGTGAGCCATGGCCGCTGAGCCTGCGCGCCCGGAGCCTGTGCTCCGCAACGGGAGGGGCCACAACAGTGAGAGGCCCGCGGACCGCAAAAAAAAAAAAAAAAAAAAAAAAAAAAAAAAAAAAAAAAAAAAAAAAAAAAAAAAAAAAAAAAAAAAAAAAAAAACAAACAAGCAAAAAAAGAGAGAGAACAGCTAAATTAGGAGATACATTCTGGAAGCTGCACCGTCGGGGCGACCACAGGCAGTGGGTGGGTGGTGGGGATGAGCGGCACCCTCGCCCACCTGGCGGTTCGGTGAGGTCACCTCTCGGGAACTTTCTAGAACCCCATGCCCACTTTCCAGGTTATTCAGCCAAGTGCCACAGGCCTTCCTCGCCGGGCAGAGCAGGGACGGTTCTCCCGGACTCGGGAGGCTGCGGGGGCAGATCGTTTCTCATTTCCCAACCTCGTCTGCCGCCCTCTCCCCCCTGGACTGCCGTCCCCCCCTCCTTGTCCTTGGGAGAAACAGGTCTGCCCTGACCGCTGAGCTCTCCCTTCTTTTCTTCCCTCCCCACACGGTTGATTATTCTTATCATAGTCTCAAAGAAGGTGCTGCATCCCTTAAATGTCTTCTCCCAAGGGAATCAGTGCTGATGATGAAGGGTGTCTCTGTCACCAGGGTTACGGACGACCCACCCGCCCCTCGCATCCCTCTTTCCATCTGGCTCCGTTGCTGAGTCCCAGCGTCCCGGCCAGGGTTCCATCCGTGGGGACCGCTGCTCGGCGGTCCTTCCCGACTCGCTGGTGGGCCAGCCCCGTAGACACGCCTTCTTTGTTATCAGCAGGTACCCAGAAACTTTTGGGGTGTACTACCATGGCAATGATGGAGTCGTCCTCGTAGCCCTTTCCTTAGACTTTCTTGAGCAACCTGCCCTCTTTCCAGATTGCTGTGATGCTGCAGGTTTCTTAAATTAATCCTGTCAAAATAGCCTTCGAATACTTTTGGAGCAGGGATTTTTTTTCTTTTTTAATATCACAAGACACAAACCGTTCAAGGGAAGAACTGGGAACAGAGACATGTGGGGAGGGCTGGGGGGGCTGTGACGGATGGGCTGGGGGAGGGGCGGCAGGTGGGGGTCCCGGGAGGGGAGCGGGCTGGCGGGTGACCCAGTGACAGGCGTCGCGTCCGTGGAGGGTCAGGGGCTGGGGGCTGGCATTCCCGCATGAGGGGGCGGTAGGGGAGCATGAGGCTGCAGGGGCTGTGGCGCCCTCAGAGGAGGGCCCCGGGAGCTCCCACCAGGGTCTCGCCACACGGGACGGTGATGAACCTTGTCTGTGAACCAGCTGGCCCACGGGTCCATCACTGCCCCCACATCAGGGCCTGGCCAGCAGCACCCATGTCCCCTGGGCCCGCCTGGATCTCCTAGTTTAGAACCCTGGGAGGGAGGGACGGAGGGAGGGAGGGAGGACGGACGAACGGAGGTCCAGGAGTCTGACTTTAACAGATTCCCCCCCGGAGGCAGCTCACGCTTGGCTCACGGAGAACTGAGGGCCAGTACCTGGAGAAACAGAAGACTCCGCCCCAATTCCCTCGTTCTCCCGTCAGCATCCTCAGCTCTGTCACCACCCACCAGCCTCTCTGGGCCCCCTCCAGGGTCCGTGCTGCCCCCGGCCCACGTGGACCATCCTATGGCACCAGGCCTGCTCAAGCGTGAGCTGGGAGGTGCCACGTTTGTCCTCGATATCTCGGGACAGCCACTGGGCCCTGGGTAGCAGCCTTGGGGAGTGTCCACACCGGGAAGCCCCTTGAAATGACTCCCCACACCTCCGCTGGTCTCGGGACCAGAGTGGAAAGAGCCTGGGAGTCGAGCTGCATCTCTGCTCCTGGAGCTGCTGAGCCAGGGCCTCTGCCGCCTCTGCCCTCCTTTCTGCCCCTGCTGGCTGTTTGAGGAATTGCAGCGCTTGGAGAGACCTCAGACCGTGCAGAAGTTCATAGATGAACATTTAAACTCCAGTGATGTTTTTCGTTGTGTCACTTGTCTTGGGAGGTTGGGACAGGTAGGAAGATACACCATGTCCCTGCCTCCATTGGCTCGGCCACACGCCAACCTGCCATTCACCACTCTGACCACAGGCAGGCTTTCCTTCACTTGGTGGCAGCGTACCAACTACATATCCTGGTCTTTGGCCTTGGAACAGTTTTTGTATGTTTTTAATGTGGAGGCTAGAATCAAAGTGTGCTGTTCATGGGGAGAATAAGAATGTTGGAGGGGGAGGAGGGATCATTGTTTCGTGGCCTTATTTGCTTTATCCCTGCTGAGTTCCAGATCGCAGTGGTATTAGGAAGAGAGGAAGAAAGGGAGGGAGGGAGGGAGGGAGGGAGGAAGGGAGGGA
>NW_006797390.1:8623321-8640849 GCF_000442215.2 Lipotes vexillifer
GGAGGGAGGAAGGGAGGGAGGGAGGGAGGGAGGGAGGCCTCCAGTGGAAATTATTAACTTTGCTTCTGAGCTCTTGAAAACCAGGCACACCCTGATGCTTAAAAAATAATAATAAAAATTTCAAGTTGTCTACCCCAGCACCTGATCTAGCCTTCCTCTTGAGCAGCTGAACCCTGATTTCCATCTGGGCACATTGCTATGTAAGCTAAAAGGACCAGATTTTCCACGTCCTGTAAGGCTTGGTGATAATTTCTGACGAGTGAGAGATAAAAACTGTATGCTGTAATTTAATGAAAGCTCTTTAAAGGGAAGAGATAAGCCCTTTTTCTTCCCTCCTTGCTCTTTGCTGCTTCCTGGAATGCAGTTGTAAGAGCTGGAGTCCTGGCAGCCATGTTAGGCCATAAGCTGGAAGCCAGGCCTTGAGCTCAGTGAAGCAGAACCATGAGAGCCTGGGCCCCGATAGCCATGCAGCTGCCGCCCCAGCCTGCCTCCCTTTCGGTGGCTTTTATCTGAGAGAAGAATAAAGTCGCTATTACTGTTGTTTCATTTTTGCAGCTGAGCCACATCCTAGTGCTTACACGTGGGTTCCAGGTGAACTGGCTTAGATGGTCAGAATGAAGGTCAAAGGCGACGGGCAGACTGGATAGCAACGCCACGGCTGAACTGTCTGCGCAGTAGACCTTTGACATGACAGCACAGGAAAGGGCACAGATGGGGTGACATCCAGCTCAGCCTGTGATTAACCGTGACCTTGGCCAAGTCTCCATTTCCTCTCTTATAAATTAGAATAATAATCTCTACCTCACAGGCTATTCATAAGTATTAGATGTCCTATTTATAAGGTGTCTTATTTAGTGCCTGGCTCATTGTGCATGTTTACAAGTGGTGGCTCTGCGTGTGTGTGTGTGTGTGTGTGTGTGTGTGTGTGTGTGTGTGTGTGTGTGTCTGTGTGTGCGTGTGTCCCTCTGGCCCCAGGCACTGCACTAGCTCTGGGGGTGGGGAGCTGAGGGCAGGACGCCCACTGCTGCTTACAGGCTGGTTGGGGGAACTTGGTGTCATAGCCAGGGCTCGAGCGCAGAGTATGTGCGTGTCTGCGTGCTGCGGTGTGGGCCCAGGGGTCTCTCAGAGCCTGGTTGCCCGCCCCTCCCTCGTCCTCTGGATCCCACTTGTTTTCATGGCACACTGACATCCTTTCTCTTCCGTGGAGCGATCCAAGCTGTTCCTGCCAGTCCTTGACGTTGCACCGAGTTTATTTAAAGATGGCACCATTCAGGGCTTAATTTAGTGTCCTCCTTGAGGTGTGTGTGTGTGTGTCTGTCTGTCTCTCTGTCCATCCTCTGCAGCTGGACTGTTATCTTCTGGAAGGCAGAGACTGGTCTTATAATGCTTTTTGTGTGGAATATATGGTGGGTACTCAGTCCTGTTCTTGAGAAAGTGGAGTTTTACAGGTTAAGCATGTTTGTTTCTACATGAGCCACGTCCGGCCTGTGGCCCTTCTCTCGCTCCTGTGGCTGCAGACACGTGTTGGGCAGGAGGGAGGGCTGAGCAGGGCTGACGGCCTGGGCAGACTCGGGGTGGGGGCGTTTCTTCCTCCCCAGGTGTGAATCAGGTGGTAAGAGGTGGTTTCTCACCCTCTGAAAACCTCTGCATAAAAGAAGTCCCTTCGTGAAAGCCCCCCCAGTGGCTGGAAGGCGCTGTTAGTCACACGTGACGATGGCCTCGGGGGAGCAGGTGTCCGGCGTTGGAGATGACCTGTCTTCTTCTATCAGGAGCGAGCTCTTGAAACCCCATGTCTTTGCACCTCGGCTCTCTGGGGGCCGCAGCCCTCAGGCCAGGAGCCTCCCCAGCTTCTTGCCTCCTGGTCGTGCCCTGTCGCTGGCTAAGCCTCAGCCCCGTCTGTCCCCAGGAGTCCCTGTGCGGCCAGGCGACCAGCCGCCTTGGAGGGCCTCCAGCTTTCCTGGAAATCCCCCCTCTCTGCTCCGATGATGTGCTGGCAAGATCTTGGAAAACACTAGAACGATCCTTTTCCCTCTGTATCATTCCTATCTTCCTGGTTTTGTAAAACCCACGCTATTTTGAGCTGGCTCACTAATGCCATAGCCCATTCCACGTAACTCACCTACTGGTGCTCGCAGGAATGGTCAGAGCTCTCGGAGGACACTTGACCCCGGCTCCTCTCCCTTCCACTGGGCTCATTCACATGTGCCCAGCATACGTGCAGTCCTCCCCGCACCCTCCCAGCCTCCTGTGTCCTAGCCTTCTCTGTCGGCCTTCCTTCTGGGGGCGACCTCTGAGTAAGAAGGACCATGATGTGTATGTAGGAGGTCATGGATGATACCCTGGGGGCCGTTTCAGCCAGGGGGCGTCCTCATCCTCCTGGGCTTCATGGTGAGAGAAAAGGTGAGGGGGTTGTGTGGATAAAGAGGGTCTGTGCGTGCCTGGGAGCTGCCACTGAAGGGGGTGCAGAGGATGCTCAGACAGCAGTCAGGCCCACCACCCCCTCGGAGCCCAGCTGCCACGGGACTCAGGGCGCCGAGAGCTGGGACAGCAGAGAGTGCAGACCAGTCCTGGCCTCCTCCAAGGACAGCCCTGACTCGTCAGCCAGCTGTCCCAGCCCCCGGCCCAGGGTCTGTGCTCCCACGCTGGGTCCTCAGACCTTAGTCAGAGGTGAGATCAGAGTAAAGGCTGATGGCCCCTTTTAGCTCTTTTTCTCCCATAATTGATGTGCTTCTGAAGGTCTCTAGGTGAATGATGTAAGATCTGTGGTAGAATAATGCCTATAAGAAATGTTCATGCAAAAGGGGGAAATGCAGTGTTTGCAGGCATCTCTCGTCAGTGCCTCAAGCCTGGGCAGTGAGTGTCATTTACAAGGTGCATCTCAGTGGGAGCAGTTGGAGCGACCATGGATGTGAGTCCCCCATTATTTTGTAAACCCGTAAACCTGAGTGCGGGGGCCCCACTCAGGCTTAGCGAGGAGCAAGAGGAAGGAGCATGACTTATGCTATGGGAATGCACCACAGGCTGCCTGTGTACACAATGGTCTGAATAATGGTTTCTTTACTACAGTTCATAAAATAGGTGCAGAAGCAAAATAGTCTCGCTTCTGCTAGACGTCTCATTTGGTTAAAAAGCAGAGCATTTAAGCGTACTCCCACCGCGGGTTCTGGGAGTTCCAGCCTCAGAGAGAAAGGGGAGCAGAACCAGATGGCCGAGCTGGACTCTGACAAAGAGTGGCTGGTGGGGGAGGCCATCGCGGGTGGGAGTGGCCGGTGGTCTTGGGCTCCTGCCCCCATCAGGAGAGACTGTTCCGCACGGCGCAGCCCACAGACGTTGGGAGAGGATGCTCCAGAAAGTGCAGAGAAGAAAGCGGTCTGGTGACTCCATGAGTCTCTGGAAGGAATGCTGCCTCAGGAGGAGCCGGTCCACCAGAGGCTTGTGGAGACACAGAGACCACGGGGGCTCCTGCAACAACGGCAGGAGGTGGGGGGCTCAGCCTCCAGCAGGGAGGATGCCTCTGGCTAGAACACACAACCAGAACGTTACGGAGGAGCCGGCCAGTTGTACATTCAGGATCAGCCTGTCGTAGAGGGATAAGGTCTGTCTCAACCGATCCTCCCCTAAATAGTGGACAAACCTCCTGAGGTTTTCTCAGAGCTGCTGATGTGAGCTCAGTGAAACGACGGAACAGCTACAGGGACCTGACAAGCAAACATTTTTATTTTCTCAGGTCCAGAGGCTCGACAAGCTTACGCTCGACAAGCGTAAGCTTACTCCCTGGCAGACCCTTAGAACAGATTCCCTGAGAGATGGCACATCTCTGCGCTTTAGGAAGAAATCAGTAATTTTAGGAACACATCAGATTAACTGGATTTTGTTCTTGTGTGGGGTTACTAGGCTTAGCTCAAAAGAATTCTTAAGAGAGCATTGGTTTCAGTGAGGCATAAATCATCTATCATGATTTCTTTGTGAAAAATATAGCAAAATAGGTTTGTAATTGATTGGCCAGCTCTGATCAAAGAATGTGGATTAATAGATCGTTGTCGGTCTGGAGCGAGGTCTCCAGTTCAATGCCAGGGGCTCACGTCTGGTCCACAGTCTACATTGAAACTGCAGAAAGGAAACATCCAATTTGTTGAAGACACAAAGTTGGGAGAGATTAGTGGTGCCATGAAGAGAAAAAAAAATATTTAGAAGATCCATACTGGCTTCTTAAAATGGCAGGAGACCAAACCTGCTTGATAGGCTTCCTAAAAACTTCCAAATAAAACACCCATACATATACAAGCGAGTTGTAAATTGGCAATTGCGTTGTACATTACAGATCAATAAAGAGCATACATCAGAGAACAAGTGGACTTCTCACCATGGAATGGATGGATTGAGAGGCACATTCCTGGCCTGCATTCCACATGTGCGTCAGCTGACAGCCCCCCAAGAACTGGTTTATTAAATAAGATGTAATTCAGATGGAAAGATGTTATAAAGACCTGAAGATATAAGGTCTCTGAAAACACACCATGCCTGTCTTCCTCCTGAGACGGTGAAGCAATTAATCCTTAATGTTTCTTGAAATGAATCAAAATCAAGGACCCTGGGATGGTATAAAATGGACCAATAGTGAATTTGACCCCAATTAAATTGAGCCAGGGCACAATAATTAAGAGAACACGCTCAGGGATCGGAGACCAGCAGCTGAGTCCCAGCTCTGCCCCGTACTGACCGTGGGACTGTCGGCAGTTATTTAATGTTTACAAACCTCACTGAAAAATGGGATTTCTATAAGGATTATGTAGAAAAAAATAGGTTAAGTGCCTGATGTGGTTCCTGGCACATAGCCAGTACCCAATACATTATAGTTCTTATCGATCCTATTAATATTATAATTATTTTTATTTATAAATTTAGTATTTATTTTTGGTTGTGTTGGGTCTTCGTTGCTGCACGTGGGCTTTCTCTAGTTGCGGTGAGCGGGGGCTACTCTTCGTTGTGGTGCGCGGGCTTCTCATTGTGGCAGCTTCTCTTGTTGTGGAGCACGGGCTCTAGGCGTGTGGGCTTCAGTAGTTGTGGCACATGGTTCAGTAGTTGTGGCTCGCGGGCTCTAGAGCGCAGGCTCAGTAGTTGTGGCGCACGGGATTAGTTGCTCTGCAGCCTGTGGGATCTTCGCAGACCAGGGCTCGAACCCGTGTCCCCTAGCATTGGGCAGGCGGATTCTTAACCACCGTGCCACCAGGGAAGTCCCCCTGTTAATATTATTAATAAAAATAACCATGTTAACTCTGGTTACAAAATAGAAATTAGAAGGTTTTTTGTTTTTTTTTTCTGTATGCAGGCCTCTCACTGTTGTGGCCTCTCCCGCTGCGGAGCACAGGCTCCGGATGCGCAGGCTCAGCGGCCACGGCTCACTCTCAACCACGTGCCACCTGGGAAGCCCAGAAGTTATTTTTAGATACCGTACTCTTTTGAGAAATAATTACATGATAAGAAACTGTACATATAATACCAGATTAAATTAATAATGACAAGGAAGTGTTGCCTGAAAAAAAAAGTATTTAAAATACATTAAATACACTTGTCTTCATGAGGGGAGCCATGAGCTACGGTTCTGTTTGGACTTCTTGAATTATAGACGTTTCTGTGGCATTTGTATGTAATAAACATAAAAATTAAAAATCAGGTTTTCTACTTTCAAAACATCAAGAGGCTAAAATATAGTCTATGAAACAAAATACTGAGAAAATAAACATGCACAAAAGTATCCAGAACCATAAAACAAAACGGCAAAAGTAGGGGTCAAACCTATCAACTATGGTAAAATGTGTAAGTGGGTCAAATGCCCTTATCATTAAAAGTCTAAGACTCTCGGATTTAAGTTAAAAAATAAAATCCAAGCATATTCTGCACAATAGACACAGTAAAATCAAAGTGATGCAGAAAGCCTAGAATAAGATTAATGTTAATTAATTTAGGAAACAGTGTAAGAACAGACTTGATAAGTATGTCAGGGAGCCAGTGCTCGGAAATAAAAACTAGGTGACCTCTGGAAAGGTTAGAAATAAAAAAGAAAAGAAAAGAAAGTTAATAATGAACCATGGCATATACAAAGGAGACTTCCAGGTTAAGAGAATGAATGCTCAGAAATTTGAAAATCTCAATGACAACTTTCTGGAAAAATATAAATTTAATTTTAGATAATTTGTTCCAAAAAGCAGAACAAGATTAAAGCTAAAATTTTATTTAGTAAAAGTAGCATTATCCAACAAAGATGTCACACACACACACACACACACACACACACACAAATTTAAGACAGTCTTACATATGGACACAGGTGAAAAATAACTGAATCCAATGGATTCACAATTAGGTGGAATGTAGCCAATGAACTCAAGGACTATTTGATATTGGGAAATTTATTACTATAACATATCATATCTGTGAATCAACTAAACAATAATGCCACGTGCGATAAAATCCAATATCCATCTCAAATAAAACTCTTAATATATGCCTAAAATAGAACGATTTTCTACCGTGATAAAGAAGTCTGTCTCAAACCAACAGTGAACATTTAGTGGTGAAGCCCAGGAGGCCTTTCCTTTAAACTCGAGAACAAGGGAGGAATGGGGGCTGGAACCAGTGATAATCATCCTTGTGGTAAGTCTAGAGGATGCAACAAAGCAGGAAATGGAAAGGAAGAGACAAAATTGTCAGTATTTGCACAAGATGGTTACAGGCTTAGAAAATCTAACTGGAAATGGTAGGGACTAATGAAAGCACTCAGACAAGTGGCTGGATATCACATAAATATTTTTAAAAACCAATGGCTTTTTTGTGTATCCAAAATTAAATACACGAGAATACATGACGCAAAGTTAACTGAAAGACATAGAACAGTTTAAATAAATGGAAACATCATATTTCTGTAGGAAATACTGCACATTTTGAAGATGTCAGATCTTTCCAAAGTAATTCATAACTTTAAATAATTCCAGTCAACAGCCCAGGGTGGGGTTGTTTTGCAGGGGAAGGAAATGGGAAGAAGGGGGTACTTGGCAAAAATAGTGACAGAGTTTATTTGGAAGAATAGATATAGGCAGGATTTACCAAGCAAAACATGTGAAGAACGCTGGGGAGAAGAGGGTCCTCTCCTGTATAAGACGATGAATGTATCACGCTGGTCAAACAAAGTCATATGAGTAAAGGAAGCCACAGGTAGAGCAGCGAAACAACAAAACATGTAGGGAGCAAAGTCTAGGGATGATATTTGCTGGTGTACAGAAGATGATTTTGGAAGAGTGTCCAAAACAACCTTGTGTGCAGTAGTACCATTTTAACGGTGGAAGGGCAGAGCCCTAAAATAGGGCATCAGTTCAGAGACAGAAGAAAATTTGCACCTCCTGCTGCATCTCCGATGTGACATAAGCCATGTACCAGAAAACAAAACCTCTTTCCCCTTACTCAATTAGTTTGAAATTATCTCTGATTCAGCTACAGTAAAAAGAACTTTAAAATGTTTCTCCAAAAAGATGAAATTAGGGTGTGTCTCTTTTAGGTGCAAACATGGCTCTTTAGAACCTCTCATGTGACCAAGGAAGCAATAAAGTCCAGTGAGAGATGGGTGAGGTTAAGGGGCTGGATTGCTAAGTACAGGGAAAAAATAACTTTACATACCTACCTTATACATTTAGCCAAAACAAATTACATATGGATTAAGGCATTACATGTAAAATAATAATTATCCATAAAAATTGGGGGAACATGAATAATTAACTGCTCTCACAATTAGAGAGGACTTTTAAAACATCAAATTAATAGGAGAAAAGACAGAGGGAAAGATTGAGATTCAACTCATAAAAATATAGAACTTTTACACACAGAAAAATGACAGAAAACTTTAGAAAGCAAAAACAAACTGGGGAAATATTTATTTTTCAAAAATGATAGAACAGGGTCAATATTTCTCTTGCATAAGGAGATCTTTAAAAATCAGTAAGAGAAACATTCACACCCCCATTAGAGAACTGGGCAGAGGGCTTCACTGGTGAAAGAGAAATGCAAATTAAAACAAGATACCACTTTTCACTTATTATATTGCCAAAATTTAGTTAAAAAATAATATATTAGCAAGTTTTGGTGAAATGGGCTCTTATATAATATGGTAGAAATAGAAAACGTATAACCTTTCTGGAAACAGTTTAGTAATATATATCAAGGTCTTTGAAATGTTCCTATGCTTTTACCAATAATTTTCCTTCTAGGAATCTAGGCTAGAAAATAATTATGCAAAGATTTATATTTACGTACAATGATGTTCATTGCAGCATTATGTATAGCAGCCAAAAACAAAAAAATTGAAAATAACCTAAGATCAAAGGGGAACGTTTAAATTAATGGTGTTATAATTCACGTGATGAGCTAATAAAAAGTATGTTTTTAGAGCTCACAAGTCAAGATGCTCATTTTACGTTAATAGTAGAGGCTATAAAACATATGGACAGCATAATAACAAAATTTAAAAGGAAAATATAAATGCATAATATCACATTTTTTTACAGTGTAAAAATAAGTTCAATAGCCTGAATAAAAGCTTTGGACCAAAACTAATGAGATAAATTTATTATTATAAATGCAAACTTCTGTGCTCAGGCTCAGAAAATAGAAATGGAAGAGGACTGACTTTATGATTGCGATTAAAAAACAAAACAAAACAAAAACAGAGCGTTCATTGCCCACAGACTGGGAGGTGCGGGGTAAGGAAGGAACCCTGGGTTTTGCCCAGCTGTGTATGCAGCGGCCAGGTGGGGCGGCTGTGAGGTCAGAGCCCATGTGACGCTTCCAGGGGTCAAGGAGGGTTATCTCACCTTGGTCACGTCCCTCGAGGGGACCACCTGGAAGCCCTGCTCCGTGAGCATCTGTAGAGGGACCTGGGACGTTCCACCTGGAGAGAATATCTAGGAGCAGCGTCATCGCCAGTTTCAACAGCAAGAGGGGCTGTTTGTCACAGGAAGAAAGATTAGGCTAACCTGGAGCGGCTTCCGGAAGCAGAAGCCGCTCTCAGGGCGGAGTTAAACAGAGGCCGACTTGAGAACCATGTCAGGCGCGGTCCTCAGATCAGCTGTGTCACAAACGAGCACTCTTCTGGGGAGCGGTGAGCTCGCCGGGACAGCGGGACCTGAACGGCCCCTTGCGGGGTGACCAGAGCCTGCGGGGGCAGGAAGCGGCCCTGGAGGCATCAGAAGACCCTTCCTTCCTGCCAGCGGCTCTCAGCCTGGGCTGAGCAGGAGCCAGGGAGGAGCCTGTGAGGGTAGACCGGGCCGCACCCCGTTTGTGATGGGGAAGGTCTGGGGCAGGCCTGAGATTCTGCATTCCTCACAAGCTCCCCAGTGATGCTGAAGCAGCTGGTCCGGGACATGCTGGGGGAACCACTGCAAATGGTCCACTGCAAACAGCAGCAGCAAATCAGGAGGTTCCACTGAGCCCAGGGCTTGGTGATGTGAAAGGCCAGCCACAGTGAATACATAGCATGTGGGAGGCTCATGCTCACTTGCTTACCTGCAACCTTGGACTCTATTGTGAGATTCGTGGAATTAAATTACAGCCTGCTAGGAGGGCTGGTGGTAGGACAGCGCCATCACCGGTCCAAATAACTCGATCTGGATCATTAAGTCCCTAGGGAAGCAGGGGCTGTGATTTTTTTTCTGTCTTCAGCTGCTCTTACTTGGGGAGGGGGGTGGGGGGAGTTCATTGTCACTCAGAAACTCATGAAGGATATTCAGAAGGAAAGGACCTCGGGCTTCAGAATGGCCCAAGGTGAGCTTTTTGGGTTTTGTTTTGTTGGTTGGTTGGTTGTTTTCTTTGCCCCAGGAGGAAGCCTTCCTCGGTGAAAACTCGCTGTGATTACAACAGACACAGTTTTTGACGTGGGAAACCAAGGACGGGCCGCAAAAGTTTGAGGGTGTCCCCAGAATTTCTGAGCAATTGTGACGGAGATGTCCACCGTCCGCCATTGTCTCGGTTCAAAGGGAGCCTCGCTGACTTGAGTTCACCGCTCGCTGGTGTAGGAAGGGTCCAGCTGCACCCCACCTCCCCACCTCTGATGCCCTCTTCCCGAGCTCTGACGTGGAGTGTGCCCGACACACTCCGGAGCCGGTTGCCGTGGCACTGGGAAGAATCCGGTTCCTATAGCAACATCAGGTTGACTTGTTACCTTAAGCCTCTGGCAGCTCCCGGGCGCTGGCTTATGTGGTCTCGCGTTAATCTGGGAGAGAGGGGCACGTGAAGAACTGAAAATCGTTCATCTCCCCACAACCCACCCCGTCGTTCCTGCCTGCCCTCCTTCCCCCGTATCACCCAAATACTACTACTACTAATAATTACACATGCACTTCCTTTAACCTAAAAAACGCACCGTGTTACTTTAATGCCTTCATCGGATTAAGGTGTATTTGGAGGGTCCATTCCTATTCCCCCTTCTAGGACCAGCCCACCATTGTCGCACCGTCAGCCACAGAGAGCCATGCGTGGGCCTCGCGCTGGCAGCTCTGAGCAGGCCCCAGAGGCCCTGCCTCTTCTGCAAGAAGCTTCACCCCAGGGACCCATTAGCAGCGTGAACAACGTGATGGAGAAGCGAGGAGAGGCAGCGAGTCGTCCGAAGGCCCCCCCGGCCCGTCCTCCGAAGAAATGACGCGTGGTCCCCAGTCTGCATGGCGTGGGGAGCCGGCCTGGGGCGCGTGGAGGGCACCATGGGACGTTAACCCAGATCACGCCCCCCAGGAGGGATGCCTGCTGGCTATGAAAGGCCGTCACTGAGGGCGGGTCCGTGACCCCCACCGTTCGCCTGAGCGCCTTGCAGGTTTCCTGCTTCAGCAGCAGCCCGTCACTATCCGTCCGTTCAGCCAGTGTCTGCGGAGCCTCCGTGTGCCAGCTCTGCATTCACCCTGAGTAGCAGAAACAGGTTTCCTCTCTCCTGGCACCTACATTCTAACGGGGAGACACACAATGAGCAACGGAAGTACCAGGAATGCGAATAAAACAGGGTGATATGACGGGGGCGGGGCCGAGGGGGAGGTGCTGCAGATTGTGGAGCGGGGAGGTCTTCAGTGACCATGAGCCAGGTGTCAGGAAGGAGCCTGTCCTGTGATGAGCTGGAGAGAGAGCATCCCGGGCAGGATCTGGAGGCCGGTGGTGGGACTGTCTACACTGGGCAAGAGCAGATCCGTCTGCACTGGGGGTGAGCAGGGGAGGGGAGGACCAGGCCCCATAGGTGGGGTGTGTTGGCCGTGGGAAGAGGCTGGACTTGGAGGGGTAGATGTGGGAACCGTGGGAGGTTTTTCAGCAGAGAAGCAACAGAGTCAGGCTGCCATTCTCCACATCCCTGTCGAGTCTGGCGGGTTTCTTCTGCCTTCGCCGCGGGCCGGTGGAGAAGACGTTGCCGCCTTGCTGCGCCTGAAGGCGGTTTGCGAGTGACAGGTGTGCCCGCCTCCAAGCTCAGAAACAGTCCCGTCTTCTGCCTGGGCAGGTGCACTTTGTCCCTCCGCCCTCCGGGACACCCCCATTCCTTTTTAATAGAATCCTGGAACCCCCCCGGGGCCGTGCTGATTTCACAGAAGAGGCAGCTCAGGCTCCAGGGCTCAGGTGGCCTGGGCAGCATCGCGCTCTGCCCGCAGCCCGGCATTTATTCTTCCTCCCCTGGGTTACTCTTCCCCGCACCCCTCTGGGTCCTGCCGCCCCTCCTGGCCGTGCTGGGCTTTCTAGCGTTGGAGGGTCGACCACAATGTGTGAGAAATTTGGCCGTCGTTTTTGGTTACTCCGAGGCTTTCGCTGTGCTGGCAGTCGCTGTTTTATCCTTTTCTGCTTTCTTGTGTTCGGGGCCCCCGCTGGAGCCACCCTGAGCGCTCCGTGCCTGCAAGCCCCGCGCGTTGTCCTGTGACCGGGAACTCCCGACACCTCTGTGGGACAGACAGGCCGACGGACCCGGACACGGCCCTCCAGGCCTCCAGCCTCCACCTCTCCCCACAGGGCGGCCCAGCCCCTGCCATGCTGCCCTCCGGGCCGGGCTTGTTCCCTGGTGGGAATTCAGCCGGGGCTGGTTTTCCCACCTGCTGGGCGCCCCCAGCTCACACCCACGGCCGGTCCCCACGTCCATGGTCTGTCCTCCCCACTCTGTCCGCTCCAGAGCAGGCTCCCCAGCCGTGCCCCGAGAGGCAGAGAGCACGGAGAGTGGGCAATGTGCACTGCGGGTGGCCCTTGGCCCGCGGTGACACGTAAGCACCCCTGTTTGCATCAGCCTGAGCCCGCTAGCCACACCGCCAGGAGGGCAGATGAGGGTGAGGTCATAGCTTCCACCTCCAAGGCACACGTGCAGTCAAAGTGGACTCGGAGCTCTGGGTGGTTCCACACGGAATCCTGCCGGAGAGCCTCGGGCTTTGGCAGTGCCATCTGGGGATCAGGCAGTGACAACAGGAAAGTGCTTTCAGGGACAGTATGTGCTTCATCTTTGCAAAACGTTTGGGACAAGATTATGCTCCCACTTTTCACACAGGGAAAAAGAGGGTAAGCGGTTCCTCCAAGGTCACCGGCTGAGGAAGGCCAGTCTGAGGCTCACCTCTCACACCGGCCCCGCCTCCAGGCCCCAGGTGTGCCCCTCGGGCTGGGTCGGTGGAGGTTTCGGGGAGGGGAGGCAGGCTCTGCAGGGGTGGCTCCTGTGGAGGTGAGCCCTCGGGGCCGCGCCCACACCTGGGGGACCCGAGGGCCTCGGTCATGAGCGAGGAAGGCTTCGCTTTCTGTCTGCAAAGTGAGGAGTTGGGTGGGCATTCAAAGGTCACGTTCTATGATCCAGGAAGCTCTTCCTTGATGATCAGATGTTTCCTTTTGGGGTTTTTTTCCAACAGGCCACGTGTCGTCAATATCAAATTGTCACCATTGGGTTTGTCGAGGCCCCTGGTCCTCCACACGTATCACACCATAAGGACGCTTTTGACTGTTGTTGTTGTGATTATTATTAACCTGAGTCCTTGCCTCAGTACTTTTTTAGTTGGTTAAGCTGAGACCCTTGGCGACCTGACCAGTGCCGAGGCATCAGCCTCATGGTGCTGCCAGAGCCGGCCGGTCACCCCCAGGCTGGCACGCTTCAAAGTGGGAGGGGGCAGCCCGGGCCACACGGATTGGGAGGCTTGTAAAACACCCATCCAGCCCAGAGAGTGTGCGAGAAGAACCAGACCACCAGGGAAGCAGATGAGGAAGCCTGGGGACAGCTCGAGACCACGTGGCCCCAGGGTCCCGGCACTGGTCAGGGCGGAGCCCCAGTGTGAGGACAAACGCCCTCCCTCGAAGACTTGCTCCAAGTCCTTACGAAATGCCCCCGAGCTTGGGGAGGGCAGGGTCCCACATCTGCCCTCCTGGCGTGCCCCAGGTTCTCCAGGGAAAGTGAGAGGGATGAATAGATGGGGACAGGTGGGCAAATAAACAACCCAGGGGTGTCCTGGGAGCCACGGGAGAGGACTTCCCTGACTCGGTCAGGCTCATCCAGCCTGCCGTCCCCTTGTGGGGAGACGGGAGGAGGGCTGGGCCGACCCCAGGACGCAGGGCACAGAGCCGGGATCCCCTGGGATCTGCTCACCTGGGCTGTGCCATCACTAGGAGACTGTGTCCCAGGCATCCTCGCCTGCGGCCTGCCCATCAGAGGGGCCACGGCGGCCCCGGTACCCGCACAGGCACGCGACCCCGCTCGCCTGGAGAGACGGGCCACGGTGATCACAGGGACGTCCTCTGGCCTTTTCCACAGGGCCACCTGCTGCCGCCGCGGTCACACCCTGAGCACTGGTGGACGTTGCGCCTGGCACCCCACAGTAATAACTAGGCGGGCCGCTCCCCAGCTGCTGTGATGCTTGAGGAGGGGCCTGGGGCCCAGCCAACAAAAGGAGGAATTACGTGGCCTTGGGAACCCTGCCAGCCGGTGCCCCTCAGCCCCGCCCCTTCTTCTATCTATGGGTCCAGTTGGTCCTGGCAAATCGGGGGGATTCTCAGCAGAGCCACTGGGACAGCATGTGCCCAAGGCTCAGGGAGCCCCACGTGGGGCGAGGAAAGCCTGGGGACAGAAAGCAGACGAGCCTGGCGCTGACCACAGGGCCCCGACCCACTCACAGCCTCCGGACGGCCTCCAGGAATGGCTGTCTGCAGCTGCAGCCTGACCTGGCGCCCCCTGCCTGACTCCGCAGGCCCCGACTCGAGGGAATTAGGGTTTTATGTTGTTTACCAGCAATGTCGTTCAAACTGCCATTCTGGTTGTGGGGAGACAGTTGGGAGTTACTGAAAAAATACAACCACCAGCGCTGTGCTCTCAGCGCTCGCTGTGGCCCTGAGCGCACGCCCACGAGGCAGGCCGTGTCCCCCACGTCACAGCTGAGCCAGTGGATTCACGGAGACACCGCGGCTGGCCCGGGGTCTCGCAGCCTCTGTGCAGGAGGAAGGATGCAAAACAAGGGTGCCTGCCTTCCTGCTTCTCCACGCGCCCTCGAAACAGGGCCCAGGGCCCGCAGAGCTCTGCGGAAGCTCACCAGCCCTCCTCTGTGGGAAACCTGGGCAAACAGGCCATCCTGGGGCCTCCAGACGAGCTTCTGAGATCAGGGGCCGGGGTGCCGGACTGGCTGGGCATTGTGGCCTGAGCCGAGAAGGGTGTAGGGCAGGGCAGTCCTCGGCTGAGCTGTGCTGCGACTTCTGTGCAGCCAGAGCTCCTTGAAATCACCTGCCCTTCTCCGGACTCGGTGTGTCTTCCAGTAATAATGATGAAAGTAGAAATAATGCAGGTAATGATCACAGGCGGGTTAGTGACTCCGTGGAATGTGTGAATGGTCCAGGCCCAGTGGACGATTCTAGGGGGGGAAACACAGTCGGGAAAGTAGAAACCAGCCTGCGAGGAGCGCTCTGGGTGTCCCAAGGGTGCAGGCCCCATGGGTGGAGAGGACCCAGTGCCTTGTGTCAGGTGGGGGAGGACAGGTTCAGAACCCCCGTGGTCTGTCCGCCTGCAGGCCTTTAAAGTCACTTTTCTATCAGAACGTCCCCACAGAAGCACCCGTCTTTGTTAGCCGAGACCCTTCAGGCCATCAGACTCAGGCACATTTACGCGAACCTGTGTGTACGGGGCCGAACCAAGGTAGGGGGCAAGGGGCACGTCACCCTCAGAGGTTTCAGCGACAGTAATAAACCGATGAAAACTCGGTCTACTTTTTGTGCCCACCCTGCCCTTTTGATTCCAAATAACTAAATAACATCCGTGGTGAAGACCCCTCCCCACCGGGCAGGACATTCCACCACCGCCTCCACTAGAGCCGCGGAACTCACGTGCCAGCTGTCCTTGGATTTTGTCTGCTGGCTCGGTTTCTTTTCCAGCCAACAAGCCTCCAGTCAGTCCCAGGTCTCTTCTTGGTCAGTCCAGTGTTTACTACAAGAATTTAGCTTTCTGTGGTTGCATTTAGGCGGCGACCTCTAGAACGGTGGGAAACTTCAGGAGGCCATGCCAGGAAAACACTGTTTTCCTCTTTTTGTTATTTACATACGAATGTCACGAAATTATTATTCCTATTCCCGTGGGATCTTTGCAAAGTGCTTCTTTTAACCGAGGCCTCAATCCAGGGCCTCTCTTGGCGGGCGGTGTCCCTTTAAGCAGATCGGGGGCAGGCTGGCCTGGTGGGAACATGAGAAGTGGCAGAGGTGCCCGCACTGTACAATTTTCTGGGTCCTGACGGATAAATGACCGTGCGTCTTCCATGCGCTCTGACACGCCGTACAATTTGTCCACGGAGCAGTGATGATAGGCTGTCCCGGCCTGATCCTCAAGAGCCTTTGTTTAGCGCTTGCGGCCTTTAGAGGAGTCGCGAGCAACCGTCCCCATCCCTTTACCGGCTTTTCCTCTTCCACACGTTAGCTTGAGTGGAAGAAGCTTTTAACCTGAGAATTTTACTTGCGCAGGAGCTGAGGGGAGGGGCGCGCCGTGTGGAGGAGATGGGAGGGCTCTTCCTTGGCCTGTGTCGTGGGAGCGCCAGGGTGCATGGGCCCCAGAGACTGTCCAGCCCGTCCTGCACGTGACAGGTGAGGAAAGCAGGCCTCGAAGGTGACAGCTTGCCCTAGGTCACACCTTAGATCGGCCCGGAGGTGAGGCTGGGCTCTGCCCCCCACCCCTGGCCAGCCGCGATGCTTTCCCCGGCGTGTCCCCGATGCCCGCACCTGACGACGATGCTCCAGTCAGGCCCAGCCCACGCTCAACACTCTGCCCAGTGGCCGCTCATCCCTGGCACTTGCCCCGTCACAGCCGTGGGTGTGAGCCGTGTACCGTCTCTGCTCTGCAGAGCATCTGTGTGACTCTGGCACTTGCTCTCGCTCTTGGACTGGAGCACACAAAGCCCCCTGTCCCTTTAGTAACCCGTTCTGGAAATTGGTGGGTTAGATTCCCAGTGTTTCCCCCCCGCCCCCCCACCCATCACTGGAGAACAAACACACAACCATCGGGCAGGTCCACCAGGGCCTCCCGTTCCCATGAGCCTTCAGCCTGGGACCCGCAGCTACAAGATGGCCCCACGATTTTCCAGTCTCAGTTTTGTCCCCTATGGCTGGGGGCAGGAGGGGTTTAGAGCAAAGGGCCCTGAAGCTCCCGAAACTGTATGCAGGATGTGAATGGCATCTGGGTCTTTTCAGGTTAAAGTTCACTGCTCGCCTCTGATTCTCAATGAGGCCCCTGGACCGGAGGCTGAGGCAACTGAGCAGGTGCTCCCAGCGTCCGTCTTGCTTCTCCAGTAGAGGATTTTGGAGCGTTGGCTTGTGAGATGGGTGATGGACACTTGGCTCCAATGTCCTGCAAACTAATTGCTTTCAAGCACTGGCTCCCTGCTCCCAGCAGTGCTACCCCCTGGGGGGCCCTGCTGTCCCCTCCTCCCTTGCACGCCTCTGGGCAGCTGGCTCCCTCCCTCCGCCGTGATCCTCGATGCAAGGCCTCCAGGACACGCTCAGTCCTGGCCCAGCGCTGAGAACCCCTCCTGCCACCGGGCAGCCTTGCAATTCGGAGCTGAGCCCTGCCCCCCGCCCCAGGCTGCTGCCTCTACCTCCCGCCCACGTCCAGGGTCTGCTGCTTCCACCCAGATCAGCTGGTCTGCAGAGTAGTCGGCAGCCTGTCTCATCTGAAATTTTACTAATAAAGTAGTAATAATGACTGTGGCTATTGGAGTGCTTGAGAAAATCTCCTGGAGTGCTCGGGGGTGTCCTGGGAGAAAACAAAAGCAGCTCTATTTGAGCATCGGAGCGTCTGGGAAGATTCTAGGAGACTGATTCCCAGGACTGCCCGGGACCACAGGGCCCTCTGGATGTGAGCTCTGCCCCCAGGTGCAGACGGGCTCTCTCTCTGCTGCTTTCCCGAACCCTCCCCTGCTCCAACGGCCAGCTCTTTACCTGGGGCTCCAAAGGTCTGGGCGTGGGATTCCAGAGGGTCCGTACACTTGGATGGGAGATCATTGGATCTTGATTTTCACAGACTTCCTGCT
>NW_006797390.1:8640859-8641583 GCF_000442215.2 Lipotes vexillifer
TGAGAGGCGCCATGTTATTCCTTTGTGAATACAGGCAGCAGAGGCCACAATAGGATTTGCAGTTTCTGTGACTCTGTCCATCACTTTAAAACCACGGGTATTTTCCTATCACATCAGGAGGGTTGCAGATATCACGAGAGGTTTGTTTTTCCCTCATCGCTTCACAACTCTGGCGGCCGCTAGATTTTGGTATTTAATACATAAACAACCACGTATAGTCTCAGATGGCAAATGTGTCTTCTAACTATTGTTGATAACACTGTGTTTCAACATAATTGGTTTTCTTTGCCGCGCCTTATTTCCACTTTAAAATGTTACCCTGAGCAGGGACCCACAGGCATCCTTAGAACTGCCAGTGTGTGCAGAGCACAGCAAAGGTTACAAGCCCCTACTCTAAATGGAGAATCCACCTTTCAGTCCTGGGCTGCTCTGACTGGCTGCTGTTCCGGGGGAACCCTGAGCGTGTGTGAGCGTCAGGGTGGGAGCGGGGAGAGCTGAAACCAGCCACGTCCCCTACAAGGAAGGGCCCTCACTTGGCCGACCCCAGGTGGATTGTGCTCTGGCCACTCTTTACGTCCTCATTAAATAAGGACATAACCCGTGAGTGTTGAACAGGAACTTGCATCCGTGGGCAGTGACTTAGAGCAGCGCTCATTAAACATCTTGAGATCCATGTACTTAGCCCCTTCGGCTGCTCCTTGGAGGCCCTCGGGACGCGGGGGTG
>NW_006797390.1:8641699-8647825 GCF_000442215.2 Lipotes vexillifer
GGCGGAGTGGGGGGGGGGAGGCAGTGTCGCCGACGGTCAGATGGTGAACCCCAGAGTCTGCTAGGGCGGATGTGCAATCGGGGCGCACGTCCCAGCCCCATCACTAATTAACCGTGACCCAGACAGGTTGTTTAACCTCCTGTCCCTCAGCCTCTCCCTGTAAAAGGGGTGCCTGGCTTGTCAGCCGCAAATGAGCGTGGCATTACCACAGGCACCTGCTCCCTGCGGCCCCCGGGGGCTTGGGGGGAAGGGTGGACGGGCAGTCTGGTGGCTACACTCGAACCTTCACCTGCCCTCACTGTCCTTCGTGTCCTGGTGGCTCCCGGGCGATGAGGGACCAGCCGGGTGGTAGGAACGCACCCTTTCTCTTTGGTGTCTAAGTGCTGGTGTCTTCATGTCCTACTGAGGGGGGGTCAGCCGCAACTCCGGAATAAACCCACGTGATTATAAACAGGAGGCCTGGATTCCCAGACGAGAGGAAGGGGGGTCGATGAGACAGCAGAATCCGCTGGGAATCGTCACCGCTCCTCTGTAATGACAATGCTAATAGCAATAGCCATCATCCCAAGAAAGGATTCAGTATCAGAGCCAGCACAGGGAAAACAGCCTTTTTCCCAGGCTTTCCTGGGGAGAGCTCAGCACTCAAACCACGTCAAAACACAAGGAACCAAAAATACAGCCAACTGCCCTCTGCCCTGCGGCTTCACAGAGAAGCCAGGAGGCAACAGCCCACTGCCGGGCGGCCTGGAGGGCAGCGGAGGGTGGGGGGGGCTGGCGAATCCATCTGGCACTTCAGAGAGCTTGTAACGAGCAGGAGGTCTAAGTGATGAGCATCTCACCTCCCGGCCTCCCTTTCTGCCAGAGGTGCTAATGAGCAGAGAAGTCAGAGACCCTCGTGCGGGTCCTGAGAGTCGCAGGTGGCCCCCCCAGCCTGGACCCCAGCCAAACGACGGGGGTCTCCCGCTTTTAGCACCTGCGGACCACCTGTCTTCTTCCTTGGATCGCTGTCATCACCTTGGCCCTTCCTTCCTCTCGCCTGGGACCCGTCTGCTCGTCCTGTTGACGGGGAATCGGGGGGTCACTGGTCGTGGTCTTGCTGGAAGAGTCCTTCATGTCCCAGAGGATGGTCATTAAGTCTCATTTCTGGTCTGTTCTCCAGGCTGTCCAGGCCACACAGTTGTAGCTTCCACCCTGTCTGTCCACGTTGAGTACGTCGTGTGCTCCATGGATCCAGGACTGGGCCCGGGGTCCATGAAAGGCTGAGCCATGCTGAGTGCAGGGCCGGGAGGTCTCCCAGACCCTGCGGGGCCCCTCCTCTCTTTCCAGCAAAGGCGGGATGGTCACCCTGTCCACGCACTGCTCCTTGCCCCCCACCCTGGCCACGCTCCTCCTGTTGTGTGCGCGCCCAAGCTGCTTTCCTTTCCTGGAGACAGGCCGGCCCTTTTCCTCATCTGGGCAGCAGGTGACGGAGAAGGGAGCCTGGGCCGCTGCCCCCTGAAGACCTCAGCCTCCCCTCAGCGTCTTCCTGGGCCCAGGAGGGGCCTTGCAGCAGGCAGAGAAACCCTGGAGCGGACGCGTTTCAGACGCCCGCAGGAGGTCCCTCTGCCATCTGAGCAAAGCCCCGTCCCCGACTTAGCAAACGCTTCTTACTTCTCCAGACTCGGAGCCCTTATTCAAAGGGCCTGGCTGTGTCCCGTTGGGCCTCCAGAGCCCTCTTGATGCCACCTGGAAAGGGGTCAGGGCGTGGCCATCCCCCGCCTGGCTGCCCACCGGCTGGGCAAAGAGGACTAGAAGGTGAGAGGGGCGAGGCCGCGCTGGTTCCTGTGGTGGGGTCACTGCCCAGGGGCTGAGGGCAGACAAAGATGCCGTGTGGATCCCAGAGCAGGACAGGTTGTGACCTGAGTCATGTAAGGGGAAAGGAGGTGAAACCAGAGCAAAGGCCAGTGTGACGCAGTCAGTGTCCGGGCTGGACAAGACCTCAGAGGGGGCCGCTGGAGTGCCACCCCCTTAGAGACAGGGAGCTGCCTGCCCAGCTTACGTGGTGCATCCTGCGGGATGGTGACCCAAGCCGTGCTACCCGTCTCCCTTGCTCAGCAAATGAGCCTCCCCGCCGAGGTCAGACACAGAAAAGAGAGAGGCCGTCGGAAAATAATTTCCTCCAGCAAAAATGAATGTGTCCCCTTACCTTGCCCCAGAGGCCCAGGGCAGCCCCCGTGGTCCCCTCACGCTGCCCCCCCCCCCCCCCCCGCCCCCGGAGCCTCAGGTGAGTCCCTGCCGTCTTCTACCTGGAATATTGCACAACCCCTTGACGGGCCTCCCTGCCTGCCCCCAGTCTCAAATATTGCACAACCTCTTGACGGCCCTCCCTGCCTGCCCCCAGTCTCAACGCAGACGCCACTCTGCAGCCGGAGCTCTCTCTCAGAAACACAGTCCTGATGCAGTTCTGAGTAAGAGAGTCTTAAAACCCTCCCAAGGCCCCAGTGTCCCCTTAGCCTAAGCGTCAGATTCCTGAATGTGGCTCACAGGCCACACGCGTGTTAGAAGCGTCTGGAGAGTGTTTAAAGGTCACCGGTGCCTGGGCCTCCCCTGGCGATTCCCCTTGGTGGGCCCGGGGCAGAGTGGTGGGCCCAGGAGCCCCCTGACCAGCCCGGGACGGCGGATCACTAAATGCTCAGGAATCCTGCCAGTGCGTGGTTAAACGTGACATTATATAAACTTAGAGTTAAATAAATTATATTAAAAGCAAAGGTGATAAATGCTCGGAATTCATCACTTCGTAGCGATTGTACCACGTCTTCTTCTGAACCTGCTCCTGGCGTCACAGGTGGGCTGTGTCTGTGGGGACCACGACCCCTTTGCTTCTGCATCCCCCTGACTCTGCCCTCGGGGATGTCTCGTAGGCAGCTTGAAGTCGCTGTGGTGGCACTTTTCACACATAAAGTTGACAAATGCTGCAGATCGGCACTAAACATGTATGTCGCTGGCAGGGGCTCAGGTACTGATACGTTTTTTAAAAATCTCCCCCATCTGATTCCAGGGGGCAGGTGGGATGGGGACCCAGCCAGCACCTGACCCTACACCGCCTCTCTGGCCCAATCCCTGGAAAACCTCTCCCGCCCCAGCTGCCTTCTGTCGAGCCTCGCAGGACCGTCTGCGGTGGCCCAAGTGTCCTGTCACTTCCCGTTCCTGTGTTTTCACCCCTCGGGACATGCTATTCTTCTGCCTGGAGAGCCCACGGCTTCCTGGCCCGCCCGGCGGGCACCCCTCAGTGTTTCAGAGCTAGCTCAAGTCTCGTCCTCGGGGGCCCCTCCCCACGTCCACCACTCGCCTTGTGGCCTGTGCGTGTCCTCCGAGGTTCTTGTGGGGCTTGATGGCCCTTCCGGATCCTGGTCCCCTTTCCCCTCCTCTGTTGGACTGCAGGCACCCTCAGGGCCGGGCCACCACCCGCTGGTCTGCGTGCCCAGCATAGCAGCTGCTCAGCACGTGTCCCCTGGGCGTGGGGACGAACGAGACCGGGTCTCGTGACCCTGCAGAGCACTCTTCCCGCCCTGCCTGACACTCCTTCCCAAAGTCCCGAGGAGTGATTGCTTCCAAACACGTGCCTGGTTCGGCTCTGTGCCCGCGGCTGGTGCACGCGGGGTGAAGGTGGTCTGCACATGTCCTTTGTATAAAACGATTATTTCGCTGAGTATAGTTTTGTCAGGTTGGAATCCTCTCCGTTCGTTATTCGTGCAACGATACCAACGTTCCTCTAGGCCCTGGGATGCGGGGGAACCGGGCATTGGAGGGCAGTGGCCTCACAGCCGTCAGAGGAGAGCCGGCATGTACCCCTGAGGGAGGTCAGGGCTGTGATGGGCAGTCCTGGCCACAGACTCATCTCTTGGTCAGGGGGTTCCTGAGGGCTTCCCAGAGGAGGTGAAGTCTGGGCTGGACACCGGAGGCCAAGGGGAAGGGGCAGAGGTGCCCATGAGACTGGACCACCCTGGGTGGAGGCTGCAGGGTTGGACAGAGCCCAGGGACTCAGAGCACGTGGAGGGCGTGTCGTGACCACGAGTCAGGGGCCAGGACGAGAGAAGCCTGGGTTCTACGCCCGGGACCGCGGGCACCCTGAATGCAGAAAGCACTGTCGGATCTGTACTTGAGAGAACTCATAAGCAGCCATCTAGGAGGGCCAAAGCCATCCAGGAGGCCACACACTTAGGGAAGAGCTGCTGAGGTGGACAGAGGGGACGGGTCCAAGGAGCGGCGTCGTGGCACATGATGACCGGGTTGGGGAAGCGGGCAGGTGTGAAGGGCCCGGTTGGAGAGTCAGGGGGAGCTCACCCGTCCTTGGCTTCGTCTCTGGTCGTGTGGGCTCGGCCGTGTCCACCATGAGCCCCACCCCATGCGGTTTCTGATGATGCAGTTAGATTTTCGGATCTGAAACTTAGAGGAGGGGGTGAGGCAGATATAGACGGGGGTCATCAGCTCGTTGGCGGTGACTGAGCCACGGGAGCAAAGGCCATCGGCCATCCAGGAAGAGTGAGTACAGTTATAGAGGAAATCTCAGGACACCGGCATTTCCTACTTGGCCAACATGGGCCGAGCTGGTGACGGAGGAGGGACCGAGGGGCCGGAGCGGGACCCAGAGAACCGGGAGACACGGGGGTGGGAGCCAGGGCATGTGTTTGGAGAGTGCCTGTGAGCAGAGCCCCACATCCTTGCGAGCAGGAGAGGCCACGGGGGGGAGGCCCCAGGCGGGCCCCGGATGCAGGCCGTGCTGGTCCCTGGCGAGCCTGGCAGGAGTGTTCGTGGGGTGGGAGCCAGGGCCGGGACACGCCGTGCTGGGTGGCGGTGAGGGAGACGGAGGGGACGTCCGGCTGGAAGAGACGGCGGGAGAGGGCAGCGTGTGCAGGGCCTCGTGGCATCCAGGATGGCTTCCTGTCTTGTGGTTTGTTTGTTTCTAAGTAGGAGAGGCAAGCTGGCTCAATTTTGAGCAAAAAGGAAGGCTGTGAGCCTTCCTGTGCCTGAAGGGGGGTGACCTTTCACACGATGGATGCCGTGTGTGGCTCTGTGATGCTCCGTCTAACGCGATAGAGGTCGAGAGTCACCCCAGGCGCTTATTCCCTCGGCCTCCTCTGCCCCCGTAACTGCGTCTGCGGGTTCCCCGTTGCCTCCTAGCTGCCCACACCTTGGACCTTCACCCTTCTCCTCCTTGACAGGTTTATAACAACAAGCCTCCCGCCCCGCCTTCCAGGCGTGTGTCCCTGCCGTGCCAGACCCGGCCCTGCCCTGGCCCGCCGGTTCCTACCCTGCCCGAGTCCCCCCATCCCGCCCCTCTCTTTTCTGGGCAAGCTCCATCTGGTTGGCATGCACGCACGTAGATCCCGACTCTCTCGTTTGTCATGTATCAGAAAACTGCCTACTTTGCCTCCTGTTCCCAGGCTGAGGAAATTAAAGTGGCTGCATTTTTATTACAGCTTCTCTGAAAAATACTCCTGCAAATCTCAGAATCCTGGGACCTCGTCACCGGAGTGGAAGTTGAGAGGTCACCTACCCAGCCCCTTACTTCTAGGCAGTTTGATTTCTAAACTCTTTACAAATGGACCTTCCTTAAGATTTCTACGTGAATGATGACAACTCAGGCCTTATGATCAGGGTGACCGTAGAATTCATCCTTTGAACAGGGGTGCTTGCAGGAACGAAAGGGGCCCTAACCAAAGAGGACACCGGGGCAGCTGAAGCAAACTGGGACGGTCCTGGGCTAGTCGGGACAGGCGGTCGCCCTACGTGTGATGAGTACGACAGACAGAACCTCAGAAAACCCTTTTCGCTAAAGTTTGACATTACCACATGGTCACTGAGCATTTTCTACAGAAGAGCCTTTGCTCCAGGTACTGGAACCAAAGGTGAAGGAGGTGCCATCCTTGCCCTGACATCATGTGGGGGAAGAAAGACACAGATCCAGTGATCCAGTTTGATGAGGGATAGCCTTGGGAGCAAGTGCAAGGGATGGAGTTGGAAGGGCTCAAGAGTCAGAGGAAGTGGCACCACAGTTGGCTTTGAAGAACGACCAGGATTACCCCACGGAGGGTCACGGGGCGACCAGAGCACAGCGTGTAGCCGAGGGGGAGGCAGGCGGCCCAG
>NW_006797390.1:8648029-8653030 GCF_000442215.2 Lipotes vexillifer
GGACGAGGGGGAGGAGGATGGACAAGACTCAGAGATGCGGCGGAAGGTGAGGGCCGCGCGGGCGCCGGGATCCGGGGGGCCTGCCCCGGCGGACCAAGGAGACGCACTGGGAGTGATGCCAGGCCATCATTCCTGGACGCAGTTTGGGACACGTGTGTGGAGACTCCGGGGGCTGAGGGGACAGACCGAGGCCGGAAATACGGATTTTCCTCCTGCGCTGACGCAAGACGGGGTCATAGAGGAGGTTCGTCAGGGAACAGGTGTGGAACTGAGAGGCCTTGGGGACCGTCTCACCCCGAAGAGAGGAGGGTCGCCCAGGAAGCCGCCCCGGGTCTCAGAACCAGAGGGCCGTGGCGGCGGGGTGGGGTGTTTGATACAGTGACCGGGCAGACGCCAGGCTACAGTGGTTGGGAAAAAAGGTGAGAAAGAAGTGCCCTGCTCCTTGAAAACATTTGAAGGCGAAGGAGGAGGTTTGAAGTTCGAGGGTGAGCGGGGGTTTAATGAAAAGTGTTTGTTTTCAGGCTAACAGAGTCCTAAGGAAGTCCCTTTTTACAGTGAAGTCTGAAAGAACACCCACTCTGGGCTCTTCGGTGTCAGGCAGACTTACCTCTGCCCTGTCGACCTGTGCTACCCAATGCCTTAGCCACTAACCTGATGGGGCCACTTGCATTTAAATTGATTAAAATTAAATAAAATAAAAAATTCAGTTCTTCATGCTCCGTAGCCACATATCAAGTGCTAAGCAGCCACGTGGTTCGTGGTCTTCACGTTGGACAAGACAGACAAAGTGCGTCTCCATCACCGCAGCTGCCCTGGGCCTCCCCACGTCTGGTCACATCCCCAGTCTTTTTTTTTTTTTTTTTTGGCTGTGCCACGTGGTATGTGGGATCTTAGTTCCCCCACCATGGATCAAACCCTTGCCCCCTGCATTGGGAGTTCACAGTCTTAACCACTGGACCGCCAGGGAAGTCCCACCTCCCCTGTCTTGCTTTTAGATGTGGTCTCAGTATTATCTGGCTCCCAAAGCCAACTCTAAAGTGAAGAAAGCCAGAGGATGCCTTTCCCAGAAGTGCTGAAGAATTCTTATCGTTTTAAAGCCAACGTTATCCCCAAACATAGACCTATATAATAAATTGTTCCATGATGCTAAATGAGAGAGAGAGAGAAAAAATGTAAATAAGTGGATTATTTCTGACGAACCATCTATTTACAGTCTTTTCATAGTTACCATCTAACGATTTTCACCTGATAATTAGCCATTGTTCATGCACAGGAACTTTCTAATTCTTTTCCAGTTATGTGCTCATTAGAAAAACTGGCAACATAACCCCTTCCGTTCCATCCAGGAAGCCCCGGGGCCCTGCTGGCTGCCCACCTGTCTGGGCACCTCCGAGCAGATCTTGTCAGCCGCGGGGAAGAGAAAGCGGCCGAGCTGCGGGCTCCTTGGGCATGTCCGTCGGTGGTGGCGGATTTCTGAGAAACCACTGTGTCTGTGCACAGAGCATGCGGCGCGTTACTCCCTAAGCCACTCTCCCCTATGTCCTGCAGAGGGGACCCGTCTGTGGGTGATTTTGTGTCCAAGATGCTTGTGTTTAAAAAGGTCTTTCTGTTGTTGGATGTGCCGAGGCTGCAGGAGACTTGGGGGCGCCCAGGTGGAAGGAGGCTCCCAGGTTGTACTTGGCGGCTCACCTTCTGCCTTTACCTGGGGGAATATTCTCAGGGTTGGCCCCTCCCCGCCTGGCTGCGCTCACGGAGAGCTTTGATGCCCATCTGGCTTTCGCTCCCGGGCGGGCTTCACACTAGGAAGTGGTCCTTGGTGACCACTGACTCAGGCTAACCTCCCAGCAAAGCCCCCCTGCGAACCCCAGACGCCGCCAGCCCACACCCTAGAGGAAAGAGCCGTTCAGGTGCCTTCCTGTCCTTGCAGCCCGAAGCGGAGGCTGCAGCTTCATCTCCCACCGAAACCCAGGCTCCCTAGGAGAGCAGGGCCCCCGACCGGCACTGCCAGGCCCACAGCAGCGGGGCTGTGATGTGGCCATGGCTCCCGGCTCTGGCCCCGGACGGCGGCCCTCCCCGGCTGGCCTGGGTCCCCGGCATCTGCTCCTCCAGGGAAGGTGGTGCCGTTTGCCGGTTCTGCTGTCGGCCCGCCTGTGACTCTGGACATGCGTGAGTGGAAAGCGCTTTGGAGCCTCACAGTCCGGATCTCACCTCCGGCCTTGCCAGCCGTACGGTTTGGCGCCAAGCACCGTGTCCAGTCTATGGAAGCTGACAGGAGCACTTACTCCACTGTGCAGTGAAACGATGCATCCCAAATGCCCAGCATCGAGTTCAAGAGATGCTGGTTTCCCTTTTTCCTTTAGGTTTAAATCCTCATTGGGTCCTGGTTCTCTAACATCCCAACAACCCTTCCGGGCAGGGTCTGCCTCTCTGAGTTCACCTGGGAAAGAAGCTCCCCAATCTGTTCAAGGTCCCAGAAAGCCAAGCGCGGCCGGTCCTGTGGGGTCCAGGGCTGTCCTTTTCCTGCTCCCGTGTGGCTTCTCTCCGGTGGGAGCTCAGGAGCCATTCCCTGACCCCCAGGGTACACCTGGACGCAGCCATATAAACACAGGCTTCAGAATCTCTGGGCTTGGAAAAAATAAATGGGACTAATAAAATAAAACATGGCTTCATTCCTTATGCTTGATTTTCAAAGGCAGAGGTGGAATAAACCCGAGCATGCCTCACTCCCAGGACTTTAAATATTAGACCTTTTACTGAACTGTAAAATAAGTAGATTTTATTTAGCCTGGGGGAAACTGCTAGCTTCCCTCCTGTTGGAAATGATGTCATCCCCCTACTGTATATGGAGTGTTTCCAATACTGTAAAGCCGGGGGCGGGGTCCCCTGGGTTGTAGAGATGCAGTGGGAATGGGGGATGCCGAGCACGAAAGGCTCCAGGAGCGGGGGGTGGGGGGAGACCGCCCCAGAGAAACGCAGCAGGAGTCTGAATGGTCTGTCTTCCATCTGTAACTGGGTTCCTGGTCACAAGCTGCATCTACAAAGCTGGTCTGAGCCAGACTTGACTTCAGTCAGGATCCAGAGTCGGCACCGTCAGCTTGTCTAAATCCATATGTTTGCATTTTGTATTTGTTTTCTTTTTTTCTTAGTTTCCTAGGGAAATTTTCATATGAAAATCTCCAGCCTTATTTTAGCTGAATAAAGGGAAAGTTTTTTCCACGACTCCTAAGATGGAGGGAATCTGGCGCCCCTGGTGGCCGCGGGTGGTGGTTACCGGGAGAGGGGCCGGTGCCCTCCACCCCGCCCCCCACCCCGCGTCCCCAGCCCCTGGAGAGCAGGCTCCGCGGGAAGTGTCCAGGAGACACAGAGCTGGCCTCCCTTCCTCTCTGAGGTTCCCCGTACACCTTACGGGGCAGGACCTCTGTGTGCATCCCTGAGCCTCGGACTCCTGACCCCGGATCTCAGCCACAGGAGCCCTCGTTCATACTCAGATCTGCCTTTTGTTGAGAGTTTAGAGTATGCTGGGCTCTGTCTTATTTAATCCTTACAAGCCAGGGTCAGGTTTTAGGGTCCCCAGTTTTCAGATGGACAGACAGGGGCTCGAGAGTAATTTGTCAAGATCGCACGGTCAGTCGATGCTGTTCTGACTCCCTGGAGCCTGGGTGCCCAGCCGTGGTCGGCTCCCTGACGCTGAACTTCAGCGTGCTGGCCCTGGCCAGGGGAGGGTGCCGCTGACACGGGAAGGGCACGAATGGTCTGCTTTGTACAGTCTTGGCCATTGAGTCTAATACCCTGGTTGAACACACAGAGCTTCTAGGAAGTAAGACACATTTTATCCAGGGCGCTGGGCTCTGCCCTGTGGTTCTGCCTGTGCCGAGCTGTGTATGTTTCAGGGACACGCGTGTGCTCTCCAAGCCATCTGGCATGGAAACAAGCAGGAAGAGGGGAAGAGAGGGACCCCGCGAGCAATGTGGAAATATTCGCACCTTAGGCACTCCTGGGCGTCTTGCTAGCAGAGCTGGTCCTGTTTCCTTTCCAGGTCTAAAGACACAAAGTCTGTCCAGGAAGAGGGTTGTTTTCTGTCTGTGGTTGCCGGGCAGAAAGGCGGTCTGGTGGGACCTGTGGCTTAGGGCAGGCCCTTCGGGGTCTGTGGCCTGGGGCTGTGCTGAGCTTTGACCCAGCTGAGCAGTGGCCGGCTGCCTGGCCTGTGGTCCTCCAGGGCCCCAGCTGAGCCTCCCAAAACCTCGGGCCCCCGTGAAGGGGCTGAGTTCTTGTCACCAGGCCTTGCCCTGTCACCACCTATTAAATTTCCTGGGGACCCAGCAGCCCCCAGCCTGTGGCCACACAGCAGCCTCCCCCTGGCTGAGAGCTCTGGCATGAAGCTAGGCCTCTCCCTCTATTTACTGTTTCATTAGTGGTTTTCCAAAGGCGCGGGTCCAGGCTTGGCTGGCCATGCCATTCGGAAGTATGTGAACACTCCATAAAACCAAATTGTTGAAGGATCCCAAACCGAGGAATCTGGTCACTTAGAAGTCCAGGCTGGAGGCACGAGAAGTCTGCTGTATTGTTTCTGGAAACTTCTGTCCTTGCCTCTGTCTCTCTCGAGTTATCCAGCCTATTAGCAGTTCTTAGCTCTCTGGGGTTCACTAGCCTCTTTTTGTATCTGATGAAAGCTTCTGACTCTCCCCAGAAAAGTGCACCCATGCACACGCACACAGCATTTTGCTTAGAATCACAAGATGTTCACGGCCACCTTCGAAAGAGGGATCCCGCTGAGAACCGCAGGGCTAAACAGCAGTTTAGCTGTTTAACCCCTGGGTCTTGGTGGAGTGTTTTCTTACCAAGAAGAGTGTAAACAGGCTTCTCCTGGTTATTTTTGAAATGCCTGAAGCCCTGGCATCCCAGAACAGGGCCTGAACCACCAGAGAGAGTCAAGGCTGACCTCAGAGGCCAGAAAGGGAGCTCGGTGGGGTGACGGCCCCCCAGGCACAGAGTCCCTGGGGG
>NW_006797390.1:8653190-8688545 GCF_000442215.2 Lipotes vexillifer
GGTTCAGAGGCCCCCAGGAGCTTCAGGGGCCTAGGGGCAAGTCAGGAATGGCAGCAGGGGGCCAGGAGTGGTTTTGGCAGGTGCTAATGGCAGCGGCCAGGTACCGAAGGGAGCACAGAGCCTTGAGGGTGGCCCTGGGCAAGTCCAAGTCTCAGGTGGCCTCTGCCTGCCGCGGCCTGAAGCAGGATTTCTGCTCCCAGCCAGAGATTGAGGTCAGACCGCAGCAGTGAGAGTGCTGAATCCTGGCCACTAGACCACCAGGGACCAGTGGCCGGTGACAAGGCCCATACAGCTTGGCAGAAAATGAATTTCCACAAAGCAATGGAAAGTAGTGAAACGAGGAAAGTTTCTTAAGAGGAAGGGTGCATGTGCGTAGACTCGCATATGGCGGTTTGAGTGAAATACCTTATATGGGGCATTTCTGTTGGGTTTCCTTTGGCCAATCATCTTGCCTTGCCTGGTTCTGAGTCCGTATTTGGTTCATCTCAGGGTCCTCCCCTGTGTGCACATGCATCTCTTAGCCAAGATAGAGTCTAGCGAAGAGGCCCTATGGGTAGGTTGACACCCCTCCCTTTTAGGCCTCCAAGGAGCCTTTCTGCGCGTGTGTAGTCGGGAAGGTCTCCTTCACCTGGAGAGTGAGAACTGTGCGGTCTCTTATCTGGGCAGGGCTTAGCTTCTCCCCCGTTTCATCTTGGAGTATCTGTCCACAGGGGCAAAACTCCAGCTGTTCAGCCTGGGGCCCATCTATCTCCTGACTCAGCCTCAAATGGTAAAAAGCCGGTGGTGGCCAAGGATCCAGGAGCGCAAATGTCAGACAAAGTAGGGGCTGAATAAACTGAGTGGCGTAGCGGGAGGGGAGGGTGTCGGCATCCACAGGGGGCTTCCTGTCCTGCTGGTTTCTCAAGCCAGGAGCCTTTGAGAAAACTCTTACACCCCCTTCTCCACCCCCATCAGAGCTCCGGATTGGGGGGCAGGCGAGGACAGCGGGGAGAAAGCATAGTGTTTTGGTAGCTGGCTATGGCAGGTGGCACGATATGTCCCCCAGATGAGCTCTAGCAGGTGCCCTCGGGGGGCAGGAGGGACTCTGAAGTGTGAGCCCCCCAAGGGCTGTTCCAGGAGACCTCCTGCCCAGACCCTGGGCCTACAGGGCCTGCATCTCCACCGTCGGCCCAAGGAGGGCTCAGGGCTGGGATAAGCTCAGGCCAGGCTGGCAGGGCTGTGTGGGCTCTTTTAAATGGGTGAGGGAGGGCTGCTCATTTCTGTGCTCTAAAAATTAGCGCCCTGTTTTAAAGTCATTATTTGCATCTTCTGAGTTCCACTGCCCCCAGGCAAACCCCAGTAGCCAAGCGACCTAGCCTCTGGTCCTCCTCTGCCATCTGCCCCTCCCTGGGAGAATCCAGCTGCCTGTCCCCTGGTAAAAGAACTATACCGAGCTTTCTTGCTGAGCTTTGTATTAGGAAAGCCATAGGTCTGTTTTCATTTCTACATATGAAGTTGTCACGCCGAATAAGCTGTTGCAAACCGCGTGCCCCGCGCTTGGGCACGCCCCTCCTCTCTGAGCACCTGAGATGCTTCTCGGTAAACCATGGGCCCAGGAGGAAGGTGCGGCCGGGCTCAAGGAACCAGTGTGGTAGCCGAGTGTGTGCAGCACAGAATTTCCTTCCTTCCAGCCGCCCCCGCTCCGGCCGTCAGAGGCTCACAAATATTTTGGCAGGTTGTCTGACTGCTGCTGACGTTTTCTGAGCAGCCAGCCTTGGCCTGCGTGGAAGGGGAGGGCTGCGAGGCCGGGGGCCCTCGGGGGCCGGTTTGTGAGTCAGGAGACCCGCCACCTAGGACACCTGACGGCTTCCGCGAGCCCGTGTCCTCTGCAGGCTGGGCGGGCAGCTTGGGTGCTCCCTCGTCCCCGTGCTCCACCTTGTCATCCTCGGTGGAGATTCTGTCCAGGGAGACACTTTAAAGTGTGCCGTCCAGATTGCCATCTGAAGAGAGTTACCTGGGCTGCTCAGAGCCGTGCAGAGCAATGGGGGTGGAGAATGGGGAGCAGACTCCTGAGGGGCTGGACGGCTCTGGGCGCCGGTGAGTCAGTGGCCGTGCGGCCGGCCATCCTCTGCCCAGCTCCTAGGGCCGTGTTTCTGAAACGCGAGTCCGAGGGTGCAGTCCCTTTCAGAAGCACTCGGGGACACCCTGAGCCTGACACGTAAGGCCCTCCAGTGGCCCTGCCCACCCGGGGCACCTGGCAGCCCCTCAGCACCCCACTTCCCAGATGTACCCCCAAGCTCCGCACCTTGTGTTTGCTCTGTCACCTATGCTAAGGGCAGCTCTGGTGTCACCCTTTAGTGACACCTCTTCTGACCCCGTCCCCGTGCAAAGAGCTCTGTCCTCGAGGACCCACAGGCCAGCGCTCCTGGGCTGCGCCTGCCCCCCTAGACAGGCGTCCCCGCGGGTCCACATCCCATCCACCTCCACCGCCTGGCTCACGGGAAGGCCTGGCTTATGCAGACTGGCTGGCTGACCCTGGCTCCGCGCACCTCCCCCCATGGGCTCACACCTGGTGCTGACTTACCGTCATGCTTCTGTCCCAAACCTCTGAAGCCACCCAGCCGTTACCTCACAGGGGCTCCCAGGAGTAGGCGGGGCGGGACCCACAGCCTGACCCCCTGGACACCGCCCTTAGTGGCCTGGCTCGTCAGGTGGGTGCAGCCACACGCAGCTCGGAGGTGGCAGGGATGAAAGGGTCCTGAGGGCTGAGAGGGGCCCGGGGAGGAGCGGCCTCCTGTGAAAATACCGGCTCCCCACGAGCACCTGAGCCTCCAGCAAATCCACACAGAGAACAGGGCAGAGGCCCCAGGGCAGCCGCTCCCTCCACAAAGTTAAGAGGACCAGGCTGCGGATCCACCCCTGGCTTCCCAGGGTGTCCTTGTCACAGAGCATTCGGTCCAACCGGGACAGCTGGAAATAAGCACCCCGGGTCCAGGCCCCCTGGTTGCTCAGGCTCCCAGCACGTCAGGGATGCCTTGGAGACCCCATCTCGGTGCCCCAGGCCGCAGACCCAGGAAAACGGAGCTTCTGTACCATTTGACCCAGGCCCTCTCCCCACGTGGGTTTCTGCCCTCAGATCACTAGCATCTTGGAGCAAAAGCTCCTGTCTCAAAGTCCAAGCCCTGGCTTTCCTGTCTCTTGGCTTTTTGGAAACATAAATGCAAAAGTGTCTGCTGGTAAGCACCAGGGATTTGGTCCCCTCTCAAAGGAATTAGGAGATTTAGACAATGAGGCTTACAGCAGCAGTGGCCCGTTTTTTTTAAATTTCACTTCCTGGAGGTGAAAGCGAAGTGGGTGGGCTCCTGAAACTGCTCTGACGGGCGGGGGTCAGGTGCCCGGCGCTTTGCATGACCCCACTCATTCCTCACTGCAGCCGTGCGGTGGGTAACGTGAGACCCATTTTACAGAAGTAAGGACTGAGGCCCGCAAAGTTCAGAACTTGCCCATATAACACACCACTGGTAGCCTGGGCTCAGACTTAGCCTCCTTCGACGCTAGAAACCAGGTCATTCCTTCGTGTCTCGTTGTCCTAACTCAGAGGCTAACGGAATGAGGGCCTCCGTGATGGGGCAGCTCACAGAGGACCGGGCTTCAGGTGGCATTCACAGAGCAGGTCCGCACTGTCCCCGTCACCTGCCAGGTTATCGTCAGCGGTGCAGCATGTCATTTGGGGTCAGGGGGGCCTGGGTGAGGGCCTGCCCCACACCCGCCTGGCCTCGCCAAGCTTCTGTGTCCTCATCTGTAACGTGTTAACCTCCGACGGCTTTTCTGGGTGTTGGGACAGAGGGCTGCAAACAAAGCGCTTCCCACGACCTCTCCTCTGCCCCCAGAGCAGTTCGGGGTCCCCCTCTGTGCACCCACAGCGCTGTTGCCCTCACTTGAAGCTCTCTCCCCTCTTGCCCACCTGCCTCCCCCCAGTTACCTAAGATCAAGCACTCCACCTGGCCCCCGCCCTGCTGAGTCCCCAGAGCTGCATCTTTGAAGGTGCCGGACGTAAAATGTATTGTACCCGTGTTCATGGCACACTCGTAGTAACAGACACATTTTCGTCTGTGGCCATATCTGATCATCTAAGCAGCCTCTGGGGTCGGTAAGTAGAGCAGATGTCCCCTTTGGACCCTTGGGGAGACTGAGGCAGGAATATAAGCTTCTCCCCGGCAGATGGGGAGCGAGCAGAGGCTCTGCCCTGCTCACTGCCTGGGCAGAGCGTCCGAGATGGGAAAGGACGGACAGGACAGACTCGGGAGCCTGGGCGTGAATCCCAACTCCCCCCTCCTTTAGCCTGGTTTCCTAGGCAACTTACATAAGCCTCCATTTTCCCGTTTTTAAAAGGGTATAACAACACTTACAGGATCATGGTGAGGATCAAGTGAGTTAAATCCACAAAGCAGGTATTAACTTAGTGTGTGCCTGGCGCACAGAGAGCACTGAGTGTTTGTTTAACGAAACTGCAAGCCTAGCTGTGCAGATGGGCTGTCACACCACGTCCTCACTTTCTGCAAATTCCCAGCGTCCCCATAACGCAGAGGAAGGGAACAGAGTGTCACCTGGTTTTCTGTTAATTAAAGAAGGCTCCAGACAGGGCTTGAGCCTCTGGAGGAGGGCATGAAGCCCTCGCCCAAAGCACTGCGGCTGCGCCCCGTGCGTGAGCGCTGCCCGTCCATGCCTCCAGCATGGAGCATCTGGATTACAAGATGGCAGTGTCAACCCCAAGTGCTGGCACGTCCTGCTTGAGAAAACTTTGATTTCCCGCCTGGGCCCGGGACTTCGCCGAAGCTGGGTAATCACCCAAGCGGCACCTGACCTTTCTGGCTGTTTATCTTAGCAGCTGGCAGGACTCTGGGCTGTTAAGGATGATGATGAGGGGAGGGGAGTGCTGAGCACGGCAGGCTGGGCAGGAGCCCCAGCCCGAGAGCCTGTTTGAAGGGGCCATGCCATGCGCTCCTTGGGCCAGAGCCGCGCCCCACGTGGAGCTCTGGGGAACAGGAGTCAGCCAGCCGGAGAAGGCAGGAGGTGGCATTGCAGGCTGCATGGAGATGGAAAATGAAGGCCTTGGTTTCCCAGGCCTCACTCTGCCACACACTGCTGTGTGACCTTCAGCAAGGCGCTTAACCTCTCTGAGTCTCAGGAGTCCCATCTGGGAAATGGGGACATTAATACTGGCTCTGAGTACTTTACACGTGAAGTCATTTTTTAAATCTTAAAGCGCCACGCTGCTATTGTTGTGAACTGGAGACCAGCCGCGTGCTGGCAATGACTTCCATCGCCAGCCAGCCTAGGGGGCGCCCAGTGTCGGTTCTGCAGCACCACTGCCATCACCAGAACTTTGCTCCCTTTGAGGAGTTACTCTCTGAGTCATGAGTTAAGCCGTTACCAGTTGTAATACCTAATGAACAATACGTTTGTTAGTAGACTTCCTCCTGCCCATTTGGGCCCCTGCTAGGAGCAAGGCTGTCTCGTTGTGTTTTGTTTTGTTTTCTAAAAGAGGTGAGAGGGACTACCCTGACAGTCCAGCGGTTAAGACTTCGCCTTCCAATGCAAGGGGTGCAGGTTCGATCCTTGGTTGGGGACCTAAGGTCCCACATGCCTCGCCCCACATGCCTCGCGCCAAAAACCCAAACCAGAAAACAGAAGCAATATTGTAACAAATTCAATAAAGACTTTAAAAAAATAAGTAAATAAAAGGGGTGAGAGTTGAAAGAACAGGCGATCCTGAGGGTCTTGGAGTTGGGGGGATTAGCGTGGTCTTGTAGGGATGGGGGAGGGGGACTGGGGTATCCAGGTGACAGCAAAGACACACAGGGACAGGATGGAGGGCCGGAGTGATGGGGCACGGCCAGTCTCCCCCGGATTTTCTGGAGGTCAGCCTTGTTTCCATACCCTTAACTCCTTTCTGACCAGCGTCTCTCCCCAAAACAATCAAGTTGAAGCAGACACAACTCCAGGCCAAAGGGGCGCCTGGCGTTACGGGCCTCTGGTCCTGCCCCCGCAGCTACCCAGCTGGGTGGGTTTCCGTTTACCGGTCTGTCGGGGGCGAAGGTGGGCTGCAGACAGAGGTGTTTCCGAGGCCCCAAGCGGGTGGAAGTGGAGAACCTGGTGACAGAGCTGCAGCTCCCGAGCTGGCGTCGCATCAAAGATAGCTCTGCAGGGTCCCGAACAGCCGTTACAAGGCTGCTTTCCTTTCCCTTCCTTTTTATTTTCCCTTTAATTAATTTAAACTTTTCTGATTAAGGGACAGCTTTCATCAGTCCTGGCAGCTGCTAAGAGACTGATGCCATGGGCGTACTGGGGAGCCTCATGACCACCCAGTGGAAGAATGTCCTGGTGCCCCACCTGGTCTTGTCTGATTCCACCCCAGCAGAGGGTTGGGTGCTTCATTACAGCCTGGAGAGAATGGAGGCTTTGTTAGGGGAAGTGGGGTCAGAGCGACAGCTTTTCCTATGGCATCTGGCTGCAGTAGAAGGTTTATTGTCTAAAGTTTTCTGTCTTAATTTAAAAATGGGCAAAGGATTTGAATAGATATTTCTCCAAAGAAGCTATACAAACGGCCAATAAACACGTGAAAAGATGCTCAATATCCCTAGTCACAGGGAAGCGTTAAGTCAAACCACAATGAGGTACCACCTCACATGCATTAGAATGGATATTATCGAAAGCACAGAAAATAACAAGGGTTGGCAAGGATATGCAGACACTGTAACCCTGTGCGCCGCCGGTGGGAATGTAAAAGGGTGCAGCTGCTCTAGAAAACAATGTGACGGTTCCTCAAAACACTGAACGTAGACGTACCTTGTGATACAGCGATTCCTCTTCTGCGTACGCACCCAAAAGAGGTAAAATCAAGGACTCCGGCTCTTTGTTCACCCATGTTCATAGCAACATTCATTATTCCAAACTGCAGAAGGTCGAGTTTTAAGTGTCTAGTAGTGGAAGAACAGATAAACCAAATGAGGTGTAAACATACAATGAAATATCACTCACCCTAAAGAGGAATGAAATTCTGATACACCTGTTACAGCATCGAAGAATCTCGCAAACATTATTCTAAGTAAAGTAAGCAAGACACAAAAGAACAAATATTATATTATTCCTCTCGTGGGAAGCAGCTAGCGTGGTTAATTCATAGAGACAGAAGATGGGATAGTGGCTCCCAGGGGCTGTGGGAGTCACTACTGAATGCAACAGAGTTTCTGTTCGGGATGATGAAAATAATTCATGAGCTGGACGGCGACAGTTGCACACAATGTGAATGTGCTTTGTGCCACATAACTAACTGTACACTTAAAAGTGGCTGAAACGGTACATTTTATGCTATGCATATTTTACTACAGTGTGGAATGAAGTTGGTCTTGCTAGGCTGCCCCTTTCCGGGCCCTTGGCTATAGAGAGCTGACCTCAGTCGTGTGGGGGTCGGTTTGGCTGCACTGGTTGACATTTCTTGGTTACAATTCTCAGGAACGCAGGGAACTCATCCCTGTGCCCTGAGGGTCCTGAGGTTCCTTGTCAGGCTGCCTTCCTCTCGCCATCCTGTAGTCATCTTATGTTTGTTTTATAGGTAATGTCCGTGGATTTTACTTGCACTTTGTGGGAGGGATAGGGAAAAATATGTCTGCTCCATCTCTCCAGAAGCGGGAGTCTCCAAGTCACGTTATTTTATGGAGAGAGTTCTGCCCATGTTTCACTTCTGTTGCTAGCCAGTGAAGTCTCATTCATTTCCACGTAGTATTATAAAACTAGGGCTGAAAGCATCTTTTGTTCAAGGGCTCCTACTTCTGAAATCGCGTGTTAACATTTCTAAACATTTCCAGAGAGCGGCAGATAAGTAGCACAGTGTCGTTCATCATAGCATTTCACTGTCCACCATCTCTTTTGCCCCAGGCTTCAGTAATGCTAATCCCCGGTACATCTGTGACTAGCACTCATTTCATGATCATAAAATTCGTTTATCCTACATGTGCTGCCACCTCTCAGCTTGTCATAATTGTTACTTTCCTCAGCTCACGCCTGCTGTCCCGTCCATGGTTCTGTTAGCACGTGTGATCAAATATGCTTCTGCTGGATTCGTCCTTTCGTCCTCATCACGACTGCTGATTTTTAAAGCACTCCTTGGAGGAAACACCGTGGTGTGGCAGCAAAAGCAGTGGGTTTTGAATTAGGACGTTTGGGTTAAGTCCTAGTTTTGCTAACTGGCTAATCATTTGATTCCCCTGAGCCTCAGGTCCCTCATCATTCAAATGAGGGAAGCAGAACTCGGCCCTTCCTGTGGGACCGGCTTCATGTTGCCAGTCACTTGTCATCGAATCAAAGAAATTATCAGACCAGCGGGCTGAGGCAAAGCTGTCGCCGCAGGCCTGATCCCTCATGGCTGTCTGCTGATGGAGGAACTGTCAGTGGATGAACAGCAGGTGCAGAACTTCCATCGAGATTCCTATTTTGGGTTCGTCACTGTAATTTTTTATTTCCATTGATGACTGTGCTTGGAGCGATACCCAAATTTTAAATGACTTTTGTCCTTTTCCCCCTTGAAGTTCAGTGCCTTAATCCCAGGTCTTCTTTCACCTCTTCCTTCCCGTCTCCCCTTGACCCCCTCTACTCCTTCCTTCCTGAAGTTGAAGAGCTCACCTAAGCAGAGCAAGTGAAAGCACACAGCAGGTGTGCTTCCTGGATGTGGAGAGAAGAGCTAACGCAGGGCTTGCTGTCACCAGGGCGGGCAAAGCGACCCAAGGCCATGCCCCGAATCCCCGTCAGGGCGAGGGGAGAAATAGGCGAGAAAGGCAATGGGGCAGGAGGGGAGCCGGCGGCAGGAGAGATGGATGAGCAGGACGGCCCCAGGAGACAGGAGCGCAAACACAGGAGCATCTCCCGTCGGGTGGGGATGAATCACTGTCATCCCCAGGGCTCGGCAGGGTGGCAGCACCGTCCTCTCTCAGACTCCGAGTCGTTTGTAGCTGCCAGCGTGGGATGGCGGGACAGTGCGTCCTGCCCCTATTAGAGTTTGCCAGGGGGACAGGTGTCTCTGCAGAGCAGTGTGGCCTGGCTGGACACAGCGCCCGCGGTCTGACAGAATCTGCATCACCTCAGCCCCTGTAGGGCACCGTGTCGGCCGACCGCCCTCCCACCCCATGCTCTGGGAACAAGACCCTGGGCTCCCGTCGTCCCCAGCAGGAAGGGGCGGAGAGCCAGCCCCCACAGGACACTGCCCAGGCGTCTGGCTTTAGGAGGTTTTCAAGAAAAGGACGCGCGATGGGGCTTCCCCGGTGGCGCAGTGGTTGAGAGTCCGCCTGCCGATGCAGGGGACACGGGTTCGTGCCCCGGTCCGGGAGGATCCCACATGCCGCGGAGCGGCTGGGCCCGTGAGCCGTGGCCGCTGAGCCTGCGCGTCCGGAAACGGGAGAGGCCACAACAGTGAGAGGCCCGCGTACCGCAAAACAAACAAACAAACAAACAAACAAAACCCAGCAGGTCAACTCCTCATATCACGTCACTCTGACCTCATTTTTCTACTTTTAAGGACCCTTGGGATAACACTGGGCACACCCAGACAATCCAGGATAACCTTCCCACCTCAGGGTCCTTAAATGTAATCATATCTGCAAAGTCTCTGTTATCTTGTAAGGGAGTACATTCACAGTTCTGAAGAGTAGGATGTGGACATCTTTGGGGAACCATTATTATGTCTACCATACCATCTCACTCTGGTGATTATCTAGTTCAAGAAAGAAATAGATTCCCAAGAACAATGATTTCCATGGATCACTGTGCAGAAGCAGCCAAAACCAAACACTTAAAGGGACGGGAATAGACGTGCCGGGAGTACAAAGCACCCGGGCCCTGTGTGTGTGAGCGCCTGCATGCACGTGTGTGTGCGCGAACACGTGTGGGTGTGTGCATGCGTGTGTTTCCCAGGAGATGACCCTATGAGGATGGCTCTGTCCTTTGCCGCCTCTACTCTGACATGGATTTTTCTCGTCTTTCTCTCCTTTGCGGGACAAGCCCAGCCCCCTCCGTGACTGCCAGGCTCTGTCACTCTTCAGAGAGACCTGTTCTGCCCGGTTGGGAAGGGTCTGGGTAAATCCCACCATCGCGATGCCGCCAAACCTCCCGGGTGGGTGTGCTGGTGTTTCCGGCTTTCCCCAGCAGAGCGCACCTCTTCTCAGCCTCCTAAACTCGACAGACATCAGGCGCTGCCAGTACTTGGAGGGACGGGGAAGGAAAGCGGAATCGCACCCGAAGCCCCAGCACCGCCCCCATCCAGTAGGGCCCCTGGCAAGGCGGGCATGAACGTGACCGTGTGGAGGGGCGACTGCAGAGCTCACAGTGCACAGGCAGCCGGAGGTCCACGCCTTCGAGTTTGAGGCCCTCGAAAGGCCTGTTTAGAACGAGAGTATCGGGGCTGGAGCTACCTGGTTAGAAACCGCAGAAAACCGCTTGAGAAGCCTTGATGCTTCTGGCTACAGTGGCTCAGCTGGCAGTGTGTTCAGAGCCGGCCAGGCCCTGAGAAACAAGGCCCGGAGGCCCGTGCTGCTCCCCGTCCAGCCCTGCCGGGCCCCGAGGTTGCCCCAGCTGTTGGCCGAGGCCTTCCAGCTGCTCCGCCCACGTGGACGCCCCCTTCTGTCGTCCTGCCACGTGCCTTTACATCCATGCAGCCTCAGAAAGGAGGCAGGAAGCAGCCCTGCTCGTGCGCTGCCCCTGGGGAAGGAGTCACGTGGGAGGCACGTGGGGGCGGGGTGAAGCTCCGTGCTGACTGGGCTCTGCTGCCCGCTTCTTGGTCGCAGAGTTGGGCGAGCACCCTAGAAGGGCACCCCCGGGAGCTCGGGGTGAGCCTGCCGGTGCTGCGTGGTGGAGCCCCTTCCCCAGCGAAGCTCCCAGGCAGGCACCATCCCTGGGGCGGCACCGGTGAGAAAGTGTCCAGGCACGAGTCGGTGACTTGCCACCCCCAAGGTGCCTCTTGGGCCCTCCCTGGATCTTTTGAGGGGTGGAGCCCGGGAGGGGTCGGGGCAGCAGGTGGGAGTCACGTGGAGGGTGAGGGCGTGGCCGGAAGCGCCGGGGGCGGGGCGCCGAGGGTGCTTTGCTGCCTGCTCAGAACCACCTCCAGCCCGTGGCGAGTGTGCGGGCAATCTTACTTTTTTGAACCAGGGAATAAATAAGTATTTTGATCAACATGTAAATAAGTAGATATTTACCAGACGCCTGTCAAAAGGATTTACTGCATTTTCAAATGATGGAAGCCAGAAGGAGGGGCCTGTGTTGGAGGAAAAGACAGTGTCCGACCCCAGGGGTCTCCAATCTGCTGACTGTGACCCAGCACATGGTTCTGGTTCTACACTGTGGTATCGTGGGGTCGGTAGGATGCGGTGGCATTGAGGAAAGACCGAGAAACATGCAGGTTTGCCCAAATCTAACAGATTAAAATGTAGGTGACTTTCATAGTGTAAGCTAGGAGGCTGGGAGAAAGACATTCATAACATCAGTCAGCTCTTGGGCCCGCCCCGTGCTCTTCTGGCAAATGAATGAATGAGTGAGTGAACGTGTGAGTGGAGTGAATGAGTGAGCGAGCGAATGAATGAATGCATACGCTCTGATAAGTTGAGGCTGACTTCCCGTGCTCCCTCCACCCCCTCCCCGTGCATCCTTCCCCCTGGCTGCATAAACTGCCGTATGAATTTATGGCTCCTGTCAAATGGAACCACCTGAGATGGAAAGGCTCAGTTATTGGTGCGGACGGCTGTTCAGGTCAGCTCTGACGGATGCTCCTACCGCCGCTCCAAAGCCCTCGGTCCCAGCACCACTCACGGTGCGACCCGCAGCTGCTGGGTCTGGGCTTTGACGGCTGCTTCTGGCCAGATCCGGCCTGTCCCGTCGTCTCTCCCAAGTCCCACTGCCACGTGGTCCCCGAGCCACACAGTCCTGCCCTGCCGTCCCCCCTCCCACTGGCCCTCTGTGCGGCCCCTGCCCTGGGCTGGAGAAGCGCTCCCTCCCTCCATCCCCGCCACTCCCTGCATTCTGCCTGATCGGCCGTTACTTGAATATAGAATTTCCCGTGGAGACAGCGATGGACATGAAACACCCCGACTGAGGGCCGTTCAGTGGGACTGAGTCAGAGGCGGAGCTCAAGCCCTGCGCCCGGCGCTGACTCCCTGTGGGCCCTGGCCCGGCTGCTTGACTCCTCTGAGCCTCGGGATCCTCACCGTGATGAGAGGCGGTACAGCACCAGCCACTTGGGACTGGAGCGTGCTGACTCCCCACATCACGCGCGGCGGATGCCCAGGGGCCTCCTTCCCTCCTCACCCCGCGGGGCTCCACCACTGCAGCGTTTCCCCTAAAAAGACTGACACACCGTCCAGGGCCCTGGTGAGCAGCAGCTGGGAGTGGGGGGTTTCCTAGATGGTCAAGGACTAAGTCCCGTGTAAACTCCGGGAAGGACACCGGCTCCCTGTGGTGACGACTCTGCTTACCTGTGCCGGGCGGCTCACCTGGGCGTAGGTGCCGCAGAGGGGGTGCGAGTGTCACCACGGCAGCTCCGCCCGGACCCACCGTCTCAGAGGAAAGCCCGTGTCCTCTGAGATGCTCGTAGCTCTTCTGGGATCACAGAAGCCACGTGGTCTGTGGTGCAAGGGTCCGGCCTGGAACCTGGAGTGTGGAGGAGGCTGAGTTGCCCTCTGTGTCTGGCTGGTGTCAGGGAGGGGTCCCCAAGCCTCCTGGCCTAAGGGACTCGTCGTGTTGCGATGACCTCTGTCCATTCTGATCCCGCCCGGGCTTGACTGCCCCAGCTTCTGCAGCTGCGGGCCCCAGGGTAGTAAATGTCGGTGGACATAATCAGAACTCGGGTCCCGGGGGCCTGGCATCTGACTGGACCACAGCCTGATTCTGGCCCAGCGCGTGGAGTCAGTTCCGCAGACGCTGGGGGCGGGGGGGATGCGGGAGGAGAGGGCAGCAGTGGGGAGCGGTGACTCGGGGGACGGTGCTCAGCCCAGGGCAGAGCCTGCTGGTACTCCGACCTCTCGCCGGCTCTGTGCTCACGGGGACTTCTGGCCAGAGGGGTCAGAGGTCAGTGGGACCCTGGCTGTGGTCGGGCAGAGGTGCTGGGTCACTGGCTTGCTTTCTTCGTAGAAGATAGACAAATGGTCGACTCTTCCAGGAGGACCCAAGACTCATACCCCACAAGCCCCTCTTCCCGGGTGTGTTGGACACCCCCCCCCCCATGTGCACCCTGGGCTCCTGCTACACGCGTGCACACGCCCTCTGTGGGCAGACACCTGGGCATCGTAGGCATGGCTTCGGGAACCTTAACCCTGGACGTCTCAGGGCGTAAATGAACTCCAGCAGTGTCTCCCTTTTCTTTCCTGCTCCCATGTGTCTTCTATTCCTGCCTATTCTGCCTTTTTCCTCCTTTCCGTTTTCCAATTTTCTTCTCTAGCACTTTCTTTAAGTTTGTATTTTATTTTTTTAAACTGAGGTATAGCTGATGTCCAATATTATGTTAGTTTCAGGAGTAATGGTGATTCACAATTTTTAAAGATTATACTCCATTTAAAGTTATTACAGGGCTTCCCTGGTGGCGCAGTGGTTGAGAGTCCGCCTGCCGATGCAGGGGACACGGGTTCGTGCCCCGGTCCGGGAAGATCCCACGTGCCGCAGAGCGGCTGGGCCCGTGAGCCATGGCTGCTGAGCCTGCGCGTCTGGAGCCTGTGCTCCGCAACGGGAGAGGCCACGACAGTGAGAGGCCCGCGTACCGCCAAAAAAAAAAAAAAAAAAGTTATTACATATATACTTCTGTATATTAATTTTGTATCCTACAACTTTACTGAATTCATTGATGAGCTCTAGTCGGTTTTTGGCAGTGTCTTTAAGCTTTTCTATCTATAGTATCGTGTCATCTGCAAACAGTGACAGTTTTACTCCTTCCTTTCCAATTTGGATTCCTTTTACTTCTTTTTCTTGTCTGATTGCGGTGGTTAGGACTTCCAATACTCTATTGAATGAAAGTGGCGAGCGTGGACATCCTTGTCTTGAGGAAGTGATTTTAGCTTTTCACCGTTCAGTAGGATGTTAGCTGTGGGTTTATCACATATGGCCTTTATTATGATGAGCTATGTTCCCTCTCTACCAACACTGTGGAGAATTTTTATCATAAATGGATGTTGAATTTTGTCAAAAGCTTTTTCTACGTCTACTGAGATGATCATATGGTTTTTATTCTTCAGTTTGTTAATGTGGTGTATCATCCTGATTGCTTTGTGGATACTGGACCATCCTTGCATCACTGGGATTAATCCCAATTGACAGTGGCTTATGATTCTTTTAATGTAGTGTTGGATTCAGTTTGCTAATATTTTGTTGGCGACTTTTGCATCTATGTTCCTCAGTGATATTGGCCTGTAATTTTCTTTTTTGTGTGATGTCTTTGTCTGGTTTTGGTTTCAGGATGATGGTGGCTTCATAGAATAATTCTGGAAGCATTCCTTCCTCTGCAATTTTTTGGAATAGTTTCAGAAGGACAGGTGTTAACAGTCTTCTCTAGATGTTTAGTAGAATTCAGCTGTGAAGCCATCAGGTCCTGGACTTTTGTTTGTTGGGAGTTTTTTAAATTACTGATTCAATTTCATTTCTGGTAATTGGTCTGTTCATATTTTCTGTTTCTCCCTGGTTTAGTCTTGGGACCTTGTACCTTTCTAGGAATTTTTCCATTTCTGCTAGGTTGTCCATTTTATCGGTATAGAGTCGGTCATAGTAGTCTATTAGGATGCTTTGTATTTCTGTGGTATGGGGGTTGTACCTTCTCCTTTTTCATTTCTTATTTTATTGATTTGGGTCCTCTCTGTTTTTCCTGATGAGTCTGGCTAAAGGTTTATGAATTTTGTTTATCTTTTCAAAGAATCAGCTCTTAGTTTCATTGACCTTTCCTACTGTTTCTAATTCTCCATTTCATTTATTTCTGCTCTGATCTTTATGGCAGCACCTGGATTTAAAATCAGGTGGTCTCCCTCCAGAGACGGGGCTCCTAACCACCATGCCCTGAGCCCCAATTAACACAAGAAGGCCGGAGGACAAGGTGGGAGTCGGGCTGGTGGCAGCCGGGCACGTGTCCATTCGGAGCAGGGGAGGGAAGGCCTTGCTTACTTGGCACCTGCCATGGGAGTCAGAGCCACTCATAGGACCTGAGGGATTCCTCACTCCCCAGGGCCCCTTATGGTCTGTGGACCCCAGGGAAACACACGTATAAACTACACACCAAACTCTCTGCATGCTTTTTCGTAGCCTGGGCAGAGGAGGGGAAGGGGCATTCATTTTACAGATTAGAAAACTGAGGCCCAAAGAAGCAACATGCCTCACCCCAAACAGAGGCCTCTCGAACCAGTTGGGGTCTCAGCCCTGAAGCGGTGGTGGGCTGGGCCACGTGGAGGAGAGGGTCGCTGCTGGGACCCGGGTCACCAAGGCCCTCGGTGTATCCTGTAAAGTAGGAGCGAGGTGACTGTTCACTTACCCGCAGGCCTCCTTGGCAGGTTTCTGGACCATCCCTGAGAACGTTGAGACACGGAAGCATGAGGTCCGGCCAGCGGACACCGTCTGCTCCCCACCGGGCCTTCCGTGGGACTCGGGGCGAGACCCCTGGCCCGGCTTCCCCGAACCCCTGGGCCTCCTCACCTGCAGAAAATACATCGTTTCTGATGATCGTTGTGAGGAGGGGAGGGCCTTTGGGTAGGGAGCTCTTTTTTTTTTTTTTCTTTTTGCGGTCCGCGGGCCTCTCACCGTTGTGGCCTCTCCCGCTGCGGAGCACAGGCTCCGGACGCGTAGCCTCAGCGGCCTATGGCTCACGGGCCCAGCCGCTCCGCGGCACGTGGGATCTTCCCGGACCGGGGCACGAACCCGTGTCCCCTGCATCGGCAGGCGGACTCCCAACCCCTGCGCCACCAGGGAAGCCCTGGGTGGGGAGCTCCTTGAGCAGTTCTGGAGCGAGATATATGCGCTAAGACCCCCATCCCGCCCGATCTCCCAAGTGTAGGAGACACTGTTTCTTCAGCCAGATCCTGGATTAGACTAAAAATGCTCAATAGCCAAAAAAGTAAACTATATCTGGTGACTAACAGAGTTAGCACCCCAAGAAGACGCTTTCATTTGCCTTTGAATAAAATGCTCAGAATATTTTTCTTATCCTCCCAACCTGAAGGTTCCAGAAGTGTAAAACTGAGCAAAACACTTTACAGGGAACTTCTAAATGTTTATAAAACATGCCGCGATGGTAATATTTTTCTGTTCACCAGCTTGCAACCATTTTTATGGGATCATCTGCTCAATTAGCCCAATAATTTGATGACTTGAAAACTTTGCTTCATAAAGGAGAAAACGTAAAGTCGAAAGATAAAAAAAGACTTTCTAAGCTCACGTCACAAAGCAACTTAGAGGCCACACCCGGTCAGAACCTTCCATACTTGAAGTGTCATATCCTCTAAAAACCCCTTAGTAGCAGTGGGTTTTTTTGAGGGACAAATGGGGTTCCCCTCAGGAAACAGGGTTGTCCAAGAGGATGGTCTTGGGTGGTCCCTGGCGTCCCTGTCATTCACCCTTGTCATGGCCGTGCTAAGGCACAGTGAACTTGGCAGTGAGTGAAATACCGTTCTCTGGTTCTCTTCTTGGGGCAATCCATCAGTAATTAGACTCATTTTTCAATTTTGTCACCTAGAAACAGAAAATGCCCATAAACCTCCCCAAACAGAAATTAGATGCTGCCGATTTAATTACCAATGAGTAAACAACGTGAGTCAGCCTCCGTAAGACACCCAAGCGCGTTCCTCACCGGCTCATTAAACTACCGCACAAGTGATTGTTCACTGTGAGGAGTGGGTGGGGTGGAGTGCCGGAGCAGGGGCTCGCGGACACGTGCCTTCACGGGAGGATGCTGAGCTCGGGCCGCCGGGGCGGGAGGGGGACCCCGGGGGCGCGGGAATAACCCCATGGTTGTGGCACCTCTGCAGACACGACTGTGACCCCGAGGCGGACCTTGTCCTTTCTCACCAAGACTGTCTCCTTCCCCCAAGTCCCCCCACCCGCCCCGTCCAGTAGGAGGACGCCCCCAAGCTTCCTCAGGCTGGTTGACCTACAAGGAGTAGGTGGGCGCTTTGGGAGCCTCCCTGAGGTATAATTAGGGTGGCTACAGTCTCTAGCTCACCTGGGATCACCCCCGTGTGATCACCCCCTGTGTCCCCACTAATTAGTCACAGCGTCCTCTTTCACTCTCAAAGCTGCCCTTGTCTGACGGGTAAACTATATGGTCACCCTGGGCATCCCGCAGGGAGGGTACAGGTTGTAAGTCAGCACCGATGCGTTGATGGTCCTTGTGTTGAGAGGGGTGCTGAGGTCATGTTGTGGGTCAGCAGGTGAGTTCATGGTGATGGCTGGGCGGTGTTTGCTGGGGGGCCCAGGTGGCGGGCGGCTTGAGCGCCGGACAAAGGTCAGGAGATGGGGGTTCGCACCCAGCACCGCTCTGGTCATCTCAGGGTGTCACTTCTATCTAACACTGAGCCAGGTCACTCATGGGGCCTCTCAGTTTTGTGAGTCTAATCCTGTGTCGAGTGTATGTCACCCTACGGGACACCGGAGCCCCCTTCCTCCCCCGAGATTCTGTGGTCCTGTGCTGATTTTATGAGATGGTTCTCTCTACTCCAAATAGAAGCTTTGGGGTGATGCCCCCCAGTATTTCCACAGCACTTTGCAGTTTACAGAGCACGTCCACGTACGTGGACACCAGTCCACGACGCAGGCTGTTTCCATGCTCCTCCTTCTACGGATGAAAAAGTTAAAGCTGACGTTAAGGGCCAGCGCTCTGGGCTCAGGGGCCGGAGGTCAAGCCCTGCCACGGCTCTTAGAGTCTGTGCGGTCTGGGCGAGCGGACCTACCTTCCGCGTCTCAACCTCCTGATTCACGGGGAGGGCTGATCTGCCGGCATCGTGATGTTGTGACGAAGGAAGAAAATAATTCAGTAATTTGTGCAAGGGACTTGGGATCAGGGTCGGGATTGAGAACACACAGGGTAACATTAGTTCTTGTTGTTGTTATTGGTGGTGTTGGTGGTCGACATCGTGGTAACCAGCCTGTAACCGGCGTGACGGGGACTCTTCTCAGGCACCAGGACCCGGGGTCTGTCTGTGACCCCAGCCTTCATTGTCCCCGTCTACCGTAGTAGGATTTCTATCCGCAAGTCAGAGGCAGCAAGCAGAATAACAGGAAAAATGAAGACCGTGTTTGGGGAGGTATTTTGCCCACCTGGCACCGCGAGAACACGAGCTGGGAGCTGAAACTCCTCCCTCCTCGCCTCACATCCTTCCAGCAGAGGACGTAGCGGCACGAGGACTGTATTTAGGCCACCGCAGCCCTCATGGGCTCCACGGTTGGGGGCGGGGACCAAGCCCTCTGCGCTGTCCCCTCACTCGGGATCTTGGCCCTTCCTGGGTAACTGGGCTCCCTCTGTGGGTCTGCACAGGTCAGGAGACGCCCCATCCACAACCACAAGGGCTGGGGTGCACTCATCAGCGTCACAGGGGGATGCTCACGGCTCTGTGTTTTTCCATTTTCAGTGGGTCTGCACACCTTTTAAGCAATTTGCAAGAAATAGCCAGTTAGCTGAACTGCTGTGTGACCCTGTGGATGCTGCCCGTCCCTCAGGTGGAGGGGGAAGGTCTGAGAGGGACGGAGGGGGAGCCGGGGGCCGATGGCTGGAGGGGCAGAGGGGCCGTGAAAGAAGCGGGGCGGGAGGGTGAGAGGGAGGCAGAGGCCCGGGGCGCGGACCGGCTATTTTCACCTGCGTGGGACAGCTTCACTTCCTCCTTGGATGTTTGGCGTCTTGGCTAAAAATGCCTCAAGGGAATGGTGTCTTGGGGACAGGGAGATGGAGAGGACGGTGGCACTCTAGGAGGCGCGGGCGGGGAGCTGTGCCCACGTGCGGGGGGTGAGTCCTGTGCGGAGTGAGGCGCAGACCCCAGGCCCCCAGGGCCGAAGCCCTGTCCCAGGCCCCAGGGCCGTGTGTTCTCAGGCTGGAGAGGCTCCGCGTCTAACAGCCGCCTCTTCCCCTCACCCGTCAAAGGAGGAAGGACATCCCCGATAGAAGGGGTCTTCCCGACACCCCCGAAAGGAAAAGGAGCGGGATGGACGAGCGTCCGAGGGAGGAGCGTGGGGCACCAGGGCGCCGAGGGGCGCGCAGCACAGGCCCCGTGGCTCCAGGAGCACCCCTCCACCCTGCCGCCGTCTGCCTCGTCTGGTGGCTCCGGGAGCCTCAGGGCCCCCGTGGGGCCCACCTCCTGCCCCCCGAGCGGGGCTCAGGCCTGCCTACTGCCCCTAACTCATCGTGAGACGACAGAAAGGTGTCCCCTCGTTTCCCTAGGAAATGGGGGACTCAGCATCACCAAGGCCCCTCCCAGCACTGATGTCTGGTCCTTTTTAGTGGTGCGTGAGCCCCAGAATCTCGGGAGCTGTGCGGGGCTGCCTGCTGGGCCCCCGCTGCCGGGCACCAGGACCCCCTCTGCACCCGCCGCCGCAGCCCCCCGAGGGCTGAGCCAGGTCAGCACAGGCGGAGGAGACAGGCAAACGCGGCCCCGCCCCGTCCTGCTGCTGGGATCTGGGGGCGATTGAGGGTGACACTGGAGACAACGTACATTCAAAACCTGTGTTAAACAAAGATAAGGGAGGTTCTCAAATAATATGAACAGTGCGATGGCCACTTTGGACACACAGGGGAAGCGGGTTGGCCGCAGACGACAAAACGTCAGCCACGGTCCACTCGGGGTGGGGGGAAGGGGTGGCGCACTTCATTTCCTTTTTTCACCTCAGAGTCATCTTAAGTGTCTAAGATGAATTTTGTTATCTTTGCGATAAGAAAGTAAAATGCTTTCATAGGAAAGGAAAGAAGGGCTCGGCCAAGGCGGGGTGTGAGGACACAGGGCCGACCCCGCCCTCGGCCTCTGAGAGCTGAGCAGAGGAGGGGCCGGGGAGCAGACACCTTGACGGTAGCTTTCGCAGCCGCCCCTCCTTTGCAGCGCTGCCCTCTTCATCTGTGTCATCATTGCCCTACCCCGCCACCAGCTCCGTAGTCCTTGGTGACGGCTGAGAGGACAGGAAGCTCGATTATCCGAGGCCAGCGCCCAGGACAGACGGAGGCCACTCATTAAAGTCTCGGGAGGCTTGGGAATCACGTCATAATTCGGCAAGGGGGGTTTTACCTGCTCTGGTTTGGGTGTGTCTCTCTGACTCGTGTTCTAGAAAGCATTTGTTCTGGGGACTGGAAAATGAGGTCAGTCCCCATGGAAAAGCGGGGGGACCCAGGACATCACGCAAGGCTGGGGGACAGGACACGGGGGAGAGCCAACCCGCACGGCTAATTTCAGATCCTTGTCAAATTCCAAGTGTCATCCATCAGTGAGCAGCAGATATACAGCCCGTGACGATGTTGGGGTCGGGGCTGAGTCTAAATATAAGACAAGCGGTTGCCCAGGAAGGACCGCGATCTGACCAAAGACGAGATGATGAGGTTAATCTCGTCAGAAATAACCCAGCGCCGAGTGCATACATGGACGTGGCAAAAATGATGACGGTCTTGAGACATACTCTCTGGGCCTCCCTGGCCGGCGTCCCCACCCTGAACCCTCAGCCTCTGTTCTCTGATCATGGATTTCATGGAACCGTCACAGCTTCACCCTCACAGCTCGTTTCTCAAACCCACACCTTCAGCACCGACCCGCCGATGTCTCCAATCACCTTCATTGTCTCAGATGCCAAGGATTTCAGAACCACGGGGGGTTCGGGAGCAGAACCTTTAAGTATTTCCCATTGAACGTGTTCACGTGCACTTGCCCTCGGTTCTTACGGAGTCTTGATAGGAAGGTGTTATCTCCACTTTATAGCCAAGGAAAAGGAGGCCTCTGAAGTTCCAGTGATTTGGCCAAGGTGCAGTTGGTGTGGAAGACCTAGAGTTTAAACCTCAGATTGGTCAGCATTAAGGAATCCTAGCTGGACACGGGCAGAAGGGTGGAGGGCACCTGGGCAAACTCATATTTGGTGGATGAAGAAACCGCAGTCCAGAGCGAGGGTGATGTGGCCAGGCTCTGCGTGGCATCCGACCCCATTCTGCCAGTCTGCCTGAAGTCTTGATGTCATGTTTGAAAGTCCCCTGTCCCCCACCTCCCTCCTAGCATCACCTGCCTCTGCCGTGGCCCCTTCTGTCCCGTGGCCCTGTCCCGCTCTGGTTCACACTGTCAGAGCCCCACTCCCGGCTGCTGCAGGGTCTCCAGCTCCACTACAGGGCTGGAGGAGAGAACCTCAGTGGGGCTAGACCAGTGGCTGGCTTACAGCCTGTTTACAGCGTCCCCCCACAGGTGGTGACAGGTGTGACCAGGAGCTGGGGGACAGTGCGGGGTCCGCTCTGTGGCCACATGTCCACACGCCATCAGTGGGAAGTGGGGGCCCTGGGCCAGATGGGTGCTACATGCCAAACCCTTGCAGAACGCCGCTGGCTTCTGACAAAAATCAGATGCTCAGTGTGGCCCCAGGCAGGCAAGCCCCAGTGCAGAGGTGCCAGGTGAAGGGGTCCGTCCGTACTGTCACCCCAAACAGTGGGAAAACGTGAGTCCCGGCTCCATGCTCCCTAGCTGCTGGGCATTGTAGAGGTTACCCAGCCTCTCCCACCAGCGTCCTCTTGTGCATAATGGAGAGAACGTTCTTTACTCATCATGCGGTTGCTGTTAAGATTAGAGTTGATGCGTCCAGGCTCCAACTCGGCTGTCAATGGCAGCTGTGATGGAAGGGGAGAAGGAGACGGTGGTGGTGGTGACGGTGATGTGATGGTGGTGATGGTGGTGGAGGTGGTGGTGATGATGACAGAAGCACTGGCGGTGGAGATGGTGATGGTGCTGATGGTGGAGGTGGTGATGGGGGTGGAGGGTGTGAGGAGGAAAAGAAAGTGGGGTGAGAGGAGTAAAGGAGAAGAAATTACCTGCCTTCCTGCTTCATGAAGTGGTCGTGACACTCAACATAAAATGCAAGGCTCCTCATAAACTGTAATGTCCCACCCCTTGCGCTCTCGCTGTGGAACTGACCCCAGGTCCTCAACCCTCCTGAACCCACGCTCTCGCTCCCAATGGGCACAGTTGTCGTCGGTCACCTTGTCCAGGCCACTGAAATAAGTCGCTCCAGGAGGCCAAGGGTTGTGGGGTTCCCAGAGCCTCCAGGGATAAGGCTCGCGGCTGGGGGGCTGGGGTCCCTTCGGCTGTGGATCCAGGGCTGGGGGTTGGGGCCAGGAGCATTCAGAAGGCATGGAACCTGGCAAACGGCTCAGAGAAGTTTCTGGTTTGGTTGTGAAGTTGTGTCAATAATAGAGAACACATGTGAGGCCTCGGGCTCCAGTTTGTGTTGAAGTCAAGAGGCTCAACAGTAGCTCGGACGTGGGTCATGCTACCTGCTGAGGGTCCTGGAGGCCCGTGTGGGCAGGAGGGAAGAGGGGACAGGCAGAGGGCTGGTGCTGTGGGCGCTGGAGAGCCGCCCAGGCGGGACCTCTGGGAACACACAGAGCTGCCTGGAGGGGGCATGAGCCCCACAGACGCCTGTGGAACCCCCGCTGCACCTGCCGAAGAGCCAGGGGCGGAGCTGGGGTCCATGCTGGGTACAGAGCCGGGGGCCATGCTCGATGCAGAGCCGCGATGGCAGCTGAGCCATCCCAGTGCGGACTGTCACTCCTAATCCCCAAGTCGCTGGAGTAGTGTAGCTTCCCACTTTCCTGGTGACAAGGCCACAGTTGGGAAGATTACGCGGCTCGTCATGGGGAAACAGCTTGACTCCAAAGCCCTTTCCCTCTGTCATTTTGCCCTCCAAGTAAAGTCACCTCCTAATCAAGGTGACAAAGAGGCCTGCTTCCGCCCTGCAGGCCTCTGTCCCCAAGGGGAGGAGCTTGCAGAAAACACACACATTGTCGTAAGTGCTAGAATCGTGTCTGCAGAGGGCCCTGCACTGGGCGGAGGGCCATGGGGGGCCGGGGAGGGTAAGACGTCCAGGCCAGGGGAGGAGCAGGCCTTGCAGGTGGAGAAAGGCCGGCCTGGCAGGGTTGCCCTCACCACCTGTCTGGGTTGGGTGTGGTGAGCCTTCTGGTGTGGCTGGAGCACAGGGTGCTGGCCGGATATGGGGCCAGAGGGACGAGTGGGTTCCACTGGGACCTGGGAGCCAGGCCATGGAGGCGAGACTCCATCCCAGGCCCAGGGCGGGGGTGGCACGGGGGGAGGTGATTAGGCAGAGAATCAGCCTGGATGCCAGTGAGGCCAGTGAGGAAGCTGCCTTAACACCCAAACAGTGATGGGGGCGGGCAGAGGACGAGCCGTGGAGACAGGCAGAAAAGGGGTCTGTTCCCCTGTGCCGCGTGCTGGTCTGCTTCCTCGCAAGAAGGTGGGCATTTAGGAGAGAGTTTTGAGGCCACTGCCGCATCCATTTGGGAAACCACACACTAGCCACAGGTCATTAAGCAAATGCCCCCTTGTCTCCAGAAGCACTTCAGCTCTGAGTGGGAATACCTGTCACCGCTCTGCTCCATTACCCAAAGCAAAGGTGATGTCCCGGAGCCAGTGACGTCCTGGGAGAGAGGGGACCGGCCGCGCCCGGACAGCCTGTGCTGCCCACTGGCAGGATGGCAGCCCTCGAGCCGCAGGGGAGGGGCACGTGGCCACCCGTGAACTCCAAGGGGTGGCTCAGCAGCCCGTGACGACGATGCAGGACACCGCCGAGCACTCAGGCAGGCCAGGTCTGCCCTGGGGGCTGACAGCTGAGAAGCAGCCCAGGAAGGGGCCCCGGGGACGGGCAGAGATACCTTCTGGGGGACGGGCTGGCAAAGGGCAGGCCGGCACCTGGACATCTGAGCCGCCCGCTTGACCCTCCCGGGGGGGTAAGGCCAGCCTCCAGAGGAGACGTGAGCTGAGGGTCTCACAGGTGGATGAGTCACGGCCACGGGCAGAGCAAGCTGTGCGGGAGAGCTTCCGGTTCTTTCGGCTGAGCCCCTGCGAGACCAGTGACCCGGCAGAGTTTCAGCCTCCGGGGCCACCAGCCTCGACAAACAGGTGACTGTTCTTTCCGAGGCTGCTTTGCTCTTAGGTATCCCCTGGTTTTGTCCGGCCCTTTCATCCTTTACAGGAGCCCTGGGTGCTAAGGCCAGACCGCCTGAACCACCCTAAGGCCCTTGGGAAGGGCCTGCCTCGAAAAACTGTGAAGTTGAAGCCGTTGTCTTCAGCCGCCTCCCGCCTCCCCGCCCACCCCCTTGTCCCCCATCCCAGGGCCCCAGCCTTCCACCAGCTCTCTCGACAAGCGGCTGTGCCGGCAGTTTCCTGACAAGTGATCCCGGGGAGGGGGTAACGGGTACACGTTCAACCGTGGCCTCAGGTAGCTTTAGATGAAGACCCTTGATGGTTAGAAAATCTTTAACATCCAAAGGAATGCTTCCTTATTTTTCCTTTGTGAGAAAATAAATATAGCAAAATTTGCCGTTCTAACCATTTTAAAGTGTACACTTGAGTGGCATAATTACACTCACAATGTTGTGCAGCCATCACCGCTGTTTCCGCAGTTTTTCATTCCCCGAAACAGCTCCCTCCTCCTCCATCGCTGGGAACCTCTAATCTTACAGTTTCCATTAATTTGCCTGTTCTGGGCGTCTCACAGAAGTAGAATCATACATCTCTGTCCTTTTAGGACTGGCTTCTCTCTCTTAGCACAGTGTTTTCAGGGCTCACCCACGTTGCAGCGCATGTCAGAACTTTATTCCTTTTCAGGGCTGACTAGTATCCTTCTGTGCGTGTATTCACCATATTCTGTGTAGTCCTTCAGCCGCCGAGGGAAGGAAAGCTCTCTGAGTGTGAATTTCCACAGCTGGTCTGTTACAGAGCAGGTACATGGTGTTTAACACAGACGGTGGGCATCGCCCAGCTGCACCACGTGTGCGTGTGTGTGCGCGTGTGCAGAAACATGCCTACGTGAACAGACCTGGCAGGCGCCCCCTGATGGCCTGGTCCAGGGAGCTCTCCCCTGGCACCGGCTTCCCTTACCAGGAGGGAATGTTGTGTTCTCCTGAAGCACACACATTAATAGTCTCCTTAATGGAGGATTTTTCATTATCAAACCTATCTGTGTTTATAGGGATCCTCAGAACAGCGAGGACAGGAACTCTCTGTTCTCTCCACATTTGGGAATCTGACTCTGGCTTGTGCAGAGCTGCACACAGACCAGGGACGCGCTTGACAGAGAGCTCTGAAGAGGCTTTGGAGCCATCCACCACTTTGGAAGTGGTGTTCCAAGTTCTAAGAAAACCAGGGGGGAAAAAGCACTCATTCCTCGTCTCAAGTAAAATCTAAGGCAGAACCCAGAATATAAAGCCAACAAGAGTCACCCAGGCTAGTCAGGAAGAGATGGCTGTGCCTTTTTTGTGTGTGTTCTCTCTCCACACCCCATCCTGTGGGTTCCTCAGACTGGATTCAGCTGTGTAGGGTCCTCGGGTTAAAGTGGCCACGCTCTGGTTCAAGGCGGGGGCGGGGGAGAAGCCCCGCCTTGTCAGCCTCCCCCCGACCTATACCCGCTCCCAAAGCAGCCCTGGGGAGCCCAAGGCTCTCAGCAGCGTCGTGGTTTGGGTTTTTATTCATGCTTAACTAGCTTTTCTACCGATGAGAAACTAGACCAGGGAGGTAACGTGATTTCCCAAAGACAGACAGAGAGTCATCCGATGTCAGAATCAAGATTGTTACCATCCACAGATAACTGAGTCTGCGGTTGAAGGGCAGGATGTGTGGATGTGAGGAGAGCGGAAAGCTCTGACGGCCTGTGCCCACCAGGGCCTCACCAGCCCGCAGGCATCCACGAGACCTCGTGACCCCTGGGAACCGAGGCGCTGCCTCCTCTGAATCCCCTCAGTGGGTCAGACCTGGGAGTGGATGTGGGCCCGGGTGCCAGTGGCGGCCCTAAGGAGAGAGCAGGGAGAGGGGAGGGATGGGGACAGGGGACACGGTGACAAGGAAAGGACGCACGGGGCGGGTGGGGTTGGGGAATATTGTCGGGAGGGAAGGGGAGGTGCTGGGAAGGGGAAGAGATGGAACCACTTGAGCGGCGAGGTCCCCGCTCCAGGCGGCTGCGGCGGAGGGTCCTTGGGAACCCTGGGCGGCCCCTCGCCCCCCCACCCGCAGTTGTGCGTGGCTGCGTCTGGCGCGTCCCAGCCTTGTCCTCACGCCTCCTCCAGCCTTTCAACCTCGACCCACAGTGGGGCCTGGAATCAGGCTGCCCCAGGGTGGCTTCCAGGGTTGCCGGGGTTCCCGAGATCACAGAAACGGCAGGTCCCGTGCTGGACCTCGGTGCGTTCTCAGGGCTCTGGGAGCCCCAGAACCAGGCCCAAGGGGGCCCTGAGAGGCCAGAGGCACCCGGACATCAGCCGGCCGGAGAACATCCACAGCTGCACTGTTCTCCACCCCCGGGTGTTTCTATGGCAACACACAGTGTTTTGAAAGGATGACCAAGCTGTTTCACTTGTTTACGTTTTCTTGTTTGTTTTTTGGTTTTGAAGAGAGGGTTGGAATTAATTCTGTAAGGACACCCATGCCTCTAACGTTAGAGTGAATACAGCGCTGCTCACAAGAGCGGTGCTGCACACATGCACACCCACGTTCACCCACCTCACAGGTGACTGTGCCCCAGACTTGGTGACCACAGGCCCTTTGCTCCTTCCCTGGGTTCTTGTCTGGGCCCTTCTTCCTGGCTCCTGGGCCCTCTTCAGTTCTGTCTCAGACCCTTAAACCTCGTACTGAGGAGTCCGACCCACTCGTGTCTTAGGGGGTCAGCGGGGCCCGGGAGGCAAAGCAACGAATGCACCTTGGGCATCGGGCCAGGAAGTCCAGCTCATCCTGCGTGCTCCACCTGTACCTGCCCAGCCTTATCATCAGTGTCCTGGCCTTTCCGCCGGGAGGTTACTTAGATAACCTCTGAGGTCCTTTTATCTCTCAGACCCCATGGATTTAAGCAGGACCCAGGTCACTTCTCCTGGGAGACGATTCCCAGGACGCGGAAGCACTCCCTTGGGCTGAGGTCGTCCCGTAGGGGATGGACCCCAGCCTCAGCTCTCCTCTGGTCCACACGCTCTCCAGGGCCACCTCGTCCAGCCGCCCCTGTGAGCCCAGCTCCGTGCGAGCCCACCTCTACGTCCAAGTCCAGGAGCTCCGCCTTGAGTACAGAACGCTGGCCTCTCCTCTTCCTCAAGGCCCCACCGCGGCGAGAGGGTCCTCCACCCAACCCGAGGGGGCCGCGCCCTTCTTTCCCTGCCTCTTCTCCGACCCCCACGTGCAGCCAGAAAGCAAATCACACGCCTTCTGTGTCCCAGGTCCCCCTGCTTATCTCCAGTCCCCCGTCTCGGCCTCAGCTCAGGCCTCCACGCTCTCGGCGTGGGCCACCCCCGCCCCATTGCCCCATCGTGACAGTGCCAGACGGCAGCGCACACCACAGCAGGGCCGCCGTCTCCTCAGAATGGAAGCCAAGTGTCCAGGCCTGGCCCCAGAGCCCCCGGTCCCCTTGCTCCGGCCCACCTCTCCAGCCCGTCCCCTCCCGGCCTCTCTCCAGCCACGGCCTCCACACTTTCCCCATTTACCTCTCTCTCCACCGGATGCCTGACCCACCCACTTCAGCTGGCAGCTCTCCGTCCTCCGAGCCTTCACTCCAGGGCACGGCTTACCTGCTGTACTGGACTCTGTCCATCTGTCCCCATTGTCCCCAGAGCTCCTGGAGGTCAGTTTCTGAGCCCTTTCTCTTGAATCTCCGGCACATAAACATGTCCGTGAACGGTTGAGTGAAGGACTCGCTGCCATGTCCGTGGTTCCTTCTCGTCTCCACCTGTTATGTCACATGCTGTGGATTAGGGAGTGGGCCTCATGGGGGAAACTTACAAAGGCCGAGGGTCAACAAAAGAAGACACACGTCCCCAGGTCCTCCGTCTCACAGGAGGTGCAGCAGGTCTAGGACGCGCCGGGGCTGCGGTGTGAGCCTGCACGGCAGTGGAGGGACCCGGGACCCCTCCTCCCCCATGGCTTTCTCTTTTCATAGAGGAATCAGGAAGGGAAGGCAGCCTCGCAGACGAGGGAGTGAACACACTGCTTGGTGCCAGGCAGGCGGGGCTGGGAGTGCAGCTGTTTAAGGAGTTGTCCGAGATGCCAACCCGCCAGCACACAGGACACTCGGAGCCCTGGGGTATGGCTGTCCTCCCTGCCGTGGGGAAGGGGTACTCCGAGCTGGGTTGCTACCTGTCCCAGAAAGCTCACTGTGCAAACAACCCAGAGGGCTCTCCAGCGTCACTGTCCAATGACTCAGCTGGTTGTGCCTCACCAGTAACGTGTGACTGGATGGAGGGGTGGTGGGGTGAAGGCATCTAGCACACAGGTGAACACATGAAAGCCCCTGACACAAATGGGTACCCAGCTTACGTTTGTTTCCCTTCTCATCCCTGCTCCAACTTCGTAAATTTCCGCAGAGGTTTCTGGGGGTGCAGAGGAGGTGGCCCTGTCATCTGGGGCTAAACGTGGACGCTCTGAATGGTCTCGGGGGCGGGGGCTGAGTGGCTGGACGGCTCACCTTCCACAGTCGTCCTCTGGTGTGTCGCGCCCTTTTGGAGCATGCATGCCCTTTCAACACGGTCCTGATGTACCTTTTTATCCAACATCACCTACTTTTTAAAGACCAGAGGTCCTACGCACTGGGGTTTGTTCCTGGGTCGCAGACCCCTGGGAAGCCACGTCCCAGACCAACTTCAAGATGACAGAATGGGTGGGAGGTAAGGACAAGCCTGCCTCGGAGATGCTGGCGGAGTCCCGCCTCCATGCCCTTCCCGTGGTTGCCGCTTATCTGGGCCTTTCTCAGCACGTGGACCAGTGGTTCTTGAGCTTCAGGTGCTCCAGAGACACCCGGAAATGGTCTGGAATGTGCGCTTCCAGGCCCCGTAGCCGGACGGTCTCCTCCAGTAGGTCTGGGCGGGGCCCGGGGCTCTCCCCTTTTTCACTTTGTGCCCCCAGACTTCATCCTGAGCTAGGCTGGGTGAGGCCAGCACGCGCTCAGCGTCGCGGGGGTCAGGGAGGGTGGGCAGAGCGCGGGGGGCGTTGGGACCAACCTGACCTCCCTGCAGGGCTTCCCATCGGTGCCCCAGGCCTCGGAGCACCCCCTCCCAGCAGGGTGGGCAGCAGCCCGTATGCCTCCTGCGAGACAGTGGGCGTGGGACCTGGGGTCTTCAGTGAAGCCCCTCCTGGCCTGCAGAGGAGAAGCCGGGCCTGGGGTCCGAGGCGGGAGCTTCCTGGAGGCTCCCGCGGAGACGAGCGCAAAGCACCGGTGTGTGAAGGCCGCGGCCGCCTCTGCCGGCGGGGCCTTGAAGGCTCTGCGCCGGGGACAGCGTGGGAGAGCGGCTGCTGCGGAGGGTGGGGTGCCGGTGAATCAGCCCTGAGTCGGCTCTAACCAGCCGGAGTCAGTCCTGCCGAGCGTGGGCTCCAGGGACAGGGCCACATCCCACAGCAGAGCCCTCTTGGAGAGGACAGAGTGCGGAGAGCGGAATAGCACCGCCCCTCCGCCACCCAGTGCCCGCCCCCATCCTGGCAATGCTGGGGTCCCTGTGGACCTGGTCTCGCTCTTTGGACAGAGAGTTCTTTTTCCTCAAGGAAGAGGGCTCGCCCAGGTCGGGCTCAGCGCATGTGGGCAGCTGCCTCTGTTTCAGCGGCTGGCGGAGGTTTCCATGCTCTGCCTCTTGGCGGCTGGGTATCAGAGACCCCGGCTGTAGCTTCAGGGTTTGTGACTCAGAACTGTGGCACTTTCCCCGCCCTTCTGTCTCAGCCCTTTCTCAGCACCAGCTCCCGTCCCGGCATCCTTGGGTCCCCTTTAGAGAAGGCATCGTGAGTTCTCTTCTGAGGAGTACAAGGAACTGCTCACTGATGACCTAAGACGTTTCTCAAAGATGTGCGATTTTTCACCACCCTAATTTCTGCATTTTAACATCTGAAGACTAAAACGCCCCTTCCTGCCCAGCGGGTCAGAGCTCTCCTGTGGGATGGACCGTGGGGCTCGGGATGTGGCCTGGGGGGGGGGGGAGGGCCCCCGTTCCGGGCTCCGACCGTGGAGGGGGTCCCTTCTCCTGCACCACCTTGGGGGACCTGCTGGGTCAGAACTTTCCAAATCCCCGTCTACTGACTCCTTCTCTCTCTTCTGCTTGTGTTTCCTAGGAACGGGTGGAGTATCTCTTCCTCATCATTTTTACTGTGGAAGCATTTTTAAAAGTCATAGCCTATGGGCTGCTCTTCCACCCCAATGCTTACCTCCGCAACGGCTGGAACTTGCTGGATTTTATCATTGTGGTTGTCGGGTGAGTACGGCCACCCCTCCCCTCCCTCCGCCGCCCTCACCCAGTACCGGCCCCTTCCCATCCGTATCTGTGTCTCTGGTCACGAGGACCCTGGACTTCAGGCCAGATGAGAGGATCTACTAAAAATCACTTTGGATTCAGACTGTCTCCAAAGGGAGAGGAGCTGTCACCTGGAACAGCCCCGGCCGCCGTTCCCACCTGCACACGCGTGCACACGCACACATGCGCACACACACACACGCACATGTGTGCGCACAGGTGAATCCGAGGCCTTCTGGTGGAGCCCAGGGGCCTCTGTGCAGCCAAGGAGATGCCCCAGCTGTAGGTCTCCCTCTGGGCCTCACTTGGCGCAGCAGCCCCTTGACGCCTCCCCTGCTGTGCGGCCGGGTGTGGCCGAGTGCGTCTGGTTGGGCTGGACGGAAGGGCGGCTGGCACCCGGGAGCCGGGACACCCACCTGCACGTCTGCGGGGTCCTGGCTCGGTGGCTGCCGGGACCAGACAATGGGACTAGGAAGGGCCGAGGACACGGGGCCAGACGCACTTCCCCGGACACCCCCGCTCTGCTGTAGGGGCCAACTCAGCCTACGCTCAGAAACAAAGCGGCGTCGGGAAGCTTCAGGAAACCCTGGAAGTGACGATCTCCTTATCAAGGCATCGGTAACTTCAGGAAAAGATTCTCTGTGGAATGTTTGTACAAAGAGACCCGCACGCGCCGCGAGAGACGCGGCTGGCCGGGCTCCAGTCACTCGTCCGTCTGCGGAGGGCAGGGTGCCCGAGCCTCGGGGCTGACCTGGCGTTGCTTCATGCCCACCTGCCGTTCACTCCCTCGCTGTCCCCGCAGCCTCCGGGGTCAGGTCAGCGCGGCATTAGGCTCCTACCCCGGGGGGCCCTTCCCAGCCGCCCCGGGAGGATGTAGCCCTGGTGGCCTCCCCAGAGCGCGCCCTGCTCAGAGCCCCGTGGGCGCCCGGCCTTTCCTGCAGGAAGTGTCGGAGCAGATCAGGGCCATCTGGGAGCGAGTCCCTGTCTCCGGGAGTCTGGAGCTGTTTCCGAGTTTTCGCCGCTGTCCTTTTTTGCCTGGCCAAGCATGACGTGCTTTGCATTAACATCAGGGACACTTGGGAGGCATGAGGGACACGGAGGTTTCTGGACTCTGCCACGTGCGGATGTCAGGGTGAGGCTGCAGCTCCGCGAGACATTTGCTACTCCTGTTCACTGCAGGATAAACAGAGTGACGGACAAATGCCTTGAACTAACTCAGCAAAACCGTGGCAAAGTCCTTTAACATGCTTCTTCCTGATACATCTAAATCCTTTTCAATTCAGCATCGCCCTCAAGGCCCGAGTCTCCTGGGAAGCTTTCACACACTCACAGAAGGAACCCAAGGAATGAGATCTGGTGCTTCTGGGGCCAACAGAGAGGAGAGGCGCCTCTTGGGGCAGAGAAGCTAAGTCCTCTCCTGTCTGTGGGCCGAGCTGCCGTTGGTCTGTTCGATGCTCTGCCCCACACGTGGCCTCACCTCTGTGGGGGGGTGGAAGCAGGAGACCCAGGTGGACCTCAGACAGGGGCCCATCTCCCACTTGCATGGACCCGGCTCCTCCCGAGACTGCAGCAAGTGGACTGCTTGTGGGTCAGCCCAGATCCCCGCCACATCTCCCCGGGCCCGGGCCATCAGGCTGAGGAAGAGAGGGAGGCGTCCAGGCTTGGCACTCTCCCAAGGGTGCCTCCATCGACTGTTTATGACACGGAGGCTACGATGCCAGCGCTGGCTCAGCTTGTGGTCCACCATGACCCTCTGGCTTTTTCCCGTTGATCTCGCAATCAGCCGCATTCAGCACCTGGTTTCTCTTCTCCAAGGCGCTGGTCTTCGGGGCTCTCCATCCAGTCTAGACCCAGCCCGTCCTTCTAACTCGGAAAACGACACACCCCCATGGAGGGTGTGGCCCAACCACCTCTCTTCAGCTGTGCCCTCCCATCCCGACCCCTTACATGGATGTGCCTTTGCTTCCTCGTGTCTCCTGGGAAATACCTGCTCCCCTCAGCCCTCCTGCAAACTAGAGGGAGTCTGCCTTGCTCCGGGGGAGGTGGACTTGCCCGCCTGAGTGCCAGGCTGAGGGCCCCTCTCCCTTCTCTGCCTTGCCACCCAGGAGGCCAGTGCCAAGGCATTGCCCTCCCCCCACATGCCCCATTCCTTCCGGAAGTGAAGGAGTCTTCTCGGAACAGTGGGGACATGGGGCTGCTGAATGGATGTGGGCGGACTTCAGAGCCTCTGTGAGCTACTCCCCTCCGCCCCCATCAGGCACCCGGGAGCCCTCCCCGCACCCCCCGCCAGGCAGCCGGGAGCCCGCCCTCCGCCCCCATCAGGCACCCGGGAGCCCTCAGCAGATGCGCCTGCCCAGACCGTCTACTCCAGCCTAAAGGGCCTCACTATGTCTCCAGCTTCCTCCCAATATGGGGCCCTGCCTCTTCGGCTCACAGGGCCTCTAGAGACCATCGTCCTCTCTGACAAGCTCTAACGTCTGGCTGAGGAACTGCCAGACACACCGCCTGGAGAAGGTCCCTGGCCCTTAGGCACCGGTGGGCACCAAGCAGTGGTTTCGCCTCTACAAAGTGTGACTGAGGAGAAACACGCCGAGCCCTGCAAGCTGAGAACACCTCTGAGGCCCATTCCTGAAATTTCTACCCCTTCAGGGATTAAAGGAGGGGATGGCTGTTCAATCTCTGTTCCCTTTTCCCTGAATGACATTTGTGAACATCTTGTACATTGATAAGCATGTTCCTTTCTTCCAGGAAGTCCTAGGAACCAAATCTGGTTTGGATTTGGAATGTTGTTTAACAGACTTGCAAACTGGTGTCCATGTCCTAAGTTTCTGTGATCCAGGCTTCCACGGAAAGAACATTTCTCTGCAGAGAAAGGACCCCGCTTCCCCCACCCTGGAGACCTCTGCCTGGGATGGGAGGTGTCACCAACTAACGCATGGACCCGTCTAACTGCCAAGCTGGGGTGAAGGAATCACAGAACAGGCAGGACATCAGATGTGGTCTGGCCACAGAACCCACTGTGCAGACACAGCCTACTCGGGGTCCCCGCGTGGAAAACAGACCAAAGGGAAGCCACTCATCCCTGGCCTCGCTGCCCAAGAAGTCCCGGGGGGTTCTCCGGAGCACGTTTTGCAAATCCCTTTTTAGACCAGCTCCCTCCACTGGGCCCTGCCTGGGTCTAAGCTTCTGCTAAGCCCCCAGCTGCAGCTTCCCTGTTCCCAGACCCAGCCCCCTGGGGCAGGAGTCATAGGAGCCCCAGCCTGTTCCTGAAGACCAGGCTGCCCAGGCCCGGTTCAGGTCTGGTCCCTGGGCGTCTTCCTCGGCCCCAGGCACGACCCAGTGCGCTCTACTGACCATGAGTCAGTGGGACGTCTCTAGGTACAAAGACAAAGATGGTCCACGGGGCCCTTTCCCATATTCTTCTCGGTTCCCACAAGTGGCCCAGGATCCCAGACTCCCATTCCCATACATTCTCTGCACGTTCTAATCCCTCCCGAAACCTTTCCAAGGTGCCCCGTGTTCCCCACAATCCCTCCGCATTTCTGGTCTTAGCAAACATTTTCTGTAAAAGCCCAGATACCAGATTTCAGCTTTGCAAGCTTGGTCCCAACCACTCGGCTCTGTCGAGAAAGCATCAATATGGAGCAGGGTGTCGCTGGATCCTCATCAGATTTATTCCAGAGCAGGGAGCCCAGTGCTGCCCTAACCCCAGCACCGGTCCCTCCTTCTCTCTCTCCTTCTCCCCGCGGGTCCTGCTGCCCTTGCCGTCTCTCAAGATACGGCCCCTCCCCTCCAAATGCTCGCAGGCCAGGAGAGGAGCCCTGCTTCCTCTTATTCTGCTTTCAGACCACCGCCCCCCTCCTCCCTAAGCCCCTCCAATTCTTTTTTTTTTTAATTTACTTATTTTATTTATTTTACCTTTGGCTGCATTGGGTCTTCGTTGCTGTGCGCAGGCTTTCTCTAGTTGCAGCGAGCAGGGGCTACTCCTTGTTGCGGTGCAGGCTTCTCATTGCGGTGGCTTCTCTTGTTGCGGAGCACGGGCTCTAGGTGTGCGGTCTTCAGTAGTCGTGGCTCGTGGGCTCAGTAGTTGTGACTCGTTGGCTCAGTAGTTGTGTCTCGTGGGCTCTAGAGCGCAGGCTCAGTAGTTGTGGCGCACGGGCTTAGTTGCTGCGCGGCATGTGGGATCTTTCCAGACCAGGGCTCGAACCCGCGTCCCCTGCATTGTCAGGTGGATTCTTAACCAGTGCGCCACCAGGGAGGCCCAACCCCTCCAATTCTGATGCTTGTGTCCTCAGACCCTCTACCCCCTGCTTCTCCAAGTCGTGGTCCTCCCACACCTTTGAGTCTCTCCTTGTCTGTGGAGACGCGAGCTCTTGGCCAGCTCCTCCTCTGCATCACGCACTGTCCCGCCATCAGCCTCCCAAGCTTCTTGGTTCCTTGATGTCTTCTCCCCCAGGGATCCTGACTCTGTCCCGTCTCAGCTGCCCACTCCCAGGGTCGAAGTCAGGATCCCCGCCATGGCCGCGAGCCACATCCTCTCCGTGACCTCAGACCAGCTTCCTGCTCTCCAAAAAATACCACCCATCCTTCCTGCTCCCTCCGTCCAGCGCTGGACTCCGACAGTGCCCTCCTCCTGCCCTGAGGTCATCTCTCACCTGTGTCTGCACTCAGCTTTTACTTCTCTCTTCATTTCCTTGATCACCTTGCAAAAGCACCAATTCCGACCCAGTCCAACCAGCTGGTACCTGAGCTGTGCCCTTGGGGCGGGTAGAGAAACGCACAAGGCTGAGCTTATGTGTCACTTCCCCTCATGACCACCTCCTCCCAGAGGCCCTGGGTGCCTGGAAACCCTACTGCACGGCCTGGCTCCATTCACCCCCCCCCCCCCCCCT
>NW_006797390.1:8688555-8697239 GCF_000442215.2 Lipotes vexillifer
CTTTTATGCCTTTGTTTCACCCTTCAAGCTTCCAGGACCCCCTCCCCTTTCACATTCCAGCTGATGGCTTGCTACCTGATTCGCTGAGAAGAGAGGCGCAGTCAGAAGGGGACTTCCGTCTGTTCCCACACCTGCATCTGAACCCACACTGCACCTCCCTCCCCGGGACCGTGATGAACTGTCCTGGCTACTGGGCTCGTGCCCCTCTGCAGACATCCTGCCCTCCGGCCCACCAGGGGTACGACCCTTCCAGCCACTGTCCCCTCACTTCTTTACTGCCCATCGTCTGTCTCTATTAGATGATTTCATTTAAAAACAAGCAAAACGATTCCACGCCCTCTTGCAGGAACTACCTTTTCTCTCCTCCTACCTTTTTCCAGCAAAATTCCTCAGGAGGGATTCTTTCTACAGGACACTCCCCTCCAGCTGGGGTGGCCACTGAGCGCTCACTTGAGATGCGCTCTATGTGTAGAACACACAGCAGGTTTCAAAGATTTAGTGCAAAACACAGAGGGACAAACATCTCACTAAAAACTCTTTATTACTGGGCTTCCCTGGTGGCGCAGCGGTGGGGAGTCCGCCTGCCGACGCGGGGGACGCAGGTTCGCGCCCCGGTCCGGGAAGATCCCACGTGCCGCGGAGCGGCTGGGCCCGTGAGCCATGGCCGCTGAGCCTGCGCGTCCGGAGCCTGTGCTCCGCAACGGGAGAGGCCACGACAGAGAGAGGCCCGCGTACCACAAATAAAACAAAAAAACAAAAAAAAACCTCTTTATTACAGCTGAAGTGATCACATTTTGGTTATGCTGGATTAAATAAAATCTATCATCACCGTCCATTTCGCCTGTTCCTTTTTCACTTTTTTAGTGTGGCTACTGGAAAATCTAAATTGCACACACGGCCCACATTTGTGCTTTGCACTGTTTCTGTTGGACAGAACCGTCTTGAATGCTCCCCTGTCCTCTCTGGAACATGTGTGGCCCGCGTACACAAATAAAACAAAAAAACAAAAAAAAACCTCTTTATTACAGCTGAAGTGATCACATTTTGGTTATGCTGGATTAAATAAAATCTATCATCACCGTCCATTTCGCCTGTTCCTTTTTCACTTTTTTAGTGTGGCTACTGGAAAATCTAAATTGCACACACGGCCCACATTTGTGCTTTGCACTGTTTCTGTTGGACAGAACCGTCTTGAATGCTCCCCTGTCCTCTCTGGAACATGTGTCTGTTACCTTTGTCCCCATCACTCCAACATGACAGGTGTTGCCAGGGTCTGAGGCCGGTGGTCAGTTTCCTGTCCTTGTGCCTGCGGCACCACGTCGGTTTCTATGGGACCACTCGTTTGTGCCCAGGCTCAGATCAAAGCCAGGGGCTTGTCGGGAGGAGCTGGGATGTGGTGCCAGGGCACAGGAGCCAGGACGCTGGGAGGGCAGAGGAACAGGCCCTGGCGGCAGCCTCCACCTGCCTGACGCCCTGCCTGGGCTGCCAGTGCCGTGAAGCCCGCTCGACGCCAGCACAGGGCAGGCGGGACCTGCCCTGAGGGACTGTCATCTGATGCGGGTCTCGGACCCTCCCGCGCACCGGACTGATCCTGGCTGGAGGCGCCTGCACACTTCACCGCCCAGCATCCCTCAGAGGAGTCGGAGCCCCGCCGGGCAGGCAGGACATCCTGACGCTCCCTCTCTCTTTCTCTTCCAGGCTTTTCAGTGCAATCTTAGAGCAAGCCACCAAAGCCGACGGGGCCAACGCCCTGGGAGGGAAGGGGGCTGGATTTGACGTGAAGGCGCTCAGGGCGTTCCGCGTGCTGCGGCCCCTACGGCTGGTGTCCGGGGTCCCGAGTAAGTAGCCTGGGCCTGTCGGCCACGTGACCTCCTCACCGTCCCCCAGTCTCCCCCGAACCTGAATTGCCAAGGAACCTGATTTCATATACACGGAGGGTTTTCTTGAATGGGTTCCTTTGCTCTAAAGGTCCCAGCTCTGCTGTGAGTCCATTAAAACCCACTGTGGCCCCCGCTCCTGTGAGCACCTGGGGAATCCACAGCCTGATGGAGACAGCTGCACAGAGAACAGCCTCGCGGCCATCTGAGCAGCCCCCCGTCCGCCACCCCGGCCGGGGCTGGGGATTTAAATACATTTGCAGCAGAAGAGCAGTGAGCTACTCCCCAGGCTCCCAGGGCATGGGAGCCGATGGGATTATCTCTGCTGTCTGTATTTTTCCAAAGAACGGTGGTCAGTTTCCTGTCCTTGTGCCTGCGGCACCACGTCGGTTTCTATGGGACCACTCGTTTGTGCCCAGGCAAAAAAAGCAGCAGTGGATGTTCAGGAAGTTCTGTTTTGCCACTTCTGCCAGCCCTCCCCTCCCTTCACGTCACGTGGGGCATCTCCGGCCACAGAAGCCCTATTTTTGGGCTCGCCGCCTGTCAGAGTGAGAACTGCTTTTCTCTGAGGGGGGAGGGCGCTGGCCTGAGTCGGGCAGGCGGGCGTGGGAGACAGGCCCGGGGACGGCGCCCCTTCCTCCTCTCCGGCAGCAGCCCCCCATTGCGGAGGGCCCCCCAGCCCTGGACACGGAAGGTCGGGCTCCCAGCGTCCGCTCCGGCAAACCCCGGCCCAGCCTGCTCCCGGGCTGAGTCCACTTCCAGACCTCCTGCCGCTGCTGTTCAGCTAGGGCTCACTGAGCCTGATTCCGGGCGTGGGTGCTGGGAGATGTCACCGTCCGCTCAGCGTGACCAGGTCTGGGCCCTAACTCGAGGTGGAGAAGACCCCCGAAGCGGGCTGCAGCCAGACGAGCTTGGAGACGGGGCCGGGCCGGGAAGGCAGAGGGGGCCTCTGCACGCCCACCTTTCCTCCTGCACGGCCACCAACCAGGTGACGTTATCCTACTCAGTGGGTGAAACCTCTCAGGGTGTAGAACTGGGGGAACACGAGGGATCTTGTATCGACCTGTCCAGTGCTTTCCGTACCCACGCAGGATAGTGGAGAGATCCTCCCGGAGTAACTGAATCAACCACAGCAGAGCAGAGAGAACCAGGTCTCCTGAGTGAAACCAGCTCTCCCCACGGCACCGCATGACCTCCCGTAAAGAATTGCGTGCGTCTTAGACGCTACAGGCGTGTCCTGCCTCTGCACTTACCTTATAAGCCCCCTGAAGCCCAGAGCTGTGCCCTGTGTTGTCTCTGACTCCTGCACGATGCTCGCCTGGTCTCTGCTCGGGGTGGGAACTCCCTGGGTGGGCAAAGGCAGGAGTGGGGGTCCCTGGGCAGCGGTGGCCTGTGTTAACTCCCAGCAAGTGTAGACCGTGGCCCCTCTGCTTGGCCTTAACCACTGGGCACTGAGAATGGAAACAGTGTACGTGACGGCTGAGACCCAGGGCCTGTTTGCAAAGCCTAAATTATTTGGGTTTTCGTGGTCAACTAGCCATCACTCCATAGGCCAGACTCAAGGAGTGAGAAGGTAGGGTGGGAATCAGTTGGAACAAGACTTTAAGGGGTTTAGTATGATGGTGCAGCCAACGTGCCAGTGGCAGGGACTGTGAACTGAGCCCACACTTCAGCCCAACACGCTACCACGGGCACGATGACGCTGACCCTGCTGTGGGTGCGCTTTTTAGGGCCCACAGCGTCAGGGCACCGTGCAGGGCATGAGGACACGTCATGAAAATAAGTATGGTCCCTTCCCTGGAGGAGCTTGAAAATCTAATGAGAGTACACCAGGCAGCCTTTGCTGCAGGAAAAATCCATCCCAAACTCGCGGTGACTGAAAACCAGAATCACGCATCCTTGGTTCGTGTTGCATGAGGGCTCCGGGCCTGACCAGCTTCCGTGGTCACCTCATCCCAGAGCCCAGGTTGAGGGAGCGTCCAGCGTGCGTGCCTGTGGCCCTCACGGCACGGGGCGGCTCTCGCCAAGGGGCACACGGTCAAACCACACGGGCATATTCTAGGCTTTTGCTCAACCTGGTTTATATCATGGCTGCTCACATGCCAGTGGCCAGAGCAAGTCACCCGGCTGCCGTGGTCCCAAAGATGACGGGACACAGAAGTGTCCTGTCCATACAGAGAAGCACAGGTGAAGGGTTGTGATTAAACAGTCCACTATCCCCAAGAGACGGAAGGGGTGTTGTTAACAGGACTAGTTACGGTGATGACTCTGGTACAGAGGTTCCTAATCAGAGATGCAGGGGCGCTGGATCCCGTGGAGTAGCCGGGGCTCCTCCACAGAGGAAGCTTCACGGACCGCGTGCCGTCCGTGTGCGCTGCCGACGGCAGCTCTGCACTGTGGGGCTGGGAGCCGTTCCATCGAGAGGGTGAAGACGGGACTCTGCCTCTCAGATGTAAGGCCCTGCTGCCCCACCGTGAATTCAGGGGGATGTTCCGTCAGTGAAGCTGGTGCTCGTGCAGCCTTGGGGCCTGCAGGTAGCTCTGGCTTTCTCAGACAGCTAGCAGCTGGGTCTTGTTTCCTGTGGGTCACTGGTGAAAAGGGAAAGGCTCTTCTGGGGGCTTCAAGGCAGGGCTGATCCAGCCTTTCTCACTGGGATAGCGTCTCTGCGACCTTTTAAGTAGTGACGTGTGTAGACTCAGGTGGCTAAGTGCCCCGGGCTGGTCTGGTTGATCGCGTCGAAGACGACGTCACCGACGTCTCCCACTGCAGACCTGGACGGAGGCCTTCCTCCTCCGCTGCCATAGCCTTTGGGTCTCCCCGCCGCACCACTCCCGTCTCCTCCTTCTCTCTGGACCTGCCGCTGCCTGGCTTTCTCCCCCAGGGCAACGCCGAGGCATCTCTTATTGAGACCACCGGGGATCTCCACGGTGCCGGACCCAGCGGCCTGCCTCGGGGCCGCTTACCTGACTCTCTGCAGGATTAGATTCAGTGGCTGGTCCCTCATCCTTGAGCCGCATCGTCACCGGGCCTTGGGGACGCTGTTCTTTCCTAGGTCTGCCCTCACTCCACTTGCTTCTCCTTGTGGGAGTCGCGGGCTGACTTCCCCTCGCCTTCCCCTCCTCTTACCGCTGGGAGCGCCAGCTGCATCCTTGGGCCTCTTCCGTCTCTGCACGGGTCCCTGGTGGTCACGCCCAGTCTCCTGTGTGGCCTCTGATAACGGCGAGCTGCTGCCGCCCGCACACAGCCCTCTTCTCCGAGGCCGGACTTGCGCTGCCGCCTCCGTCCCTTCGCGGGAGGCCTGGTAAGCGGCACCCTGAGCTCACCATGTCCCCCAGAGCCTTTCCCGTTTGGTAAAGGTCAGCCTCCTCCTTCTAGCGACTCAGGCACAAATCCTTGGCCTGTTTCTTTGTCCCACCCTATGCTTCCAGGCCCTCAGAGCATCCTACGAGCCACACCTTCCAGATACTCAGTTTCCTGCCACCTCCGTGTGCACTGCAGCGCCCACCAGCCCTCACCCGGACCATCACCACTGCCTCCTGGCAGGAGTCTCTGTTTTGCCCTTTGCCCTTTGTCGCAGCCGGGGCTCAACACAGCAGCCAAATGGTCCTCTCAAAATACGTGCCACTGTTCCAGTTAGAACCCTCCGGGCTCCCCACCTCCTGAGAGACAGAGCCCCTCTGCAGCCTCCCCTCCCCCTGCCCTCCTCGGCCCCCCACCAGCCCTCGCGACCCCCAGCTGTGCCGCAGCAGCCCGAGCGCACTCACGTGGTGGGACCTCCGTCCGGGTGCCGTTCGCACAGCTGGCCTCGCGGCCTCGGTGTCCGCGGAAACGGCACCTTCTCGGGGGCCTGTCCCGCCGCCCGTGTCCTCCGCCCCCTTCCCCCCTCTATTTCTCCTACACCTCTCTCCACGCTCTTGCCCTCGTTTATCTGTTTGTCACCCCTGGCCTCACGAGAACATAACCTCTACGAGGACAACAGTTTTTTTTTTGTTTTGCTCACTGCTGTATCCTCAGCCTCTAAAATTATCTACAGAAACGCCAGGTCAGTCGTTGTGGGGTGACTGGGCCCCTCATGGGCTCCACGTGACCGGGACAGAGCACCAGCCCACCCCTAAGGGATGCTGGTCCTGAAGACCTTCCGTTCACGGGCGCCTCCTTTCGTGTTTCCGAAAGGCTTTTTTCTTCCACCTTATTTGGTCTTCATGACGACGGTGTGCTGTGTAGCTGTGCACATAGGTAGCACATAGTCAGGTGCTGTTTCTGTAACAAACAGGCTAACTGGGTGGTTTGCGGGACCAGAAACTCCAAGCCCAAAAAGTTACTGTTATTTTTTGCATCCAGATGTGTATTAAATGCCATTGAAATCTTAGGATCACAGATTATGGAGGGAGAGAGATGCTTGTGAGGGTACAAGCCCATGAGTCATTTATTAATTTTTTTCAACAAAACCCACTGAGTACCTACTTCATATAGGACTTTGCTAGCTGTCTCAGAAGATACAGAAATGAGTCAGACACTAAGAGTGTTCTCAAAAGACTGAATTGTCATTGAAAATAATGATCATAGAAATGATGGTAGAGCGCAAAAATTGGAGATGTGCAAAAAAAAAAAAAAGGTTGAGTACGACGTGTTGAATTCTGTGACGGCTGTGCTTTTGGGGACTCTGTACTTTGGGGAGTGGGGATAGAGATCGGGACAGGCTTCTTGGAGGAGGAGGACAGACCTTGAAGGGCAAGTGAGGAGGGGCCGCCAGGAAATCAGGAGGGAGGTGAGAGGGTGGCTGAGGCCCTAGAGTTGTACACAGGGAGGCTGGGGATGGGGGGGTTGCGTCTCACTGTGGGTGCAGAAACCAGCTGACGCTCTCAGTGAGACGCTGTGCAACTAAGGTTTGATCACTTTGCTCCATCAAATTCCCACAGTAAAGGAAGTGAGTCCCCAGGGCTTGTGAGGCCCCACTGTCCCTCGGCAGAGGTGCAGACAAGCAGGCATGTTGCACCACAGAGAAGCCACAGGGACAGTCAACATTACACATAACATCCACGTCCATGCAAGGCCAGTGCCAGGCTCGGCAGCCCATCCACCCCCATCCGCGTGTATTGATCACTTGCTGTGAGCCAGGTGCTGGGGACACAGACCGACAGGACACCACCTCCGTCTGCCAAGGTCCTGGTTGCTTGAAAGGCTCCCGAGGATATGAATTTTTGTGAGATTAGCTCGTTCTCAAGGAACTGTTATTTCTGGAGGCACACAGGTTAGAAATCAGCTTCTCATCAAGCAGGGTTTGCTTCGTCACCGGGAAGTGAGGGGACCACGTGTGGCGAGGTCAGGCTCTTTCCTCCTATTTTCCTTTGCTCAGACTAGAACTGTTTCTGGAAAACAATCAGCACCAATCAGTCGATAAATATCTGTTGACTGAATGCTACATAGACAGCACTGGGAGAGACTTGAGACGTGGTGGTTTCAGGCAAGAGCTCTTGAGTCAGACTGTCTGGCTTCTGCCCCTGACTTCCTCTGTGACCTGGGGGAAGTTACTCAGCCTCTCTGTGCCTTAGTTTCCTCATCTGTAAAACGGGAATAATAATAGGACCTATCTCACATGTTACTGGGAAAACGAAGTGAGCTAATGCACGCAAAGTGCCTCGCCTGTAGGATGTGCTCAGTTAAATGGTAGCCACTGTTACATCACATCACGTGATGTGAGGCATGTAAAATAGACAAGCACTGTCAAGACAAAGCAGATATACTTTATTTTTTTAACATCTTTATTGGAGTATAATTGCTTTACAATGTTGTGTTAGTTTCTGCTGTATAACAAGGTGAATCAGCTACATGCATACATATATCCCCATATCCCCTCCCTCTTGGGTCTCCCTCCCACCCTCCCTATCCCACCCCTCTAGGTGGACACAAAGCACCAAGCTGATCTCCCTGTGCTATGCGGCTGCTTCCCACCAGCTATCTATTTTACATTTGGTAGTGTATATATGTCAATGCCACTCTCTCACTTCGTCCCAGCTTCCCCTTCCCCCTTCCCCACGTCCTTAAGTACATTCTGTACGTCTGCATCTTTGTTCCTGTCCTGCCCCTAGGTTCATCAGAACCATTTTTTTTAGATTCCGTACAGATATACTTCAAACATAGAGAAAGAATATTCCAGCGTTAAATAGCAAAGCTTACCAGAGGCTCACGCACAAACAGTGAAATGGACTCAACGGGCGGGTTTCCCAGGCACCGTGACGCGTCCAGACCTTTCCTATGAAGGAGGAGCGTTTGAGCTGAGCCTTGAGGTAGATGCAGAACGGTCAGGGCTGGAGATGAAAGGACATTTGGGGTGAAAACCTAGTTTTGGGGGGCCACCGATGCAGGCCAGCCCAGTCCAGCACGAGGTTTTGCATGGACACGTCCATCACAGAGGGGGAGGTGGTGAGAAGCGGGGTCAGCGGGGAGCAGACGGGTCGGGTGTTGTCCCAGATGCCACGCCAGTAAGGCGTTTTCCCAGGAGTGATGCTGTTTCCTCCCCGTTAGAAATATTCAAAAACCGCACTGCAGAGAGACAGCTAAATGTCTGGGAAACCTGGAGAATATCAGAACGGATGGCGCACCCTGAATTCCAGGGGGCTCATCCATCCAGCCTGGACACAGCCCGCTGGGCAGAGCCAGGAGCAGAGCCAGACCAAAGAATCGCCCCCGCTCCACCTGCCCAGCCCCCAGTGGAGGCCAGCCCAGGCGTCCTGCTCTCACTAACCCGCCCTGACCCTCTTTTTATTGTTCTTGGTAGAGTGGATTCTTGACTGTAAAATTCCTGCT
>NW_006797390.1:8697287-8726715 GCF_000442215.2 Lipotes vexillifer
GCAAAATTTTAAACCTCACCCGAGTGCCCAAGTACCCAGGTGAACCCTCCTCGTCCTGCGAGGCAGTTTCTCCCCAGAGTGGGCCCCCCTCCTGGGGCCTAGTGGCCGTGAGATTGGCCGCCCTGATTAGAGAGACTGCCAGGGAATCATCCCCACTGGGAGCAGATTAGAGCTGCCGGAAGCAACTTCCCTGAGTGTTTCCACACTTTGATGGTTCAGAAGCGGTCCTGCTGTCCTGCCTGATATGTGCTCATTGGGAAGCTGGGCCACCGGGATTTGAAATCCTGCTCGGGGACAGTGTCCCATGCCCGGTAGTGGGGCCTGCAGCGGAGCAGGGCCCTGGCCCCAGAGATGGTCCCGGCAGGCAGCTCCTATCCAAGGACACCTCACCATTCCAGAGCTGACAAGGGAAAGTCCATCCGGAGCTGATACTTGCAAACCAAATGACTCAGGCCTGAAATGTACAGATTTTGGAAACCGAGTCCCAGGGACTTGCTTCCTGCCCACTGGCCGCTTTTCCTGCTGCCGTGTCACCACCTCGCCGTCCTCCTGGTTCATGTGACTTAACCCCGTCAAGAGCCCACGTGACGCAGGCGGGGCTGGTGCACAAGCCAGAGGTGTGCAGCCCATTGGACTGCAGCCCACCTTCACCCCTGCCCAGCCCGCTGCCCCTGGACAGGCCTGTCCCCCCTCTGCACCTCTGTTCCGCCTGCAGCCAGGAGGGCCTGGGCTGCGGAGCCCCCAGATCTCCTTCCTGCCCCACGGTCTCACCCTCCGCCTGCCAGTACCCGCGCGGTGCCAGGCCGCCCTGCCTCCCCCTCCACCGCTCCTCCTCCCCCATCTCCTTGGACTTGGTCCTCTTCCCCCTCACTTTCTACTTTGCTTCCTCTGCCTTTTCATCCCTTTTGTCCTAAAGGGGTCTTCGATGTCATGGAACCTTATCCAAAATGAGGGACACTTACCAGGACGGGGCGTGTGCGGAAGGGCCACCCGCAGGTCCACCCTCCCCCTGCTTCTCACGGGCCGAGGCTGCCGCCACTGCCCACCCCGTTCTGGAAGCTTCCTCTGCCACTTCTTTCACAGAAAGAGGAAGTGATAAAACCTTATTCCTTCCATCGTCTCACGGTGCCATTCCGAGTCAGCATGTCTGAGTGGGAGGGGACTTCAGGCATCCGGTCCAACCAAGTGCCCACCCTGCAGATGGGGATGCTGCCTCGGACGAGCTGAGTGGCTTCCTGCCGTCACACAGCCGCCTGGCACCCGGGACCCTGCACTGTCTGTAAGAAGGTGATGGCGGTCATGATGGACCCCTGCTTGGTGGTCTCGGAGCTTGCAGAGCCCCCTCACACACGTGACTCCCAGCCGCCCCGAGGAGGACGCAAAGCCAGGGGGTGTGGGTGCCCCCCACCTCCCAGCCCCGCAGCCCACAGAGCCCTCTGGGACGCCGTGCACAGCCTGGCCTCTTAACATTCCAAACAGGTTGGCATCTGCGGGAAGAGGAGGCTGAAGTCGGCTCCCCGGGGCCGGCCTGCCCCTTGGGAGCAGGGCAGGATTCAGGATTCACCCCGCCCGGGCCCCAGCACCCCTCTCGTGCATCCGGGCAGCTAGGCATCCACGCTCGCCCCTCCCACGCAGGATTCCTGAGCACAGCCATGGCCCCTCCCCCATTCGGCAGCTCTTGCCCCTGCGGTGTCTCCCAGGGGCCCAGGCTCCGGGGGCTGGGAGGGAACAGTCACAGTCCCGGCTCTGCCGCCGGCCTTTCCGCTCCCTGCTCTGTGCTTTACCTCAGTTTCTCTACCTACCAAGTGGGATGAGTGACAGGTATTCCGTGGAAACGGAGATTTTACCTGTGAAGCCTCGTGAGCCTCTAGCAACGAAGAGTCTTGTAAACCCAGCCCTTGATGAGAGGCTTTCTGGATGGTGATGAGCCACAGTGACCGGTCCTGAGAAAAGAAACACAGCTAAGCAAGTTCGTTTAAACAGGGAGCACGTCCCAAAAGCTCCAGCCCTGCTGCCGTGTTTGATGGAGAAGTTGAGTATCGGTGACAGCACGAGACTAAACCAGGGAAGACCCCGTCGTTTGTGCTCTACCTGCAGCAGCTAAAAAATCGTACTGAGCAAGAAACTCCTCCTGTTTACTGAGGTGCACAGACTCCCCCAGGAGGAAAATGTCCCTTTTTGATTTGAGAACAAAACGTAGGCGGTGATGGGCTTCCCTGGTGGCGCAGTGGTTGAGAGTCCGCCTGCCGATGCAGGGGACGCGGGATCGTGCCCCGGTCCGGGAGGATCCCACATGCCGCGGAGCGGCTGAGCCCATGAGCCGTGGCCGCTGAGCCTGCGCGTCCGGGGCCTGTGCTCTGCAATGGGAGGGGCCGCAACAGTGAGAGGCCCGCGTACCGCCAAAAAAAAAAAAAAAAGGTAATATGGAAAACGTAGGCGGTGATAAATGTCAGGGTTACCACCAGCTAAAGGCAATTTGGGACATCTGTGCCAGGCTCTCGGCTCCAAGAGCTTTATTGGCGGGTTAAACGGCCCAGTGGTCCAGGAAAGCGGGGACACGAGCCCTAATTTACAGACAGGCAGGTATGGCCCCGAGTGCTTCTCCCAGAGCCATGAAGAGAGATGGGCTCAGGCTGTTTTCCAGGGCAGGGACACCCCCTGTAGGACACAGGCCTCTGTCATTGGAGGAGACACGGCTTGACAGCAGGTGCCTGCCTGGCTCTCGAGACCAGAGACAGGCAATACTTCCGGTGTTGGTTTATTTATGTTTCAGTGGCCCCTGGACCCTGGCCACAGGGGCTGATGAGAAATGGTCCTGTTGCCCCTGCGGGCCTCGTGGTGAAGTGGGAGGTTTTCTGGGCCTGCAGTGAGGACACCAGGGATCTGAGTCTGGCCAGACATGTGACCTACCTTTTAACCTCCAGCCCTCAGTTTTCACGTCTGGGAAAGGAGAGGGTTAAACTCTCTCAGCCCTTAAGTTCCTCTGAGCAGTGTCATTCTGTTCTTCAATGACAGAGAACAGCAGTAAGCTGAGAACCCCTTTGGAATCACGAATTCTAGCCCGAGTCCCGGGCAGGGTGTGACCCTCGGCAGCTCCCAGCAATCAGTCCAGAGGGGGCTGTTTCCCGAGCACTGACCTTGTGCCCAGGACTGTGGCCAGTGGTGTAGGTCCCACAGGAGACAGAGCTTCTTAAACTTAGGAAGCCCTGTTGTTGATTCTCCTTAGTGGCTCTGGCCCTTCCCTGGAAATCCCAAACCTGAAATTACAACCAACAGCACGGTGACTGTCACCTTATTTAAAATAATGGTCATAATAAAGGCCACTTAGGCTTACACGTGGCGCATGCTTTATCAACACTGGAAAGAAAAATGAGGGGAGAGGAAGTGAAGACACAGCGAGGCCAGTGTCCCATGCAGTGATTGATACGCAGGACACGAGCCCCAGCCGCCTGTGACGCTTGATCTGTCCCCTCCCACTGGCTTGTGACAGTGAGTGGCTGAGGACGCCAACAGTGAGGTCCCACTCCTTAGGTTCAAATCCCCAGAGCCACCACCTGTTAGCTGTGTGCCTCAGCGTCCTGATCTATAATGGGGGTTAGAATTGCACTCACCTTGTGGTGGTGTTGTGAGGATTAAATACGTAAGTGCTTGCAGAGCATTTAGAACTACGGTCAGCGTGTAAGATGCATTCAGCAAATTTTAGCTACTCTGATATGTCTGGGTCCAACTCCCTGTCTGCCAACCTCAGGCTCCAAGTTGGGCTGATTAGAGGAAGGGGAGCTTCCACACTTGATTTTTTTAAATCCACTTTATTAAAGCATAATTTATATTCACTAAAGCTCACACATTTTAAGTGTACTGTCACAAAAGTAAGAGGCTTACACTAGCATAATTTAACTTAACCCTCTACCCTATGTGAGCCTTACGCACCTACTTATACAACTCTTATAAACCCCACTCTGTTAACATTTCTTGCTTTAAACAGTCAATTGTCTTTTAAGTAAATTATGAGAAAAAGTAAAACATAGCCTTTTATGCTTGCCTACTTATTTACCATTTCTGGGACTGTCTAATCCTTTCTGTAGATCCGAGTTTCCTTCTGGTGTCATTTCCCGTCACCCTGAAGGATATCCCCTGGCATTTCTAGAGCACAGGTCTGCTGCTGCTGAATTATCTCAGCTTTCGTTATCTGAAAATATCTTTATCCTCTTCTTGAAGAATATTTTTGCTGGATATAGAATTCTTGGCTGAGATTTTTTTTTTTTTTTTTTTTTAGAATACTGGAGAGGTTTTTCCACTTTCTCTTGGCCTCCATTGTCTCCGATGAGAAGTCACCAGTATTCTCATCGTGGTTCCCTGTATATACGCTTCTTTTTTCTTGACTGTTTCTACATTTTCTATCTTTGGTTTTCAGCACTTGACTATTATGTGCCTTGTTGTATATTTGTCCTGCTTAGAGTTTTCTGAGCCGCTCAGATTCATCCATAAATTGGAGATGGTCATCAAGTTTGGGAAGTTGTTGGCCATTATTTCTTCAAATATATTTTTCCAACTCCAGTCTCACGCTTCTCTGTCTGGGACCCCAATTACACTTACGTTTGGCCATTTTCTATTACCTCATTGGTCCCCAAGGCTTTGTTCAGTTTTCTTCAGTCTTTTTTCCTCTGTGTCCACAGATTAATTTCTATCTGTTATTCTTCCAGTTCATTACTTTTTCCTCTGCCACCTCCCTCTTCATCAAACCTATTCAATGACTTTTTCATTTCAGTTACTTTTCAGTCATAGAATCTCCATTTGGCTCCTTTTTATAGTTTCCATCTATCTGTGGAATTCCCTATCTGTTGTCTCTTTAAGACCATATACTCCTTTCATTCTTTTAATATATTTTCCTTTAACTCTTTACACATTCTTTAAGCTGTTTTAAAATCCTTTTCTGCTAAGTCCAACATCTGAGCAATCTCATTTTCAGTCCCTTTTGACTGTTTATTCTTGGTTATGTGTCACATTTTCCTGTTTCTTTATGTATCTGGTGGTTTGTTCTGTATACTGGGATCATGAGTCATATGTTGTAGAGACCTGGATTCATTCACCTTCCTCAATTGAAGGGTTGACTTCAGCAGGCAGTTCAGTTACCTACTGCCCCGCCATGAATTTATGGTTCTACACTTGCTGGTGAAGGTTGATCAAAAGCCCAGGCCCCTCACCTCCCAGCTTGTTTCCCTTTCAGATCTTGTCAGAGCTCAGTGTCATCTTGTCAGGATGGGTCTAGAAGGCATCTTACTCTAGGGTAAGGTCCTGTCTCCTAAGATGTACCCTTTCTGGCATATCGGTTGTCTGGAGTCTTAATGAGATGTTAACTCGATCCCTCCACTCTGGCAGGGCCATGGACACACAAGGGACCCCTACACAAACTTCTGGGGCCCCGTATACCTAGCTGTCCCGCCACAGCCATGCCAGATGCCCAGATTCTCAGACCAGTGGGACTGGAGTGGTCTGTCTGCTCTTTGCACTGCAGTCAGGAAACCGTTTGCGGAGAACCAGGGTGATTCTTGTGTTCGCCTCCGAGGTTCAATTCTCTCAGGGATTACAGGCCTGAGCTACTTTATGTTCAGTTTTGGAAGACAGCTGCCGCTAATATTTTTGCCCAGGTTTGTAATGTTTATGGTGAAAGGGCTCATCTGATACCAGTTCCTCCTTTTGGAAATGGAAGTGTACTTGACCTCTAAATCACAAAATGAATGACTAGTATGTTAGCAGGTGTAAGTTACATATGTTACGTAAGTTATACACGATATTATTTCTGAAGTAATATAATGCTACATTATATTCTACAAGTTATATATTAATTCATTTGTCACACCTTTATTGAGGACTTATTGTGGATAAGGGACAGTAGTAGTTGGAGGAAGGAAAGGTACTAGAATCTTTCTTAAGATATTTAGAAAATCATAACCCAGCAAATTTTGGCGCCAGAGTGGGCTTTCTCATCCAATGTCCTCATTTTCAAGATGTTGAAACCTAGACCCAAGAAGGTGGCATGACTGCCAAGGTCTCACAGCTATTAGTGGAGGAGAGAAAATAGCCTGGCATTTTTTCCAGTAAATCTGAAACCTCTTTAAAACACTAAGCATACGTTTGGAGATTTTCCCTAATAGAAAATTTGATCGGTGCCAAGGTCCCTACTGATCCCTTAGTGATTTGAGCCAAATTGGAAATAAGTCAGTCTGGAATCCTAAGCACTTTCATAGAAAGGTTAAGTCATGCTGTAGCATCACCGTAAGTTGTCAGCAATAAACAAGCTTGGTTCTTTGTTAAACTCCACCTCAAGGACAGCCAGGAAGAGGAAGCTGTGAGTTGCCAGGTATAATGGTATTTGTCTCGAAAAGAGTTAAAGAGCTATCATCAGGCCTGTCTTAGGGACTCATCCAACCTGATAACTCATAGTGAGTATATCTCATTTGCCACCAAAATCTTGGAGACACTTTCCAATTTTCCTAAAAGCCACACCTTCTACACCTTTCTGAGAGGTGTGAGACTCAGCAGTAGCCATAACCAAACCATGACTCCCTCCTGTTTAATCCTGTTATCAGGCACATCACTCTGCACACAGTGAGTCCCCAGGAACTTCACTCCGAGAAGTCCCGTCCAGGGTCTGACACGAAGAGAATTTGACTGGCAGAGATCTCCCAACCCTTTAAAAGATGTCCACATATTCAAAGACCCAGTGACTTCGTTCTGGGGTGGGGCAGTGGGAACACATGTAATGAGGGGACAGTAGGAACACATGTAATGGGGGGACTTCCCTAGGGAGTTTCTACCTTAGGAAGCACAAGTCCCTTTTGCTTTCTGAAAATGGCAGGTGAGGTCATTGGATTAACTGTCCTGCTGAGGACGATTAGAAATCGCTGGGCAAAATATTCTAAATCTTCTCTTTTCTAAAACTTAGAAAAGATGCCTAACAAAAACACATATGAATCCTCTCTGGAGAAAGGTAACATCATCGAGTTCTCCAATTATTTTGAAAGACAGCTTTGCAATAATAGGGCCTTAACCCACAATACAAAATAACTAGGTACACAAAGGGACAAGATAACATGAATGAAAAGGAGCAGAAACTGTAGACAATAGAAACAGACCCACAGGGAATCTAGGTATTGGAATTGTCAGACATAGACTTGAAAATAACCGTATTTACTATATTCAAAGAGATCAAAGACAAGGTCGATAATTTTCCAGAGAACCAGAAGATGTGGAAAAGAACCGAATGTAAATTTTAGAGTTGAAGAAGACAGTATCAGATATGAAAATGCAGAGTGAACTGGGAATTCCCTGGCAGCCCAGGGGATAGGATTCCAGGCTCTCATTTCCGTGGCCCGGGTTCAGTCCCTGGCTGGGAACTGAGATTCCACAAGTCGCACGGCTGAAAAGAAACAAAATGCGGCGAATTGATTGAAAGATTTTTTTGCACAGCTGAAAACCGAATCATGGAGCTGTGGCAAGGTCAGGGGGAACATTGAGAATAAAGCCCAGAGAATCAAAAAGAATGGAAAATACAGAAAAGAATGTAAAAGATTTGGGGGAATATAAGGCTGAATTTGTGAAATGGGTTTTTTCTACATCTATCGATAGACTCGGGATTTTGTTTACTGATGTGGTGAATTACATTTTAACTTTTATTGAAATATAGCACAGTGGTTAACTTGCTGTAGGAGGGGGTAGTACCTGGAGGGGCATGAGTGGGGCTTCATAGAGCGGGTGATGTTCTATTTCTTGATCTGAGTGATGGATACATGGCTTTGTTTTGTGATAAATCATACACCGTAACATCTTTATTTTTTTACCCTTCTCTGGATGTATTTTTCACAATTGTTTTCCCCAGAATGTCTAAGACAGAAGAAAAGGTGCAGACCCAGGCATCTACGTCATTGGCAGGTGCCAAAAGAAGCCTGCATCCTAGTTTTCCTGTAGCAGAAAGAGACAGTTTGTCACCAGCAGGGAGGCAGCATATACAGGGTGGCAGATCATGACCCAGTCACTTCCCATGGATCAGAGTTGCTGTGAGAGACTTACTTTTGAAAAGGACTGGGGGGCCCCATCCGGGGCCAGAGGGAAGAGGCCGTGATCAGTACCGGCATCTGCCTGGTGCAGGGTCAGAGAGTCTGTGGCGCATTTGCCGTCTCTGCTGGGACGGTGGCTGAGGGTGGAGGGCTTAGGGGTCAGTTGGCTTGGTTTCTAACTCCAGCTCCTGGACAAGTCATCGGTCTTACCCAAGGCTCGGCCCGTTTATCTTTATCAAGATAGCTGGAGAGTTCAATGAAATGATGTGTAGAGCACTTTGCCCGGTGCCCAGCTTATGCCGGGTCCTCAGGAAATGGGAGCTGGTGTTGCCATCACTCTTGTTCACTTTGGATCAGAATTTTTTAATATTTTTCCTTTGAGTTCTTTCCAACTCATATTGCTAATACAAGCAATTAATTCAACATGAAGGTTGGTATTTTAATTACTCTTACAGTTGGTAATTTATTAGGCAGCAGAGTACCCACCATCCCCTTCCCAGGCCAAAACCCTCCGGTAGCGCTCACCAAAGCACTTGCGGGATGCAGAAATTTATTAAGATGGAAAGGTTAAATTAAAAATAAATGAAAAGCTCTAATGAATAAGGACATCTTAATAAGAACAGGCAAAAAAATAATGAAGCTTGAGGCTGTAGGAGCCGTCCAGGCCAGAGCTGTTCTCCCTACATCAGGCACCCTGGAACCTCCACGTGACGAGCTTACTCCTTAACCCAAGAGAAAACTACTGCCTTCCTAGCTCTGAACCTATTTTCTCTTGAAAGCCATTAATACCGTGAGGTCATTAAAAGTGTCCATTGCTTCATTAGCCAAATGAAGCTACAAAACGCGATCCGTGAGATTCATCATTCCTCCAATATCTAGCCAGTACGAACTGGTCATCTCAACCTGATGTTGATTGTGATGATGAGGACGTTGATGATGGTGATGGTGATGATGATGGTGATGATGGTGGTGATGATGGTGGTGATGATGTTAGTGATGCTAGTGATGGTGATGATGATGATGATGGTGATGATGATGATGATGGTGATGGTGATGATGATGATGGTGGTGGTGGTGATGGTGGTGGTGATGGTGATGATGATGGTGATGGTGATGATGATGGTGATGGTGATGATGATGGTGATGATGGTGATGGTGGTGGTGATGGTGATGGTGATGATTATGACAATGATGTGCTAATGGTGATGATGATGTGGTTGTTTTTGACGATGATGACTGTGATGATGACGAGAGTCACAGCCACACATACTGATACAACATGCATTTCTTGACTCCAGTCGGGCATGACCGTGGAAGATGAGGTCCCAGAGGTGGCTAGTGAGTTACAGTCAGAGGACGTTTATCTGCTCACCCTCCCTAAGAGAGGACTTGGCTCACAGAATTCGGAAGCTCCTGGTTTACTAGAGCGATGATGGTGCACAAAGAAAGCCGACCACCCCGAGCTCACCGTCCTGTCTGCCCCACATTTTTGTCCATTTGCTGTCACAGCCCCTCTCCCCCTTCTCCACGCTGCTCCCTGGCCTGCGGGGCTGACCACTGGGCTACATCAAGGCTGCCTCCCCTCTGCTTTCCAGTTGGGTTCAGTCAATGACAGGGTTTTCACGTCCCCAGACCTTCCCTGCAGGCCACCCGGCTGCTCCCCTCAAGCCCCGCCCCCGGCAGACTGCTCTCCTTCCTGCCCCTGGGAAGTACCTACCTGTTTCCTGCTGGAAGCCCCTGTCCGGCTGCTTGTAACCTGTTTTCATTTTTCTGCAAACAAGTTTTGAGCACCTACTGTGTTCAGCTCGAGCAGAAGGAGGTTTGAAGTCTGCCTTTTATGATGGAACCACTGCAGGTTTCCGAGCAGGGCCATCTTAGGGTGAGCAACGGGCCAGGGCTGCAGAATGCGTTGCGGGGGGTGGGAACTGGAACCAGGAAGCCCGGTCACCAGTCCAGGTGGGAGGCAGTGAGGACAGAGTGGCTGCGCTGGGAAGGGCAGGCGCGACGGGCGCCCTGGCTGAAGCAGTGTCTGAGCTGCTGAGGAAGTGAGTCGGGCGACTGCCACGGGTGGGGCCTCGTGGGGAGCGGCTTTAGGGGGAGGCTGCGAGTTCAGGGCTATTTCTGGAGGGTGACGAGCTGGGAGGACAAGCCGGTGGGAGATCCAGTAAGCTTGTGGGGTAACAAGGCTTGAATTCAAAAGAGAGAGCAGGGCTCCCCTGGTGGCGCAGTGGCTGAGAGTCCGCCTGCCGATGCAGGGGACGCGGGTTCGTGCCCCGGTCCGGGAAGATCCCACATGCCGCGGAGCGGCTGGGCCCGTGAGCCATGGCCGCTGAGCCTGCGCGTCCGGAGCCTGTGCTCCGCAATGGGAGGGGCCGCAGCAGTGAGAGGCCCGCGTACCGCAAAAAAAAAAAAAGAGAGAGAGAGAGAGAGCAAAAGGGTGTGTAGTTGCAAATTCACACTCACCTAATGGTGGTGACTTGAGCCTTTAGGAGAGAGTGAAGTGAATGGATTTCCTGAGAGGGAGAATTTAGAGAGAAAGAGTTTAGAGAGAGAGAGACACAGAGGATAGAAGACAAACTGGAAGAGGGCAGAGAGAAGCTTCATGCCTGATGGCTCGCACGCCCCCTCCTCGGGGAACCGTCCGCTGTTCTCCCAGGTCAAGGCCGCCTCTCCCTCCTCTGTGCATTCACGGCTCTTTGGGCTTCATTCTTTTGGGTTTTTTAATTTATTTGTTTGTTTATTTTTAATTTTGGCTGTGTTGGGTCTTCATTGCTGCGTGCAGGCTTTCTCTAGTTGCAGCGAGTGGGGGCTCCTCTTGTTGCGGAGCACAGGCTCTAGGCGCGCGGGCTTTAGTTGTGGCATGTGGGCTCAATAGCTGTGGCTCGTGGGCTGCAGAGCACAGGTTCCGTAGCTGTGGCGCCCGGGCTTAGCTGCTCCGTGGCATGTGGGATCTTCCCGGACTACGGCTCGAACCCGTGTCCCCTGCACTGGCAGGCGGATTCTTAACCACTGTGCCACCAGGGAAGTCCTGGGCTTCATTCTTAAGCCCACTGTCACCCGCTTCTGTGATTAGCTGTCTCCACGTTTGCCTCCCCTCTAGCTGATGCCCCTCCTGGGCAGGGACTGCATCCTTTTCGTCTTTGTAATATTCCCCAGAGTAAAAGTCCAGAGGGAGGGAGGGAAGACAGGAGACATAAAACCAGCTGTGCAGTGGGAAGGGCTGAAATTGTACAGCATCACAGAGACAAGGATGGGAGAGTTTTGGAAAGAAGGGAGAAATTGGTGGCATTGAGCCTGTCGAGAACAGTGATGTCAGCGGCTAAGGCGTGGGTCGGCCAGCGGGTGGCCGCGAGCACCTCTGAGGCTGCAAGCTCGGTCCGTCCGCGTGGTGACGACGGCCCGCCATCAAGGGGGAAGGTTGCCATTGAGCCGCCCCACTGGGCACGTGGTGGCAGGACTCTGCGGGGGGCGTTTCCTGCTGCTGGAAGGAGAGACGAGGGCTCCCCTTGGGGGCAGGCGTGGCCCTGCCTCGCTCTCTGCAGCGATGCCGGGTCCGGGAAAAAGCAGAGTCACACCTTGGTAAAGAGAGCTGTAGTCCGTGTACCCGTGAGCGGCAGTGCTTTACCGACTGCACCTGACAAAGAGGGATGTGACCCGGCTCCGGCCACAGCCCCATGACTGTCTAGGAGTGGCTGAGGCCTCCCAGGGCAGCAGGGGCGCTGGGCCCCCCGAGAGCAGAGGGGCCGGTGGGGCTGCAGCTCCGTGGGAAAGCACTGCTGCGTCTGGCCCGGGGTCGTCCTGTCTTGGAAGAGCTTTTCCGGGTGTGAGGTTGCAGGGACTTCCCGTCCATCCGGGCTTCCTGGGTCTGCGGCATCCTCCTCGACGCCAGGACCCTCCTCGTTTGGGCCCCGCGGCTCCTCTCTGGAGGGTGCAGGAGGGGCTGCACCTCCACCTTACACTCGAGGACGGCCGGCGTCGGGAGCGCCGTCCTCTGTGCTGCCCGAGTCGTTTTCTCTGAAAGTGATGTCGGCTTCCTCGCAATTCACACAGAAGCGGTCGACTGGGTTCCCAGATCTTCCAGGTATTTCTTCTAAGAGGCAGAACAAAGCCCAGGGAAGCATGAGGCAGACAGACGGTGGGGGGCCAGGTGTCCCTGCTCAGCCGGGCAGACAGCCTTCTCCGTGGGGAGGCACAAGCCCCCCCTGCTGGACCCGCCTGCTGCCCACCCGGCCAGGTCCTCATCACCTCGTACTCAGCCTCCGGCTCACGTGTCACTGCCCCGAGGACACCTTGCTCCGCCCTCCGGCCACAGGGGGCCCTTCATGACACCCTGTCTCTTCCTCGAAAGCACTCAAGTGGTTTGAGATCCTGCACCAATTGTGAGGTTCTTTGATTCATGTTTCGCCTCCTTTACAAGAAGGAGCCCGTGACCCCAGGGAGCAGGTGGCCCGTGGGCTTCATTCTTAAGCCCACTGTCACCCGCTTCTGTGATTAGCTGTCTCCACGTTTGCCTCCCCTCTAGCTGATGCCCCTCCTGGGCAGGGACTGCATCCTTTTCGTCTTTGTAATATTCCCCAGAGTAAAAGTCCAGAGGGAGGGAGGGAAGACAGGAGACATAAAACCAGCTGTGCAGTGGGAAGGGCTGAAATTGTACAGCATCACAGAGACAAGGATGGGAGAGTTTTGGAAAGAAGGGAGAAATTGGTGGCATTGAGCCTGTCGAGAACAGTGATGTCAGCGGCTAAGGCGTGGGTCGGCCAGCGGGTGGCCGCGAGCACCTCTGAGGCTGCAAGCTCGGTCCGTCCGCGTGGTGACGACGGCCCGCCATCAAGGGGGAAGGTTGCCATTGAGCCGCCCCACTGGGCACGTGGTGGCAGGACTCTGCGGGGGGCGTTTCCTGCTGCTGGAAGGAGAGACGAGGGCTCCCCTTGGGGGCAGGCGTGGCCCTGCCTCGCTCTCTGCAGCGATGCCGGGTCCGGGAAAAAGCAGAGTCACACCTTGGTAAAGAGAGCTGTAGTCCGTGTACCCGTGAGCGGCAGTGCTTTACCGACTGCACCTGACAAAGAGGGATGTGACCCGGCTCCGGCCACAGCCCCATGACTGTCTAGGAGTGGCTGAGGCCTCCCAGGGCAGCAGGGGCGCTGGGCCCCCCGAGAGCAGAGGGGCCGGTGGGGCTGCAGCTCCGTGGGAAAGCACTGCTGCGTCTGGCCCGGGGTCGTCCTGTCTTGGAAGAGCTTTTCCGGGTGTGAGGTTGCAGGGACTTCCCGTCCATCCGGGCTTCCTGGGTCTGCGGCATCCTCCTCGACGCCAGGACCCTCCTCGTTTGGGCCCCGCGGCTCCTCTCTGGAGGGTGCAGGAGGGGCTGCACCTCCACCTTACACTCGAGGACGGCCGGCGTCGGGAGCGCCGTCCTCTGTGCTGCCCGAGTCGTTTTCTCTGAAAGTGATGTCGGCTTCCTCGCAATTCACACAGAAGCGGTCGACTGGGTTCCCAGATCTTCCAGGTATTTCTTCTAAGAGGCAGAACAAAGCCCAGGGAAGCATGAGGCAGACAGACGGTGGGGGGCCAGGTGTCCCTGCTCAGCCGGGCAGACAGCCTTCTCCGTGGGGAGGCACAAGCCCCCCCTGCTGGACCCGCCTGCTGCCCACCCGGCCAGGTCCTCATCACCTCGTACTCAGCCTCCGGCTCACGTGTCACTGCCCCGAGGACACCTTGCTCCGCCCTCCGGCCACAGGGGGCCCTTCATGACACCCTGTCTCTTCCTCGAAAGCACTCAAGTGGTTTGAGATCCTGCACCAATTGTGAGGTTCTTTGATTCATGTTTCGCCTCCTTTACAAGAAGGAGCCCGTGACCCCAGGGAGCAGGTGGCCCGTGGAACATAGCTCAACAGATGACTGTGTGTAAGTGAAAATGCACGTATCGAGGCCGGTGGCCCCAGTGTCCTCCTCCTGTTCTGGCCAACTTAGCCCCCATCGGTGAGAAGCTTGTACCCACCACCATCCTGCCGAGCCCAGACTCACCCCGCTTCAGTGATTCTCAGTATCACTCCCTTGTGGAGCTGTGATCAGGCCTCCTCGGTCATTTCTCAGTGCTTTCCTACCACTTGGCTGGAACCGTGGTGTCCGAATAATTGGGACATGAAATGTGCCTTCGTAGCCGCCAGCCAAGAAGCTCTAAGTCCACGTGGAATCTGAACAGTGAAATCAAACAACATCTGCAAAGACCTCTGATTTGGGGTCACCCTCCCCCTTTACACCAGGTGACTTGGAAGTTCAATGCAAGCCCGGCTCTGCCTCAGACACACCTGCATGCGCCGTTCAGCCCCACGAGTCTCACTGTCCTCTTTTCTCGGGGTCCTGCTCACCCTCCTTCTTGGTTCTACCCCTGGGGCCCGAGCGGAACAACCCATCACCAGAGCAGGGCTGGGCGAGATGCTCCTTGATGAAACAGAAGAGCCTGCTCTGCCCTCAGCCATGCATCCATCATGGGCCAGCACCACCTGTAGCCAACGTTTCCAGGCCAATCTCAACACTGTTGAAGGAAGATGCCAGGCCTGCTTTCCATAATTGATGGTTCCTCTTGATCTTCTAAGGGAAAACACCATGATTTACGTACACAGACCCTCTAAGTCTTTCCTAACTTGGAATTCTCAAGTTGAGCACAGCAGGAATGCAGACAGTGGTCCAGGCCTTACAGCAGCGTGGAGGGAGAAGGGGAAAGGCCGTGCGTGCCAGCTCAGCTTCTTCTCCGTCCTTCCCTAATCCCAGCATCTAGCGAAGCCACTCCCCAGAGCCCCCTCTCCCTGGAAGACCTGGCAGCCGGGCTTCCCGGGCGGGAGGGTGTTTCATCCCCTAAGAGGAGGTCGCCTGCACAAACTGCAAATGAGAGACCGGATTTCCAGAACGACATCTTCCAGTGTTGTTCTCGCATGAAATACCCTGTCCTGTTGTCCCCGTAAGTCCACATGTGTTTGTCTGGTCTCACGTCCTGATTTAGGGCCCGGAACACAGACTCACCGTGAGTGTGGCCCTTAGTGATCTCGTGTCCACGGGCCACCTTCCCGCAGCTGCTCTGCCAGGCTGGCCTGGACCCAGGGCTCCCGCGGGGACCCCATCACCGGCCCGTCAGAGGAGAGCACTTGGGTGCAGAGAAGTCGCTGTGTTTTCTGAGTGGAATGGGAACAGAAGGAGCTGTTTCGGGGTCAGCTGTGAGCCCGCCCGAGGAGAAGCCGTTGAGACGCAGGCCTTGAGAGCCAGTTACGTGCGGGGGGCTGGAGAGGGGGCTCTGGGGGCCGACCTGGGCCGGCGATGAGGATGGCGGGCAGGGCCTCGGAGGCCGCGGGGCGCCCCCTGGCAGCAGGATGAGCCCCCGCCTGCCCAGCAGATGTCGTGATCATGTGCCACTTGCTTCACAGACGCGGATTGTGGAGGCCGAGAGCCCCGGGCCAGGGCCCACGGGAGGCGTTCAGCGCAGTCGTGCAGCCCCGGGCCTGGAATCAGGCCACGTGGCACCAAGCCCTGTGCCCACCCCTGCCAGCAGCTGTGACGCCATGGGCAGGCCGCTTAACCTCCCTAGAACTCGCGCTTCTCCTCTGTAAATACCGTTAATGACAGCACCTGCGTCCCCAGGTTGTGCCGGGGGAATTGGGGTCATCCACCTGCCCCCAATAAGTCTTCATTACAGGTCGATGAGGGCTGGGGGCTTCGGTGCCCCGAGGCTATCCTTCACCCGCTGGCTGAATCCCCACCAAGGCTCCTCCTGCAAGAGCTTATTCAGTCGCTGCTGTCATCCCTCTGAGGACAGGGAGCTCACTACCTCTTGGAGCACCCTGCTCCACCTTAGGTCTGTTTCTTGAACAGTCTTTGTGTTGAACCTAAATCTTCCTGATTGGTCCTGGCTCCATCCCCATAGTTACGCTGAATTCTGCCAGCTCTGCTTCCCCAGAACAGCAGGTTAAATCCTGTGAAGGTCGTTGACAGCCCCCTCCACGCCTGTGCCGTTCCTACTCCGCGAGTCGGCCTTTTCCCGACGACACACCTCGGTGTCTCCTGAAGATCCTTGAATGGAGTGGTTTCCTGAAGGCAGCCTGCACGCGGAGTCGCTGCCATGTGCCGCGGGGCACAGACGAGAGGACCTGAGGCCGGGGCCGTGCGTCAGGCAGGGAACAGCGTCCGCTGGGGGAACAGCCTGTGCTGATGCGGGGAGGCCTGTGGCCAAAGAAGCTCGGGGCTCGGTTGTGGCTGGAGAGTGAGGCGTGAGCCAGAGTCAGGGGCCGTCAGGCTGGATGTGGAGGCGGGTGACAGGGTGTCGGAGGAGGACTCGCGTCAAGGACATGACACTCTCTGCTTGAGCATCCCAACAGCAGCATGAACACCAGACGGCAGGGAGACCAGCTCACCGAGTAGCCGACCCCAGGGGCCAAAGTGTCCAAAATATACCCCGAGAGGCTAACAGCGGTCCCCTCTGGGCGGTGGGATGACTGATGAGTTCTTTTTGTCCCTGCTTCCCTGTGTTTTCTAATTTCTCTATAATAAGCATTTCTCCTGTGTAATGAGCATGTATTATTTACATAGTAAATGGTATTTATACTTGTGTAAAACACTTCAGAAGCAAATTGGCAGGACTTGGTAACAGTGGGAGGAAGGAGCCTGGGGGCCCAGGTCTGGTCTTGGTGCTCGCGGGCGTGGTGAGGCCACCAACCCCAGCGCATGGCAGGGAGCGGAGCGTCCGGCGGCAACTCTGACGGCCCCCAGCGGTGGACAGAAGCACGGGCTCCTTCGACTTCCTCTGGGCCTCTCCGCAGCCCGGCCTGCAGGCCCGGGAAACTCGCCTGTCTGTTTGCAGAGCTGCCTCAGCGATAAAACAGCCAGAAGAGCACACAGTCCCCGCGTTCACAAAACTCAGCCTGACGTGGGAGACGGGTATAAATGTTTGAAAGCCACTTAATGAACATGTAATTCCAAAGGGAGACTCACGCTCCAAAGCAAAGGAACTGATTCTAAGAAGACATGTAAGAAAGGAGACGTCTGTGCTCTGGGAGCCTGGGGAAGGGTCCCCGGAGGAGGGATGCTTGGGCTGAGAGCAGAAGGGAACGTTGGAGGGAATTACGGAAAAGCGTTCCAGGCCGAGGGAACAGCGCCGACGATGGCCCCGCGTCAAAGGATGGCACGTTTGAGTCTAAAAGAAACGCTGTTTGACCAGGAGTCCAGAGAGCGATTGCCGGGGGGACAGGGTGGACCCACGCCCAGGGCCTTGTAGGGCAGGAGGAGGTCTCCCCATCCCGTGCCCCCCCATTCTCTGCCACGTGGCACTGAAGGCCTGGTCGCGTTCCCCTCGTGGTCTGGGCAGCTGGATCCGGGGACCTCCGTCTCCTCCCGTGAGCAGCGCCCCAGCAGACACCCCAAAAGTCGCTGTGCGCCTCGGTTGTCAGCTTCCTCCGTGGCTCCACACCCTTCACCAGATGTGTGTACAACCTGCTAATTAACGGAGTCATTTGGATCTGAAAGCATCTTGTTCTACTGGGAGGTGGCACAGGCCTCGCATTAATTCACAGGTGAAATTATTCTAGCATTTCTCTTATTTGGTTTCCTCTCCCCGGCTCAGCTTAATGGCTGGGGCGAGTTCTCCGAATTGGACTTGTGAACCCCACTCCTCCAGGTCACAAAGGCCCGGGGACCGCCTCGGGGCCTGGGGACAGGGTGCCCAGCCTTAGCTCGCCAGCGCCGAGGGCGGTGGGTGAGCAGGGGTGACGTCCCCAGTGCAGGAGAGGTGGAAGGGTGTCCGTGGCTGGTGGGTGAGTGAGAGACACAAAAGGTGGCCCGCGGGGGGTGGCTCAGAGGAGGAGGTCCTGCTGTGCTGTGTCTAAGGCAGCCCCCCCGCTGTGGGAAGGGGAGCCCGACCCTCCCGCCCTTCCCTCCTGGGGCATGGAGACAGCACCCAGCCGTTGACGGACGGCTTTCTGGGGCCTGGGGTAGACCTGGGGGCTTGAGGGTGACTACCATTTACAACGACCGAGTGCAACATCTCGTTTAAACAGGCGACATTCTGGGTTGGTATCTACGGCTCAGCTTAGAACTGAGGGGCCCTTCTCCCCATAAGACAGTGGGGGGTAAGTCTGCAGACCCTTGGGGCGTGCAGACAAGACCCGCTGCGAAAGAATGTTTTTTATTTACCCTTTTTTATTCCCTGAAGGGATCTGGGTACTTGAAAAACAATTTATTGTGGTAATAGATGCAAGCCAGAATGTCCCGTTTGACCGCTTCTAAGTGCACAGTTCAGTGGCACGAAGCCAACGTCACCGCCATCCGTCTCTAGGACTGTCTCCATCTTCCCCAACTGAAATGCCCTTAGAAGGACAGCATCTGCCTGTCCTTCCGTCTGAAGGTGGCCCCCAGGGAGGTTTGGGGTCAGGCCCCCCTGGATCCAGCTCCCCCGGGGTGTCACTCTGACCGTGTAACCTGGCGCCTCGGTTTCCTTACCTGAAACTGGGGTGCGAGACCCGTCGGCGGGGAGAGGGTCACGGCAGACGGCGCGAGCTCCAAGTGGCGGTGGGTGCACAGAGTCGGCTTTGCCGTTGCAGGTCTCCAGGTGGTTCTGAACTCCATCATCAAGGCTATGGTACCCCTGCTGCACATCGCTCTGCTTGTGCTCTTTGTCATTATCATCTACGCCATCATCGGGCTGGAGCTCTTCATGGGGAAGATGCACAAGACCTGCTACAACCAGGAGGGCATCGCAGGTAAGGGGAGCGCCGTCCACCCGCGGCCAGCTGGGGAGGCCCTGCCGTCGAGCACCTGCGTTTCCACGGCCAGGAGAGGCAAAGATTGTATTTTTTTCTCTCAGTTCTAATTTTTGTTTTTACTAAAATGAGTCTCTGTTAAAATAGCTAAACACGAGTGTTGTCCGGCACTGCTAAGCATTCTTTAAACGAGGCGCCTAGCCAACATTGAATATTTTAAGAATCGGAGCTAACCTGGGGACTGCATGTCTCTGCCCCCTTGTCCCCCGTGTAGCTTGTCACCAAAGTGCCCTCCGGGGGAGACCTCGCCCTCAGCTGGTGTCTCTCCCATCACAGCCCTGGGTCGTCCGTCTCGGTGTCTCTGCCTCCCGTCCGGGGCCCCCAGTCCAGGAGGGGAGGACGGCCAGCAGGAAAACTCCTTTTCCTCCAGGAGGTGTGTCTGTACCTCGGGCATCCGCCGGCCTGACACCCTCCCTCTGCGTCCCTTCCATAAATCAGCGCATTCAACGAGCCGTGGTACTTGCTGGGCTCTCGCCGGTAGGACTGGACTTTGGGCTTGACCGACATGCGACAAACTGCTGTCTTCAGCTACTGAGTCTTAGCTGGACCTTTAAGAAAACATTTCAACAGAGATCAACATGGCTTTTAAACAAAGTAGTTTAACACAGAAACTTGTTTAAAAAAAAAAAATACCCCCGAAAGGGGTTAGCCATGTTCGACTTATGTGACTTTTTTTCAAACAACAAGATCTTCCATCTTAGTTTCTGGCACCTTAGGGCAGAAAGGGGAGCGTCTGTCGGAAGCATTGCGAGGCCTTCTTTCCCCTTCGTGTCCACTGCTTCATGCTCCCGCTCAGCCCAGGCAGTAAATTAAACTTGACGCCCCTCCCCGGGGGTGGGGAGAGCATCCATACAGGAGGCAGTGAAATGGATTGATCACAATCAGAAACCAAATGGATCCCCTGATCTGAGTCATCTGGACGAACTGGCCGGGTGTTTGCATGTGGCCACAGTCGAAACAAAAACCCAAAACTATAACCTATAGTCACAGACTCACGCAGTTGTTTTTACTTCTTTGATGGCAAGTCTAAGAGGAGACCATTTCTTCACTGTAGGGAGAATGTCTTGGGTCATATTATATCAAATAAACTGTCACGTTAAAAAAAAGAAGCTGTTTTAAAATTGAAGGGATTAGATCTTGACTTTAGTTAAAATTCTGAGATTTCCAGCCTTGCTTAAAGAAATACCCAGTAATGCAATGAATAATATTCTCCCCTTTAATTCAGATCCTTCCTTTTGTTGGGTTCAATCTGTAGCTGCCCAGAAACAATAAATTTATGTTAATTGTGTGGCTTCCTTAGAGCTCGTTCTAAGACCTGCTTCAGAGCCACCACAGAACGTCTAAAATTTATGCCGTTGTACTGAAATGGCCAACGACCCGTTTGACCCAGACTCCTCAGGCCAGTGCGGGGATGCCGGGTCCGAAAGGCCCCATCAGCCGGGCGATGGGTGGTGCAGTGGCTCTCACCTGCGCACCAAGGGGTGGTGGGGAGATGCACTGGCACTCTGTGCTGAGTGGCCGCGCCTCCACACGTCTGTCCTCGCTGAGCGGGAGAGCTGCTCGCACACCGCCCCTGGTCTCTGCCATCTGACAGGGAAGCAGTGAAAGTGGCTTTTCCGCGGCCTGCAGGATCCTACGGGGGCTGTGCCTGCACCGCCTGGAAGTCTCTGACTTTGTGGTCCTGCCTTCAGTGGCCTCAAACAGCCAGAAAACAGTGGGCGTGATGGGCAGGGTGATGGGCTCCTCTGAGCCAGACGGGGGTGGCCGGAGGAAAGGCTGCCGCAGGCCTGCCGAGACCTTCCGCGGCCTCCGTGCTCTCAAGAAACAAGCAGAACTGGCCTGGCCGAGTGGATGGCCAATCTGGGAACACACTACTGTCCATCCCTGAGGGTAAGCAGACCAGGAAACGCACCTGAGACACCTCCTGATTCCTCCCAGGAAAAGCCCGGGTTATTTATGTGATGGGTTTACCTCCCCCCGACCCCACCCCACCAGGTTCGGAAGAGAATTGGCCCCCCATTGTGGAAACACCATCAGCCCGGGGAGACAGGGTGCCCGAGGACAGACCCCGGGGACGTGCTCCCGAGAGAGGAGGCCCGTCAACCCCACCAGGAAGGGACCTCTCTGTGCGTGGAGCCGGCCTCCCGCGGGCAGGACACCCAGGACATGCTGCAGAGGCCATTCCGCCCAGCACCCTGCACTCAGGTGCTCACTCACTGCCTGCACCTGAACCACGTCTAATGGCCGTCCAGGGACCCTCTCGTGTCATGGGGGCCCCTTCCATCTACACACTGATCAACGCTGACAAAGAGGGATGTGTACAGGAATCCGGACGCACTCAGCACAGCCGGAGAGTATCTTTGAAACCACTCCCCATGCGTTCTGGAGACGTGTGCATCACCTTTGGAATGGGTGTCTTTTTTTAATTTTAGACTTTGGAGTGAATTCCTATATTTTTCTGCAAACGTAGATTATGCAAAAGCGCTTGTGAGTCCTCGTCTTGGTTTTTTTATGGAATTTACATCAGATTATTTTTACACTTTGGGATTATTTTGTGAACTTGTAGGTTTTAGGGTACCTTGGATTCTGAGCCATGCTTCCTATCAAATCCATACCAGAAAGCACTGGAGCTGCCGGTGTACCATTGTTCTGCCTCCAGGCTGCCCCTTCCAGCGCCTGCAGATGCGGTCTCAGGAGAGGAGATGTCCCCCGATCCCGGAGGCATCTGCAAGGCGCCTCCCTTGTTCCTCAACAGATATATCACCATATGTCCGTCCTTTTTGTTTCTGGTCGCCCCATCTGTTTGGTCGCAGTCTGAGCCAGGTCACTCTGAATAGCTCTCCCAAGCACAATAATTACCCCTGAGACTGGCAGAGAATTGGTTGGCTGAAACCCAGAAGTGAAATCACTTTCAGTCTATTCACTCCTTGAAGTCGGGGCCTAAAAAAGTAATTGGTTTTGTCTTTGGTGACTTCTTGGAGGCCCTCGCTGGCGCTCTCCCAGATTTTGTGCTCTTGTTGGGTATTAACTGCACTTCCAAAATCTCTCCTCATCTGTGCCTCCATTCTTTTACCACAAACTTAATTTGGACTTTCCAGAATGACCCCACCTCTCTTCATTTCTGTTTTAAAACGGGGAGCCCGTATGGCTTTGGCTGTTTCTCCAACGTCGTGTTCCCATTTTCCTCTCTGGGAATTCATGGCTCTGCTGAGAATCCAACACATCTTCCCGTTCAGGCTAATTTCCCCTCACCCTCAAGCGTGTGTCGCCGGGACCCACTGATTTGTGTGTGCTCACATTTGTCAGGTGTTCGTTCCCTTTAGTGCCTTTTATAGATACCTATTTTTACCAGATAATTATTGCCCCTTAATTGTTCTCAAATCTTTTTATTGTTGTTCAAGACAGATTTAAAATAGCAGAGTGGCACTTGATCCTGTACACCATCTTTCTGAATCTCATCCTCTCTCTTTTATTAATGAGATCGCCTCCCCTGGACGCCGTTTTCTTTTCAACATACATTTGTAAAGCCCCCAAATATGTTTTCCTTCCTTGAGGACACTCCAGACTCCGTTTGGCAGCCTTCACCTTTTCCTCATTTCTGCCTCTTTTCAGGAATCAAGATGCAGGGGAAACTACCAGATTAGCGGTCATAGTGCAAAGATTAGGAACACCTTTACTGCACTAGAAAGCAAGGCCGGAGAAAAAGAAACACAAGCTCCCCTCTATTTTGTTCACCTTGTCTTTTGTCTCATCTTTCATCATCCCAGCACTTTTGTCACAGTGACTGAACACATCATTCTAGAAAGCGGGTCACTAGGCAAGTGAGACCCAGCAGAATTTATGACCTGTTTGGTTCTTGGCTTTCCAGTCACCTACTCTCAATTTCTAGGTGCTCATTCTCCACTCTCTTATGTATTCCTTAGGTCTGAGGTTCACTTTCCAGGTTCCATCCTTTTATAGCCTCCCATTACTTAATCTCACATCCAAATCTCCAAAGATTTCAAAATGTCAAAAGTCACAAAAAACTATGACTGGAGTTCCATCACGTGAATGGAGGCCTCCTGGGGGTTAGACCCCAGAGTAGGAAATGATGGGGATGCTGTTGTCCCCCGTACAGTTCAGGGACCGGGGAGCGCCTTGGTCATCACACAGGCACACAACCAAAAGCACCAGGCCAGGAACAAGCCAGAAGCCGAGCTGCTCACAACGGCCCCCGCCTGGAAGCAGGCCAGCTGTCCATCAGCTGGCGAGCAGATAAACACACAGTAGTATGTACGGCCGTGCAAAGGAACAGATCTCGAAACACGATGCTACGTGAAAAAAAGCCACCTCGTGTGTGATTCTGTCGATATGAGATTCCTAGGCAGGCAGATCTGTAGACAGACAGCAGGTGTGGCCGCCAGGGCTGGATGGGAGAAGGGCCTCGGGAATCTGGGATGGCGGAAGCGTTTCCAAATGCATTGTGGCAATGGCTGGAGAACTCTATAAATTTACTAAAAATAACTGAGCTGTCCGTGTTCACTGATGAATTGAACGGCATGTAAATTATGTTTCGGTGAAGCTGTTGAAAAGAGAGAGAGGGGCTTCCCTGGTGGTGCAGTGGTTAGGAATCCGCCTGCCAGCGCAGGGGACACGGGTTCGAGCCCTGGTCCGGGAGGATCCCACATGCCACGGAGCAACTAAGCCCGTGGGCCACAACTGCTGAGCCTGCGCTCTAGAGCCCACGAGCCACAACTACTGAGCCCATGTGCCACAACTACTGAGCCCGCACACCACAACTACTGAGCCCACGCTCCTGTGCTCCACAACAAGAGAAGCCACCGCAATGAGAAGCCCGCGCACCGCAACGAAGAGTAGCCCCCGCTCGCCGCAACTAGAGAAAAGCCCGCGTGCAGCAACGATGACCCAATGCAGCCAAAAATAAATAAATAAAATAAACTTATTTTAAAAAAAGAGAGAGAGAAAGGGAAAAGCCAAGAGGACACAAGTCAGCATGTGTCTCCAACCACTCAGCTCAGTCCACTTCCCTAAGAGTCACCCCTTAGTTAAGGATTAATATTCCTCTGCTACCTTCCTCCTGAGCAGCTGAGATTTGAAGCCACAAACTGAGAAACAGCCCAGCAAAACCCATAGTCTCTGTACACAGGTCCTCGCCCCGTGATTGCTTGGGTACGTTTGAAACCAGAGAGGACCCTGGTGGCCTGGAAGCCCCAAACGAGGGATGACAAACAAATTCTCTCTCTGGGGGCACATCTTCACTGAAGTTGGAGGCAGTCATCTGTTTGTTAGAACTAAGGTCCATTCTGTTTACTACTGTTTCTTCCTACAAGCATAAGACGATGTCCTTAATTTTGCAAACTTCAGTGAATTCCACGTTGTTACCTCCCGCAGCTGGGACCAGGACTCTCAGTATTTTACCAAAATGGAAATTCTTAACTCAGCCAAGTCTTAGTTCAATTTACCAATGATCTCTGCACGACAAGTATCTTGACTCACTAATTTCCTAGCAGCTGTTCCTGGCCCGAGCACAGCCTGCGGCCGTGGGGGATGTTATGCTGTTCCTTGAAAAAGCCGAGAGTGTGCTCCACACCTGGGGAGCGCCCTCCCCGTCACCCACGCCGCTCTGTCCTGATTAGAGGTCAAGACAGGTCTTCTCTTCTGAAAGGTCCTAATGCTGGAGAAAAGGGCGGCCCACAAGTTTGCACGCAGCGTGCACAAAATACCGCAGTGGCGTTTGTGCTCAGGGGCTGGGATAAAGCTCTGCAGTAGGTAGTTTTCCCGCCATCAGAATTTATTTTCCTTCCTTCATCAGGAAGGCGTCCGCTGTAAAGTGACTTGCATCCCTGGTAAAGCATCATGTAATATGTCACGGGCCCATGTGGAGTCCGAAAATATCCCTGGGCGGGATCTCTGGCCAGTTACGTGAAAGAACCTTCCAGTCAACAATGCCCTCGCCCTAAACCCTGGCAGTTCCAGCGGAAGTTTCTACAGATACGTAACCACCGAAAAAAGAAGACGAGGACTCACTACCACGTTCCAGGATGTTTTACACTCAGAGCGGTTGCATCATAGTTATGTTATCATTGCCCATTTGACAGCCAACAGCCCTCCTGCCTTTGAAATCAATGACCGAGGTTAAAAAACAGTTTTACAACAATTAGCTGACAGCACCGACCTTCTAAGTTGACGACCACACAAAATGAGTACCTAGTGCCTTGTGTCGTTCGCTCCGTGTTTGGGGCACTGATGTAACTACGTTCTGCGTGGTTGCCGCTGGGGTCGTCTGCTGTCCCCCAGCCTCGCCCATCACTTTTCTCTCTAACTTCTCTCTTCTTTCTCTGCCCGTCCCTCTTCCCCCACCCCCTGCTTCCCTCCCTTCTCCCCTGGCCATTTGAGATGTCCCAGCAGAAGACGACCCCTCCCCCTGTGCCCTGGAGACGGGCCACGGGCGGCAGTGCCAGAACGGCACGGTGTGCAAGCCGGGCTGGGATGGGCCCAAGCACGGCATCACCAACTTCGACAACTTTGCTTTTGCCATGCTGACCGTGTTCCAGTGCATCACCATGGAGGGCTGGACCGACGTCCTCTACTGGGTACGTGCTGGGAACGGGCGGGGGCGGGGAGCCCGCAGACCTGCCGGCTTCTCCTTGACGTCCACCTGCTCCGTCTTCCCGTGATGTGGTCACACGCATACCGGGGAGGAACGGCCGATGAGGGCTTTCGATTTCTTCTAGGTCTTGCCTGAGAAACAAAGCCTGAGACTCGCACCCTAATGAGTCTCTCTCTGCCCACCAGCCCAAGACAAGTGTCACCTTTCGTTTGTCCTCCGTAGTGAGAAACGCTGGCTCGCGGCCCCGTGGGGACACGGCCGATCCCGACCCAAGGGTCCTCAGCTCCTGTTCCCTTGTAGGGCTCCTTCTGTTCCCATCCGTGTCCTGCCTCTGACCCCAAAAGAGAGCTGAAGGGCACAGAGTTCAATTTCTAGGGCTAAAGAGAAAACTCAGACCTGGGCTTCTAAGAAGAAACCATTTTTATTGAATCGTGTAGCATCGTGGCATGCTATCATGTTTCTATTTCCGTGTTAATCTTATCTCGTTATATCAGAATAGTCCCTCAGACAAATGCACTGCCATCCTTTTCACTGCTGACAAAACGCTCCGCTGGTTCTGCGATGCTTATGCAGAAACGCCCCTTCTCGAGTGCCAGCCAATCAGCAGTAAATCTCCTTTCACCTTAAAGATGCTCTTTTTATTATCCAGCAGCCAACACTACTTTGCCTGGTTTTGAAGTGCCAGCTTTTCATACAGCCTCTGCCCCATAAGCAAACACATCATACTTGGTCTTTCTCCATTCCGGCAGAGTCAAGTCCATTATTTGGAAAAACTCCAGAAAATGTAATTCTTTGCAGTATCTCCTGCTTCCACGTGAGAACTGACTTGCTAGAGCCCGGTGCTGTGCTCCAGCATTTGGGTGGGAAATGCTTGTTGCCAGGCTTGAAAATACCATCGCACCCAGAGTTTTGCAAGTAGTCAGATGGGTTTGGCCGCCCTGAAAACGGTCTAAGAGGCTGCTTGGGAGGGAGAGGGGTGTGGATGCCTTCCCGGCAAGCCGAGCTGCCAGACTGGGAAGAACTAGGAGGACCTCCTCCCGGACCAGGAGGAGTCCTGGAATGGCTCGGAGATGCTTTGCACGCTCTGGGCATTGTAGCTTCTGAATTGTTTTTCAGCAATTCAAAAGCCCTCTTCTGCCAGTTACTGGGGTGGAGTCGGCAGGCTGAGACCCCGCGCTGCCGTGAAATGTGTACGTCTCTGTGCAGGACCAGCTGAAGCTTGCCCTCGTGCCTTGTACCCCAGAGACAGTACTGAGCATTCCTTGCTTGCCAGGGGTGCCCAGGTCCTCAGGACTCAGACACAGTAACATCCAGCTCAGTGTAGGCAAGCTGACTAGACCTAAACTGAACAACGGCAGTGCCGCTAGAGCCCCATAGAGTGGCCACGCTGTGACACTTTCAAAAAAGGCCAAGTATCTAATCACTCCTCCCTGAAACTGAGGTGGAACGCTGGAACCCATCTCCCAGGCTCATCCTCAATAAGAACTTGGTTTTGAATAATTTGTGAGACAAGGGGCGTTGAGCTTACTCAACCTGGTCAAATTTAATTTCGTTTAGTAAAGCAGATCGAATTCAGAAGTGGCCCTAACGGGTCCTTCTATCTTGGGTGAGTCCCTCTGGCCAGCCAAGGACAGAGACATCCTTCTGCAAACGGGCAGCACAGAACACATGACTGTGTGGAACTGGGCTTTGGAGCCTCATCACATGAGCTTCAAACCCGCGCCTCAAGTTGCTATGGAAACGCCTCCCATAGCATCCAGTTGAGGGCAGGGTGGCAGTGGGTGGGTGGGTGTGGGGCTAGGGGAATAGGTATAATTTACTTTGCTGATGTCCCTGATATATTTTTGGGATCCTCCTTCATCCCTCCCTCCCTCTCCCCCCACCAGCCAGATGTGACCCAAGGAGGCGCTGTCACGGTGACAGCCAGCATGGGGGCTGCAAAGGAGCACGCATGGCAACCGGCAATTTTCAGCAGCTGTGTTGTGCTTTTCCCCCTGCGGGTGGTGGGTGGGTGACGAGCTCGGGCCGGGAGTAGGGAGTGTCTGAGGTAGGGGACAGTCCCAGGCCCATGGGACAGCCTCGCCCTGACCTTCCCTAAATGGCCGAGCCGTGTGCGCGTGTGTGTATGTGTGGGCACACACGTGTTCACGCATGCGCACCTACACACACACACACACACACACACACACACACACACACACACACACAGACCCCGAAACGGAGCATCCTGGCGGGTGTTCTCGAGGAAAGCCCCGCCCAGCCCAAAGCGCCTGCCTGCCTGCCTGCCTGCCGGCCGTTCTGCTGGCTCTCGCCTCTCTCGCCTCTCTCGCCTCTCCTTGTCCTTCCTTCTCCCCTCCCCCTGCGCCTTCCTCGCCTTCAGGATTTCTCCTCCAAGCCCCGAGACTCTCACGCCTCCATGTGCTTTCGTGTAAAACACGGAACTTTCTACACAGGGAGGGGCCCACGCTCCCCCTATCCCCAGCCGTGGAACCAGACGCTGAGAGTCCGGCCCCAGCACCTGCACCTGCAGAGGCTCCCGGGAGATTCCAGCTAGGGCTCGAGTCCCCTGCAGCCTAACGTTCCCAATCGCACGGTGCTGCTTTGGTGCCACTGGCTTGAACCCAGCTAGGGAGATGGCTTCTGTGGAGGGTGGGCCCAGGGTCCTCCACTCGTAGGAACGCGTTTCCCCCCGAGTCCCGGGGGCAGGCCTGCAGGACGTGGGGACGGGCAGCCACAGCTCCAGGTGTCGCAGAGACTGGACCCACCGGCTGGATAGACGTCCCTGGGGAGCTGACAGGCCACTGGAGCACCGAGGCGCTGAAGCTGGCTCGGGGTGGGGGGACCGTTGGCAGGCCCCCAACTCCTCCTGGGGTGGCCTTGAGTCTGAATCCATCAGCCCATGCCACGCTCCCGACTTGGAAGGGTTCGTGGACGGCCAGCACGAGCAAGCCTGGGCAGTAGTACTTGGACGATTCCTCAGCTGTTCACACCGCCCGCTGGGACGGGCTCCCGGGCAGCCCCTGTGCTTGCCTTCCCCGTGGCCCGTTCCAGGAGTCTGCGGGTGACGGGGCGGGGGCACACGGGGATTTGGGGACCAAGCCAGAGCTGGGCCTTGGGGGTGGGAGTTTCTTGGGAAATGGCTTCTTAAGCCAAAGCCTGTCCGCTTACTATCAGAATGTCCACACCTCTTAAAAATAGCGGGGAAAGCGATGGAGTGAAAGGTGTGGGCTGCCTCTGGGAGCAGTTGTGAGAGAGGGAAGCCCCGTCGGACCGTCCCCCGTGGATGCCACATCTCCAGGTCTCCTCTCCGGTGTGTTTTGCCCCACCCGGTGGCGTGTCACTCCAGGCTGCTTTCTTGTGTCTTTGGGGCTCTGGTTTCCTGAACCGAGACAATCTGTAGGTTCTCAGATGCGGCCCAAGAGCTGGGGTCCATGTGAAATCTGAGCACCCTCTCCACGTGTAGCCAGGTCACACCAGCACGCGCTGGGGTCTGCTCATCGCTGACTTTCTACCCACCTCGGGTGGCCCCTGCTCGTGGGGACAGCTGCCTGGCCCTGACCTGAGGGGGAGGGCTCCCAGGGAGGGTGGCCGGCAAGGGGGCTCCTACCGGGGGTCCAGGCACCCAGTGCTTTAGGAATCTCGGTGCCTCACCAACTGTCCATCAGGGGGATTCTGTTGACCTCTGCCCACGATGCCCTCTGACCTGGGGCCCCTGGGATGCTGTATCCCGTGTGGCACAGGGCAGCCCTCTGGCCTGCGTCCTGGGGTCACCTCCTCCACTGGCACCCAGGCCCCCTCTTTCTGACACCTCCCATTTCCCCAGTTGGTTCCTCCATGACCAGCTCTTCCGCTTGTTTTTAAAAATTAGAAATTCAGCTTAAAACAAGATTAGAAAGAATACTCCATGAGAAATCATATAAAGGGAAGATGCGTCGTCTGTCGTACCTGCCTTAGTTTGGTTC
>NW_006797390.1:8726725-8729291 GCF_000442215.2 Lipotes vexillifer
GCAGGAGACCTGGGGAGTGAAAGTCTAAGGTTTAAACTTTGCACAAGTCAGTCGTCAGCTCCGCACCCACCCGTGTGGGAGGACATTCCTTGTAAACACACGCGTGCACACACGCTCACACACACTCACACGTGCACACCACGGCCACTGATCTCTGGTCTCGGTGCTGCCAAAGTATCCCTGGTTTATGACGAAGGACTTTTGCATCCAAGCAGAAATTCAGGTGTTTTAGCCTATTTTCTCCTGTTCCATCTGTACCTCTTTTCACTACAGATACGGGAAATGAGCCTCTGAAGGCATCCAGCAAGCACAGCTGGTGGGGCTGAGTTCTACTGAGGACCTAATAGTCATTCGAAATGAAAAGCTGAGGAAAAACCTTCCAATAACCCAAAGACAGTATCCTGGGCTCTTGAATGGGGATCAGGTAGAGAAGGTGTTAGGTCTCCTCAGGACCCTCTGGTCCTGAACCCTGAATCTGCCCGAGTTAGAGTGTTACCACTTAGCGCCCACAGCGCTTTATACAGAGGATCTGTTACCTAAACAATAAACCTGTGGTTTATAAACGTTTGAAGAAGGGGAATTTGCATCTCTCAAAGCTATTATTTATTTACTTATTAGGTTTTGTTTTATTCATTTCACTGGCATTAGGCAAGTTCTTATCCCTCAGTAATTCAATTGAACATTTCGTGAGCATTTACAAGGTCCCCGGGCCCGCGCTCAAGGAATTTGGGTGTAATTGGAGAGATGGGGACCCAGAGACACGTGGGTCCCACGCAGGGCTCAGCGAGAGCAGGGAGAGCTTGTCAGAGGGGATGGGGTGTTGCTGGACTTGAGCTGGGTGGGGAGCAGAAGAGAAGGAAAAGCCAGCTTTATACCAGTTTGGCCGGAGAGAACGGTGCTTTGGGCTCCTAACAGACCCAAGAATCAGCCCGGCACCCAGTGGTCTCACCAAGTGCCAGAGGCCCACCCAGGACAACAGCGTCAAGGCACAGACATCGACAGGGCCTCCGCTCCTTGCAGGGTCCCGGCCGAGTCCGGGGGGAGCTGGTTTGTTGGCCTCCTCGGTGGTGGGACTGCTGGCGTCTCCCACAATATCCGGGCCTTCCTGCTGCTGCGAGCAGGGGCAGGAGGTGTCGGGCGAGACCGTTTGCCAACCTGTTGCTCCCCCTGCGACCTCTGGGCAGACCCCGTGTCCCGCAGGCAAGGTGACAGAGATCTGGGGTTCATTCGGCCATCGCCCAGGGCACCGGCTTTCCGGACAGAGCAGACCATGCCCCCTGAGCACAGTCCCCATAACGCGCTGTGATTTCCACGGGCTGCACCTCCTGCCTTTGACGGCAGGTGACAGCCTTCCGCGCCCCTCAAACGGCTCAGCCTTTGGGGACCCGCAGTGCCCAGCCCTTAGAGGGGGAAGCGCCAGACGTGAAAGCCCCCGGGAACCGGCTGGGATGGAGGGAGACCCCGAGGCGACGGGGCCGGAGCCATCGTTCCTCCTGAATTTTCTTCTCGGGGAAACATGGATGTTGGATTTGGAGGCTCGGGGCTGTGGTTCCCTCTAGGAATTAGATGTGGGGGCAGAGTAAGGCGTGTGTTCCAGCGAAGGCTGGGTCACCCTGTGAGGTGCCGGCCCAGGGGCCAAGGGGCTGCAGGTGGCAGGCCCTGGGGTGCCTCTCTGCACCCCTTCCCCGTAGGGGGCCCGAGAAACGTCTGGCTTCAGTGCTCTGAGAAGACCTGTCCTTTTTCACCTCTAAATAACGGTGTCAGCAATCTGGGTCATTTTTTAAAATATGCCTTTATTGATGCTTCTCTTCTTAATAGCTCCATTCGGGCTGATTGAAGCCATCCGTCTCCCCGCTCCGGCGCTGCCCCACTTCAGAGCCGCCCGCACATGCGCTGGTGCCCAGGCTGCCTGGGGCAGGGGGCCCAGAGCAAACGGGGTCGTGGAGGGAGGTACAAAGCCAGGGCCCCAGAGGCCCCTCTGGCTGCTCATGGGCCGCAGGGCAGGGGGCCTAGGACCCCCAGGAGCTCATTCACCTCTCGTCTGTCCTCCACCCACCACCCTGCACCTGCAGCTCCCCACGTTGACCCTCGGAAGAGACCAGCCCACAGTCTCGGAGGAGACCAAAGAGTTGGACAAGGACAGGTGGAGGCCATGCGTCCCCTGGACGTGACCCTGGCTCTTCATGGGGTGTCCGCAGGTCCTGAGGTTATCTAGGGGTCACGAGGTTCCGTGAGGCTGGCTGTGGGGTGGGTATCTGGGGTCAGGAGGTCTGTAGTTCCATCCATCAGAGGTCCTGGTGCTGCTGGACGCCTCACCCCTTGCCTGTGGCCCAGAGGAAAGGACACTCAAACTAAATAGGGGCCCAGGAAGCCTCCGAGGCTCATGGGTGCCTTGAGTCATCAGAGATGTGTGGCCTGGAGGACTGCACTTTCCATGAGCTTAAATGTTCACAAAATGTAGGGCACGAGGGGGCTTCCCTGGTGGCGCAGCGGTGGAGAGTCCGCCTGCCGACGCAGGGGACGCGGGTTCGTGCCCCGGTCCGGGAAGATCCCACATGCCGCGGAG
>NW_006797390.1:8729608-8733207 GCF_000442215.2 Lipotes vexillifer
AGGGGGCCCGAAAACAAAAAAAAAAAAAAAAAAAAAAAAAAAAAAAAAAAAGTGTAGGGCACGAGGAACCAGCCAGGGGAGATCTCCCCCAAGGAGGCTGCTGAGGCACCAGCCCTCCCTCCCCATCCCCGTCTGCCTGGCTCTGGGGGCAGTTTCGCAAGGGTGGCCCTTGGCACTGGGAGCGAGCCCATCTCTGGATGGCCCTGTGTGGGTTCCTAGGCAGCCTTGGATCAGGAAGGAGGCTCCCAGCTCCCACGACAGGACAGCCTCTGACTCCACGGATCTCGGTGCCCTGCCCTACTCTTGCCATCGTGCTGGGTGCTTCACGCTGCCGGCACTGTCCCAACACTTGCCAGTTCCTGGAACCCCTTCCTGGGGCAGGACCACGCGGCCTCCAGGCGGCCTTACTGCCCCTGCCCTCCCCCCCAAAGTGGCACCCTGGGCCGCCTGATCCGGCCTCACCGGCCTCTGCAGCCTCTCCTGGAGGCCCGTGGCTGTGCACACGCACCCCTGCAGCCGCATTCGCCACCCAACGTCCACTGACCTGTCCCCCTACAGCAAGGGCCTCCCATGGGTAGCAGGGCCGGCACAGAGGGGGCCCGTCCGTCCACCCGGCTGGCCTCACTGAGCACCTGCCTTATACGAGGCCCTGTTCTGGGCACTTGGGGGCACAGGCTACACCCAACGCCCGTCCTCATGCCACTTGCACCCCAGCACGGAGGACAAACGATGCATAGCTGTGAGTAGATTATACACTTAGAAAGTGTACGTGCTGCGTGGAAAACAGAGCGGCCGCGTGGCAGCGAGGATGTCCACAGACTCGCATTACATTGGATTGAATTGTGACCTGGGAAAGTCACGTGTTGGGAAACTTTTCCTTACGTGGCTCAAACCAGCGACCCCGAGGGCGGGACACAGCTGTGCTCTCTGCCCCGTGGTCACGCTGGGGAGCTGCCTCCAATGAGACACCGTAACCCCGGGAAAACGAGAGCAGATTTGGAAAGGACGTGCGGGGGCAGCACCAAAAACCAATCAGTGCTTCTTAGGGCACACGAGCCGCCCCATGGACCTGGGTGCAGGGAATCACAGCCTCTGTCATGCCGTTGCCTCGGAGGCTGGGGGCCGTGGACCAGCGGTTCTCAAACCTCGGCTCGCATCAGACTCACTGCAGGGCTGGTGAGAACATGGTCGCCAGGCGCCCCCCGTGTGGATGGAGGGCCCAGAGTGTGCAGTTCCAAACTCGTTCCCAGGTCCCCCGGTGAGGCCAGGGACAACACCTTGAGAACCACGGGTGTAGGTCATTCGGGGAGCCTGTGCACTTAGGAATTTGGAAACTCGGGGGCGTCTACCTCCCACGGGGATCCACGGTCCCGTGAGTTACAGGCACAGGAGCTGTCCCCTGAGTCCAGCCTGAACAACCGTCCTCCCCGGCCCGAGTCCTGTGGTGCCAGTACGGCAGCATGGTCCACCCTAAACTCCAGGCGCAGGGGTCACCCCCTGAGAAAGGCACCTCCCCACGTGTGCCCGAAGGTTCCAGCCCCCAGCTAGTCCCTGAGAGCTGAGGCCAGGGTGGCGGGCGCAGTGGCCACACAAACCCAACTGAGCGAAAACCATCTCGTAGGAAGAACCACTTTAGAGGTGACCCAGCTTCTTAGACAACTGAATAGATAACATCGGAGGAAAATTCTGTTCCAGAAAACAAAGGGTCAGAGAGGGCCAGGCGAGATTCCCCCTGAGGCAGAGCCTGCCGAGGCCAGTGACAGTGATCTCCCACGCCAGCCTCTACTCACACCCTCCCTGCCTCCCTGCCTACTTGCTTTGACTCACTCCTGCTTCTCTCTTTCCTAACTATCCTTCGTCTTTCCAGATGCAGGACGCTATGGGCTACGAGTTACCCTGGGTGTATTTTGTCAGTCTGGTCATCTTTGGATCCTTTTTCGTTCTAAATCTGGTTCTTGGTGTGTTGAGCGGGTAAGCTGACCGTTTCTGTGTCCTCTTTACGACGCAGCTGAGCAAGGCCCCAGGTCCCGCTGTATCCGTCACCAGGCCCAGGAGAAAGAGAAAACGTCTCCATTCAGCCAGGCATGCTGGCCGTTGTCTGGGCAGGCCATTTGGCCTCTGATGACCTAGAGGCCCCGGTCCCGGTGCTGCCTGGTCGGCATCGGGCCCGGGGTGGGCAGGGCCGTGCTCGGCTGCTCTGGGAGCTGTACTAACTGTGATTCCATTCTTCCAGGTCAATGATGCCGTGGGAAGGGACTGGCCCTGGATCTATTTTGTTACACTAATCATCATAGGGTCATTTTTTGTACTTAACTTGGTTCTCGGTGTCCTTAGCGGGTAAGCAGGACCAAAGAAAAAGGTCTTGATTTTTCCATTTATTTCACTTATTCTTTCTGCTTTCCCTGGCTTTATTCTTTTTCTGACTCTGATGAACCTGGGACATGGGGCCACCCCAGGAGCCTTGAAGTGAATGTCCTTGGCCTGGCTGGGCAGAGGTCAGAGGCACAGGGCCGAGCCCACTGGCTTGGGCTGCAGTGAGAGGTACCCAGGCCCACCTGTCTCCTGCCACCCGTCCACCCCAGGCTGTCCAGGAGGGCAGGATGCTTCTCCAGGAACGTCAGAGCAGCTGAGCCCCTTGGGTGGGAAGGGCTGGGCAGAGGAATTGGAGGAAGATTCGTGGGCCGTGGGCTTCTGGCCCACGTGGCAGCCTCGCAGATGGGTACCTGCCCTATCTCTCCAGCCACGGTCCAGGGCAGGCTAGCAGTGAAGACGCAGGTCCCCTTTACCCAGTGTTGACTGGGCCGGGGCACCAGGAGTTTGAGCTAAAATGCAAGTAAACAAAACAGACTGAAATGCTCATTCCCTTTGGCTCTCGTCACAGACTGGGCCGTCCATCTCTGTATCCCTTCTCTGAAAGGAAGGGCGCTCAGCTGTTTGAAGCCATCGATCACTGGAGCACAGAGGAGATAGAATCCACTTTCCTTTAATTTGTCTGCTTGGCTCCAAGTGCAAGGCCCGCCTAATTTCAGCCTTTGCTCGGATGAAGTTAAAGCGTGGCCGAGGCAGCCCGTGGCTGGGGCCCGAGGAGCCCTGGGCGGCCACCTCTGCACCTCGGGCCCACTGGACGCCTCTTCGGCCCACTCTCTCCTTCCCGAGCCCTCACCAGCCATGCAAGGCCATCGCCTGAAGGCTCCAGGGACACTTTCTGCCTTCGCCACGTGGGGAGGGGCAGCTGCTTTGTAGCCTTTCCTCCGTCTCTGCGGACGTGATTCTGGGGAGAGTCGGGCGAGGGAGGAAGATTTCCCACCCACTCCTGCCGCAGCCCAAGGCCTCGCAGGAGCCTCGGGGTCAGTCCTGGAAGTGGCGGAGGGACAGAGTCCACCTCCATCCTCGCCCCTCTCCACGGGGGTGCTGTTGGGGGCTCCGTCACCCCGGGCCTTTGCCGCGAGCGGCTGCACGGGGGCTGGCACCTTCCGTCAGGGTGACAGTGACATGCAGGCCGGCAGACGCCCCGGTCAGCTGCCTGGAGGGTGGAAGGGTTTCCATTTTTGTGTCCGACACGAGAAAATGCCCTGTTTATAAGGAGTCGTCAGGAAGAG
>NW_006797390.1:8733426-8735167 GCF_000442215.2 Lipotes vexillifer
CCACTCAAGGGAAATTTGGAGCTCCAGGCAGAAGGTTTTTAAATGTTACTCACCCATCTGACAAAACGGAGATTATAATCCCGACTCCTCGGTCGCTGGGATGGTAGAGCCAGGTGCCTTCCGTCGAGTCCTCAGCACACAGCAGTGCTGTCCTCACTGGGATCGCTGGTTACTCGAAGGCTGTCAGAGCTGAGATTACTGAACAGGATCGTCGCAGGTTAGACCTGCTCCACGCTCTGCTTCCAGACACGAGGGGAGGGAGCCTGAGACGCCATGTGGCTTGTAGGGGGTCCCCTAGCTGGTCACTGTCAGCACGAGACGCAGCCCAGCCCCATCTTCCTGCCACTGCCCTGCAGACGAACATTGAACAAGCTGGATCTGTAACACACCAGGGCTCTGAACCTTGAAAAAAGTGGTTCCCCGTTCTCCCCGCAGAGACAAGGAGTGAGTCTGAGTGGTGAAGCCCCCCCTCGACCGCGAAGCCCCCCTCGAGCAGAGGGTCTGCCTGGTCACCCTCGGCTCCCCCAGCGGGTCCAAGTGGGGTCAGATGGCGGCAGCGCTGGGGGCGGGCAGAGTTATCTTGAAGGCCCGGTCTTGGTTCAAGTGAGAGCGGTGTGTGGAGCCTGCGGGATTTCAGAAACCCGGTCTAGTCCGGGCCTGTGAGCCCAGCCCTTGCTCGGGGTCCCTGGGCCCCTCTTCACACCCGCTCCCGCCCCGTTCCTCCCCACGTTGCTGGGGAACATCTCCCAAGGCTCCCCCGGCCCCGGGCGCCCTCTGCCCGGCGTCAGCAGCTCCCCTTCCCGGCCTGTCCAGAGGGCTGGCCACGCGGTGAGAAGGCCCAGAGCCAGGCTGCCGTCGGCTGAGCACGCGTGGTGCTCGCCGTGTCTCAACAAGTCCGGACAACATTGTGGTCGTTACCCTGGAGCACAGCCGTACACCTACTCACCCGGCGGCCAGCCTTCCAGGAGCATTCGGAAACCTCTCAGTGCTCATGGAAGGCCCGTCTCGGGGTGGTGTCAGCGGTCAGCAGCTCGACGGCAGGCCCCGGGCTCAGTGCCTTCTGTGGATGTGCTCCTTTGCTGCCCGTGACACCCCCGCGAGCTGGGGCCATGCGGGTGTCACCCGCACAGAGAAGAGTGAAGGTTACGTGCGGGAACTACCCCAGTTCTCACCGGTGCGGCCTGGAGGATCCGAGGTTCAACCCACGCAATGTGGACCCACGGCCTCTGTCCCCATCCCCCAGGCTCCACCGTCCCCAAGCCCATCGGCCTGGTTAATCCCGTGTCCTCAGATGACAGCCAAGACCTGGGAGGAGACGGGCAGGAACCGCAGTAAGGACAGGGGGACCAGCCCAGGGGTCCCAGAGGAAGCTGGGGAGCCCCAGCCCCGAAGGCTGCGGACAGGTCCTGAGCTGGGGGCCAGTGGCCCTGCAGACATAACAGCCCTCGAGGGAGAACAGAGCTCCCCCAGCAGCACTGCAGTCTTGGAGCATTTGGAGCTGGGGGCCGACACCCTGCATCTACCAGTTAAGGGTATTCTCATTGTTTCAGAGCCCAGCACGGGAACTGTCCTCATGAACTACACCCTGCTGTCACCGAGGAAGGGCTCAGGTGTGCTTGGGGTCGTCTGCTCAGGAAAGCAGGGAGAGCGACACTCTGTAAAGCCTCCATTTTAAAGGCGGAATTCAGAGATTTTGGTCATCAGAGGGACGGCCGTCCTTTGTCTGGAAACCCATTCCTGC
>NW_006797390.1:8735401-8743970 GCF_000442215.2 Lipotes vexillifer
CTGCTGAGCCTGGAGGCGTCCGTGTAAATGTGCATCTCGTGGATTTTTTCCAAACACTTCCACGGTCATCATCTCTTGATCCTCACGTGTCATAGGAATGATATTAGTCAGATAAGAACCAGATTATATGACCTTCCCCTCCAGATATCTCAGCCTCTAGCCATGAGAATTACAGTGAAGGCAGCTGCAAGATTGCACTAGAAGGTGCCATCGGGTGAAAGTCCCTGGACCCTGGACTCTGGTTACTTTTTGGTTTTAAGTGGTTGCAAACACAGAAGACGTGTGTCTTCAGGTGATAAGGGGCCCGGGACCTCTTAGAGGGTGGGCGCCCAGCTCTTGTGCCCCCGGGGAGATGGGGCAGAGGGCCTGAGGATGGGCATTTCACAACCTGAAAGCATCCCTGACCACGGGCCACAGTTAAGATGCTACATCCAGGTCCCAAGGAAGCAGAAGTGCCCGGACCCACTGCCTCGTGGCTGGAGCAGGGGAGATGCGCATGATTCCTGGAAGGCTTGTTCCACAGGGTGCCCACCAGCCCTGGATTCGGGAACACTGGCCTCTGCCCTCAAGGGATGTGGGGTTAAGTTCCTGCGAGGCTCTGGACACGACACTGCCGTCAGTACACAGTCTGCCGTGTGTGCGCGTCTGTGTGAAGTCGCCTCGTTCAAGGCACAGTGTTGATCCGTTCGCACCGAGCTCTCAGCCCACAGCCCATAGCTCCGGCCTGGATTCTGCTTGTCGGACACACGGACTTGACCCGTCAGGCACCTCCCAGTCCTCGTGCCCTTAGGGTCACAGACTGCACGGCGGCTCCATGCTCGGGGGCCGTTTTAATCAGAAAAATCACCACTGGAAAGCACAAAATGCGGAAATGGGCTGTAAAAAGGCTCTTATTCACAGTATGAGCTGCACCACCAAGGAGGCGAGCGGCCCCTCGCCCAACCTCAGCCGGGGACGTGACCCCGGGTCCCACCTTTCTGCGCGTCCGCGGCGACCGCGAGGGCTCGCGGTGCGGATGGCGTGACGAAGAAGAGGCCTAGCGGGAAGGCGGCTCTGCAGACGCGGAGCGCGTGGGCGACAGGAACCAGCCACACGGGTCACCGCGGGGCCTGGAGCCCGGGCGGCTGCGCCGACGGACCCTTCACGCGGCCGCCCCCTGCGAGCTGTGCGAGTGCGCACCCGGCCCGGGCTCTCCACCGCGTTTGTCCTCTCGGCCATTGCGCGCGCAGGACGTGCTCCTGCCTTCGCGCGGACCCGCCGCGACTGACCGGGCAGGCGGCTCCAGCCCCTGGGCCCAGGCCGCGTGGGACGTCCAGCGAGGAGACGAAGAGAGCGGGGCGCTGCCGCCCTGCACGTCCCTGCTGCGTGGAGCCCGGAGAGGGAGCCCCTCACCTCCTCCCGGCCCGGGCCAGGCTGTGCCCCACGCTCCGCGGGTTCCTGGCTCTGCTGCCTCTCGAAGCCCCTTGCACCCCGGGAAACCTCATTTCCTCTTCTCCCGGATGTCTGTCTTGGTTCCCAGAGGTCGTGGGTTGCGGGTGGTGAGCCTTCGTTCTGCGGAGCAGATGCTGTGACGCACGGCTGGGTCAGCTTTCCCGGCTCTGGTCTGATCCCAGCTCCAGGAGAAGCACGGCCTCTTAGCTACTCAGTCACCCTTCCACCCGAACCCGCTGCACAAGGCATGGAGTTCTCAAGTGTGAGGAGGCGGAAGGGCAGTTGGGGGGCGCCTGGAGCTGCAGTCTGGGAGCTGCAGGGGGGCCCCGCCCCGTGAAGTGACTCTGCGGGTGGCGAACCACAGCCCCAGGAGGAGTGGCGGGTGCGGAGAGCTGGGGACTCTCTCCGGGCCCATCCGCCATGGAGGCAAGGCCTCCTTCCACACTGTCAGCTGTCAGTGCAGCCCCTTTGCCCTGGGGAGGAAGGGACGGTGCCGCCAGCTGCCAGGAAGCCCAAGAAAAGAGCAAGTTCGGTCCAATTCGAACTGGAGTCAATCAAAGTGAAGAACGTTCCATCCCAACCAGAGCATCGTCAAAGCAGCAAAGAGAACTTGGAGCTCGGGAGCCCGCGGCTCCCGGTGAAAACGGCCCCCAGACCCCTCCCGGCCCGACCCTCACCATAAAGGGTCGCGGCTGAGGTCTCTGCTCCTGCCGCGGCTGCAGTGAATGCAGATCCTGGACGGTGGGCGCAGGGGCTCCGGGATTGAGCCTTCCTGCCCCATGGCTTGTCGGTGTGTCCTTCCTTCCACGGGCCCTCCCGTGGAGTGTCTGTCTCGTGCGAGGAATCCCTTTCAGGTGGACTCTGCAGCCTCCCACCCTGAACTAGGCCTCAACTGCTGAGGGAAGGAGGAGTCACGTCTCTAGGAAGAAACCAAGAGGCCCAGTGCATCCCCCCAACACACACACACACACACACACACACACACACACACACACACACACACACCAGGAGCCCCATTTCCCAGATACTGGAGGTCAGAGGCAGGCTGCTCCTATCTGTTTCGGAAGAAAAGGCACAGACTTGCTTTGAGAGTGAGAACCAGCCTCCCTGACTCCCCTCTTGGCTGCCAGGTCCCTCCTGGCTCAGAAAGTGAATTCAAGGTCAGAAAGAAAATAAGGACAGAATCATAGAAAATAGGAAAGAAACAGACACTCTCCAAAATTTTTCAATAAGCTTTTCTTCCAGCAAATCCCAGCTTAATTTTAGTTTCTACTCATCATTGCTTTAGACTGAACGCCTCATTTAACTTTTATATCATCTTCATTTTATGTATTTTTCCATTCTGAGTAGATGTCCTTTTTAACCCAAAGGGCACCCCCCAGGACATTTTCCTGTGTCTGGAATCCTATTCTGTCTCCCTCCATGTGGGAAAGGACATTCTCTAGATTAGAAACCCCTCCAGGCTTGCTGAACGGGGCAGAACGAACCCTAGAAATGAGAATGGGGGGTGAGGAGGTGAGGTCTCCTGGGCCTGACATCAGTGGTGTCCTGGTAAACGTTAACGACTGGCTCTTTGCGGGGGGAAAAGCCCTGGTTTGTAACTTTGACGATTTCCGCAGTGTGCGTATCCCCACCGTGGCCGATTTTGAGCCACCGAGGAGGCATCAGGGTTGGCAGAGCCAGTGCGGGGACTGGGCTTCAGCTCGACCCCAGGCCCTTGTCTCCCGGGGCTATGGCGGGGGTCCCGCCGGGTTACTGCTCGGAAGGCCTTTCCGGGTCATCGGGGAACGTTTGTAATGAAGAGGCAGAGCTTGCCATCGTGGCCCAGAAAGACGGGTGGTGGATTTGGTCCACCCCACAATCGAGTCCCGAGTCGGGCAGCGCCCCGCCCCAGTGACTCCGTCCTCTTTCGTGAGAGCAGATCAGACCGGGGGCAGGGGGAGCGGCCTGTGCAGCGCGTGCGGCTGGCGGCTTCCCACGCGAAGCAATTAACCCTTATTCTTCTTGTCCCTCCGCCCTCCGCCCTCTCGCCAGAGAGTTCTCCAAGGAGAGAGAGAAGGCCAAGGCCCGGGGCGACTTCCAGAAGCTGCGGGAGAAGCAGCAGCTGGAAGAGGACCTGAAGGGCTACCTGGACTGGATCACGCAGGCGGAGGACATCGACCCCGAGAACGAGGACGAGGGCTTGGACGAGGAGAAACCCCGAAACAGTGAGCGGCCTCCCCGTCTGGGGCTGGGGGCTGGGCAAGGCGCGGGGGCTTCCGCCCGTCCTGACGGTGTGGCCCCGACAGCCACACCGGGCTGGTGGGTGGCCGTCTTTCTCTGCTCTCAGAAACCAGTGCCACGTGTGGAGCAAAGCCTGCTACAGTCCTCCTAGAGCCTCTGGTGCTGGGACGGGGGAAACTGCCCAGTCGGGCTCTTGGTCTTAAATCCGACATCGTCCTCCCAGCTCTGGCTCCCTGGACCGGGGCAGGAGTCCCGCTCCAGGCTTCTTCAGACGGGACCGTCTCCCCCACCACCACCGGAAAGCAGGTTCCCCCCTCCCCTTCCAAGGACCACTGCGCCTTCTCAGGGAAAAGAGCCCAAGGTTTCTCTCGAGGAGGCTAGATTCAAAGATCTGGGAAGGTGCTAAATGGGAAGGTTGGGGAAACCCGGAGGAAACTGGCACAATAGCTTTGGGTTTTAGAAACTGACCCCAACCCCTCTCTCCTCCTCCTGCGGGCCCCCTTCCTTGGGTTGCGCACATTTGAATCGGGACGTTTCTGACCAAGGAACCAAGCAGGTTAAATAGCCGAGATGCTTGCTGAGTGGGATCAGGCAGGTAAGGGGGGGAAGCTAGAAAGACTCCCAGGCCCAGAGGGAGGAGAGAGACCCGCCGAGGCTCCGGGGGCTGACGGGGAAGCAGGGTGTCCGTCGCTGTGTCCTGACAGAGGCCAGGAGGGCGCAGGACGCGTGTGTGTACGTGTATCCCGACGCGCGTGCGGATACAGTGGCCTTGTGCGTGGGCGTAGATTCTGCCGGTTGTGTTCACACCCCCTGGCCGGGTTCTGCGTGTCCCTGCTCGTTGGTACCTGAGCTCTAAGTGGGAATCTAGGAGGGGGAGCAGGTGGAGAGAGAAGGAAGACGACTTGGATGTGAGCAGAGAGCAGGCCCACCTCCATCGTTTCAAAGATGGATTGAACACAGCCTTCCACGACTTGCTTTCCGATAACTCTGCTCAAGGAATGAACACAAAATTAAAACACACACACAGCCGGGGGCTGGTAACAAGGAGGCCTTCACACCGCTAAGGAGTTTTTGCAAGTTGGACGACGAGGCCTTAGATGGATTAGAACAGTGAGTGGCGATGCCGCTGAGAATCTTCCTGGAAAGACGCCGGCAGCGTCCATTCCGCTGCTGACGGATCGTGGATGGGGGATGGTCCATGGCACCCAGCGGTGTGTGAATAGTGAGCTGGCCTGGGAGCCTCGTCGACACCTGCTGCGAAGCACAGGAGCGGGCTGTGGGCTCCGGTCTGCACCCTGGTCACAGTGGAGCCCAGCTCACCACGGATGGTAGGAGTGTGTCTCTTACACGTTCGTAGAAACTTGTGTGTCCACTGCCCGCGCAGCACTCGGTGGCCGTCCACAGAGACACAGTTATCCTGCTGTTTTCTGAGGACAGGTGTGCAGCTTCCCCATCCTGCCCTGATGGAGAATTCTTTGCTGCTGGAGCGGATCAAGTGGACGAGGCCCATATACCCCCTCTTTCTGCCCGAGCTCTGGGAAGAGCACAGTGTACTGCCTGCCCCAATGGACAGAGTCTCTGCCAGGGTTCTCATGAGCCCTTATGTGGATGAAGTCAGTCTGAAGCCTGGCGTCCCTCCCCTGCACTCGTCCCTGGTGGCTGGGGGAGCCTGGGCTCTGCTTCCCATCCTCAGCCTTGACCTCAGAGGACGGAACGGAGCCTGCCACCTTCCATCGTGGAAATGGTGGCGGGCCGGTTCTAGGGGGAGGGGGCCAGGGACTGGGCATCTAAAAAACAAGACAGAGGGTGAAATAGAAGCACGTGAGGAACTGAATGAAAGACGCTTGGGTATGGAGCCAGGAAGCACGTCCAGAGGCCGGGGCTGCAGGGAAGTCCAGTCAAGAGCAGAGTGGACGAGATGGGCTCGTTAAGGGACTGGCCGCTTAATAGATTCACAGAAAAGGTAGGCCCGCGGCTCAGAAACTATATTCTGATCTTCAGAACTTTGTAGTTTGCCCTTTGAAACAAATACAAGGGAAGAAATGCCGCTACTAATGATGTGCGTTTCTATCAAAGTGGTGTCTTTGCCTTTGAGATTTTGCTAAAAGATTTTACAACACAGTGTATTTGCCAGTTCTCTTCAGCTCAAAAACTAAGTCGTCTTTTGAGAAAAGGGGGAAGAGGGTATGATCACCCTTGACCCACGGCTCCAGCCACTCGTGCTTGTGCCCCAGGCAGGAGCCCCATCGGCACTTAGGAAATTGCCAGCTGTCGGGCGCTGGTGACACAGGGTGGCTCCAGTGCAGACACAGTTCAGTGACACGTCATTACGTGGTAGCTGAGCTCACCCACGGGGAGCCCAGTTATTCATTTTTCGAGGAAGAGCTACAGATACCACCGAGGCCGTAGAAAGAACAGGGCTCAGGAAGGCAGCAGAGAGAGGGCATCGTTTGAGGTGTTTCTCTAAGTAGTTAGAGTCAATGAGTTGGCCAGTAAATTATATAAAAAAAATACGTTAAAGTACACTCAGCTCATTCATCCTTCCACCCACCCATCCATCCATCAAGCAATTAAAGGTCTGCTCTGTGTCTGGCGCTGTTTCTGGCCCTGAGGATATAGCGATGCACAAAGTCCTCAAAAATCCCTGCCCTCCCGCAACGGGAATTTCTTCTCTTCTTTCTTTCTCCTCCTCAAGATCAAAGAATGCATGGGTTAAGTATCTGTGCATATGGGAATCTCTCTCTCATGTTGTTAAGACCATTTCAGTGCAGCCCCAGTCCTCGAAGACAGACATTTGTGCAGATGAACCTGGAAAAGACAGACCGTGGAACCAAAACGCTTGCGTTATAAGCAGGTTAAGTATTTATCCAGCGTATTCAGTTCTGTTCGCAGGAGCCCCTCTGCAGTCACCGTTCGCCAGCAGAGCCGCGTGGCCACCGCCGCCCTGCGGCGTCTGGGGTTGCGTGTTATTGACGCACGGAGATTTGAGGGCCTCCGAGAGCAGCAGGTTGCCCACAGAAGGGCCCTGTGGGGCTCGAGAGCGGTGATCTGAACATCACTGGTCTACACCGTATACGTGTCAAGGGCACGTGCATCATTATTTGAGCTTTTTTTTTTTTTTTTTTACAATTTAATCAGTACAATCCGTTTTCCTTGGACTTACTCATGAGCATGGCTGCCACACGCCTGGAGTCCTGAGACAGCGTCCCACCAGCACCCGGTCAGACGGCGTGAGAAAGACACTAGCAACGGCTTTTTTCCCGACCCCCTTCTTACTTTGGACCCAAAGTTTATCGTGTTAGAGGCCATCCTAACCCCACACCCTGCGGGGAGAGCAGACGCCTCTGCTGCCCCGCCCATCACCTTTAGCTCATCCTAATCAAGCCCTAAAACATCAGCGCTGGAAACCGCCGCAGAGATCAGGTGGGGAACAGCTCACCTGGGCTGGTGATGAGGTCCGTCGGGGCTCAGAGGCAGCACAGAGATGAGCAGCCCGGGGGCCCTGCAGTGAGGCTGTTTCATGGATTCTTCTGGGCTGGTGGGAATAACTCCCCTGGGCGGGTCCCAGACACCCATCTTGTATGCAGACCTTCACTCGGGAATCGGGTCAGAACAGGACCCTGGCGGGGGTGGTGTCTCCACAGACAGCCCATCCACCGTGGAGCAGTCTGGCTGTTCTGCTGTGAGGCCCATGACTTTGTAGACACCAGTGTCCCAGCCTGGGTGCAGTGGAGGGGCCCCCGAGGGCCACGTCGAGCATACAGTGAGAAGCAGGTGTCCCGACCCAGCCTAGGCAAGCCGTCCTACGCTTCTTAAAGCAAAACCAGCTCTGGGGGAGCTTTCCAGCCGGCTGTAGAGACCGCAGGCATCTTCCTTGGATGGTGGAGTAGCTTCTGGAAGGAAGGAGGGTGTGAAAGCCACACAGTAAAAGGGAAAGCTGGCAGCCAGTGGAGCAACGGCGAGACCTTCTCACTCACGCGCTCTCCTCGAGGGCGTCATTCTTCCACAGCTGGTGTGGAGCTGCTCTTTGGATCCCGAGGTTGGACAGTGGGTGAGGGTCGGCTTCTGCGGGCTCTCCTGGTCTAGAGCACCGAGGCGGACAGGGCGGGACACGAGAGGGGACAGGACAGGGACGGTCTCGTTTCATCCCACCGGGATTATCTCCTATGGGCACTGACGCCCCCTTTGTAGACGGGGAGCTGGGCTCAGAGAAGGTAACGTGTCGTGTCCCACAGCTTGTACGCTGCCCCCGACCTTGGGGATGTGGGCCTGAGTCCAGCGCTGCCCGGACCCCTCCTCAGCCCCACCCTTGGTGGTGCAGGGACCCCCCTGCCTCTCCGGCCAGAAGCGGCTGGAAGAGGTCCCTCTAACCCCTTCGTCGTAGCATCTGTAACACGCTCAGTCTAACGCGCAGAGCGGGGTGGACGGAGGGAAGGAGGGCTGGGAGCGGGGTGGAAAATCTGATCTTAAACATTACCCTAAAGGGCCCTGAGTGTGATTTTAAAAGCAGGGAGAGATGAGCTTTATGATTGTAAGGACTGTGTTTGGAGCGTGAAAGGGAGTCATGGCAACATCTTGCTCAGGCAGAAGGTTCACTGAGGTCAGAAGCCACCCGCCTGGAGTGGTCTAAGGGCAGCTGTGCTTGGAAAGGGGGCACATCAATGGCACCACCCGTCGGAGTTTCCTTCGGTTCGGGACTCCTTGAATTTGGTTAGAGGAGGGTGTTGGTCAGCCACGAGGCTGCAGAGAGGGGTGCTCCAGGGCAGTGACCAGCCCCTGTCCTGCCCTGGCGTGTGCACCTGGAGGAATGTGATGTAACCATCTTCTGTGCTGCGGGATCATGTGGCCGCAGGGTCACCTCTGCGGAACCTCTGACGGTCGCAGGATCCTGGCACGATGGCGGCGGGGCGGGGGG
>NW_006797390.1:8744067-8746262 GCF_000442215.2 Lipotes vexillifer
GGTCTCCAACCAGCAACAGCCTCACCATGGGGGCTCATGTCACCTCCCTGAGGCCACCAAACCCACTGGCAAATGGATCCGCCCACTCAGCCCGCCCAGGTAGCCACCCAGTAAAGCGCTGCTGTGATTTTCCTGTAAAGCTTTGCAAACAGATGGACACACCTGGGGGCTGAAGGTAGCTCCGTGGAGGCACTGAGGGGTGAATCGGCCTGCATTTCCCTCCGAGCCACCCCCTGATGACCGGGGCTCAGCCCGAGAGAAAAGCCCCTGTTGCATCAAGACACGGTTTCTGTCAGAGGCTGTCCGTGGAGGAGAGGGTGACAGCTCCCGCCTCTGTCGCCTGCTGACGTGCGGAGTTGTCACCTGGGGATGGAGGGCGATCCGCCAGGGCTGGGGCGCGGCCGTACCAGTCAGGTGGGCTAAGTGCTGTAGTAAGGAAGTCTCCGCCGCTTGGTAAGGTGAAGGGTGCTTCCTGCTCCTGGTTCCGTGTGGGTCGAGTTGGCAGGAGGGACGTTCAGCTCCCCCGGCCTCAGAGGTTCCGCGGATCCCCTGCGTCTGGGCAGGAGAGGAGGGAGGCAGAGGGCACTTGGAGGCCCCGGGGAGGATGTAAAGGCCAGGCCCGGGAGAGTGGGCATCGCCTGCCACTGGCCAGAGCAGTTTACAGCCCCCATAGCTTCCGGGGCGGGGGGCGGGGGGGAACGGACACAGTCTAAGTGACCAGGGGCAAAGCAGCCGGGGGAGGGGGCGTGGTGGACACGCAGCCACGTCTCTGCTGCGCACAGATTGGTAGCGGCTCTCGAGGCCAAAGGGATGAGAAAGGAGCTGCAGATGTAAAGTGCAGAGCAAGCAAGGGCGGGGGTGGGGGAGGACTTCAGTTTCGGGTTTTGGGGTGAAACCGAAGGTCAGTCCGGAAGGGGGGCTGAGACTAGTCCCAAACGGCCTCAGGTGTGGACTTTCTCCTGTGGGTTTAGCAGAGCCACCAGAGGGATCTGAGCAGGGGGACAAGTTCACCGTGGGAAGGTCACCCAGCTCCTTTTGTGGACAGTTGGTTGGGGCTCGGGGGGCTGGAAGCAGGGGGACCCAGGGGTTCCAGGGGCTGACACAGCCTGAAGTGGGAGTCACGGCGGGAAAGATGGCCCTCTGCTGATGGCCGGCGTCCACAAGGAAGGGACCGGGGCCGGCAGGGCCCAGGCGTCTTGGGGATGCGCAGCTCGGGCTGTTCTTGACCTAGGGATGCAACAGAGCCCCCCCCCACCAAGGGAACCCCGGGAGCTGGTTTGTCCCGTCTGCTTGGCCGTGGGAACCCTTTGCCCTGTGCCGTCTCTATCCGTGACTTTACCCTGAAAGGCGCCCTGGGTAGAATCCCAGTGTCTCCCCCTCATGTGATCCCTGCCCTTATGACTCAGTGGCTGATGGAAAAGTAAGAGTTGAGTAACAGCCCCAAACACAGGGCTGCGAGGGCTCCGTCCTTCTGGGTCACTTCATCAGATGGACGTGCCCGGGCCTCTGTGGCAGCTGCAGTGCTGCCAGGAGAGCTCTGTGCTTCCGTGGAACAGGAAGGACCCCATCGTCTTAAGCAGCGATCGTACCTGCTGTAACCCTGGGCTGGTGGCACTTTGTGTTTGGGCCTCGTGGTTCGAGGGGCAGGGCTGGGGCCGCGTCGGGAGCAGCAGAGCCCTGCCCTCGGGGAGCTGCCCCGAGGAGGGTGATCCCCCAGGGGGTGGATGGGCTCTCACACAGGAGGCAAGTGGCGGAGTGAGGCTGGGTAGAGGCCATGGGGGGAGGGACAGCTGGCGGCGGGGCCACATTAAGTGTTGCTTCTGCCCTCACGGGGCTGCTGTGACACATCTCCACAGACGGGGGCTTAGACAACAGACATCGGCTTCCACGGCTCTGGAGGCTGGACGTCCGCGATCGGGGCCCAGCACGGCCACTTTCTTGGGAGGCCCTCTGCCCGGCTCGCGGACGGCCCACTTCCTCCATGGACGCCTGCCTAGCGCTCCGGCCTCGTCTTCTAAGGCACGAATCCCACTCAGAAGGGCTCCACCCTCATACCCTAATCGCCTCCTGAAGGCCCCACCTCCAGATACCATCGCACTGGGATTAGGGTTTCAACACATGAATTTGGGGGGACACACACGTTCAGTCCATCGCAATGATCTTTCTGTACCCCTGTGCGAGGCCCCGGATTCCTG
>NW_006797390.1:8746272-8788081 GCF_000442215.2 Lipotes vexillifer
TGCACGGCTCCATCGGGATCAGAAACCACGGAATCCGGCCGCCGTGGGGAAACGCGTGGCCCCCTGTGAGTGCGGGGACATGGGGGTGGGCGCTGGTTGTCATGGGTCTGCTTCCTGCAAGCCTGGCTCATTTCTGGAGACAGACAAGGGTAGGTTTTCCTCTTGTTCACAGTGCTTACAGATCCACTTCCTCTAAACAGACACGTAGGTTTCAACACTGTCTCAGGACAGATCACACAACGTGCTCAGAGGTAGCCCAGCCGGAACCTGGCAGGCCCTCCCAGAGCACAGCAAGCAGTTTTGCTCGTGTCCAGACCCCCCAAATTTAAGCCTGTACTTGGACTTCACTGCAAAGACCGTAAACTTCCCTCCTCCTGCCCCTGGTCTGGATCCACATCGGGTTGACGGTCAGCACACCCCTCCTCAAAGGAGAGGATGAGCAAGAAAACTGTGTTTGCCCTTAAGACCCTGTTCTCAGAATGCGGTCCCCGAGTGGACAGTGTCCTGTCGAGTAAGGCGGGGGGTCAGTAGAATGTCCTGTTCCCAGTGACGTCCAGATAGCAGGCTAGGACAAGAAAGAAAGCCATTTACTCAGCTTCATGAAAATATACATTTTTTGCAATTTAGACTTAATTCATATGAGTTCATCAGACTGTCCAAACTTACCCCCTGCAAAGAGGTCTGCAGGGGAAACTCACTAGACAGAGCTGTGAGAAAGGTTTTTCCTCTCCAAAAATATACATTTGAATTTCGATAAGGTTCTTCAGTGTTAGGCTTTTTTTTTTTTTTTTTTTTTTTTTTACAAAAAAGTAAGGATATTAAGATATTTTTAAACATCTGGACAGAGGAGCTTTTGATGGTTCCTAAATACACGTTCTAAAAATGACTTGCCAAGCACAACGCTGGTTTTGACTAACATACCCTAGGTCCTGTTCAGAGGGCTTCAGAATGTGCCCGATGCAGGCACACAAGCCCTCTGAGACTAGAGGTCAAAAGAAAACAAAAATACAGGCCACAAGCTATTAAAGAACGATTACAGCTGCCCTGGAACTTGTCTGTGCCTCTGCTCCTGGGGTGAGGTAATAGGTCTGTTCTCAACAACTTGCTGATGAGGTGAAAAGCCCTAACTAGATGCTTGACAGGCTGGCCTTAAGGTGAAAAGCCTTTGTTTACCTTCCCAATTCCAAGCTTCAAATCAGCTGGCCCAACCTTATATCTCATTTCAGTGACTCATGAGATAGGATAATGGTATCCAGTATCAGGCCAGTCACTATGCTAACAAAATTCTCTGAAAATAGCACATGCACCCACACCAGGCACATACACTCACACATGTGCAGGAAGAAATTGAGGACCCCTTTCCTGACAGGAACGTTCAGAATTAAAGTCTCATTGTGTTTACTAGTACTTGCTCCAGCCAGTGGGTCCAGCTAGGACAAGAAGCTTGGTGTGACGTCTGCTATGTGCGGTAGGGACAGGAAAAGATCGGTGCTACCACCTGTGGGGGTGAGCATCTTCTTGGTGCGAAAAGTACGGCCAGCGGTAGGGGTTCCCAGCCCCCTTGCCCGCGGCTCCTTCCGCGACTGTGCGATGACTGGGAAGCTGAAGCTGGTCGGTCGCTGGCCATCAGGCAGAGCATCCTAGGTTTTCACCAAGAAGGCCCCAAGAACCGTCGGGCAGAGCATCCTAGGTTTTCACCAAGAGGCCCCAAGGACCGTCGGGCAGAGCATCCTAGGTTTTCACCAAGAAGGCCCCAAGGACCGTCGGGCAGAGCATCCTAGGTTTTCACCAAGAGGCCCCAAGGACCGTCGGGCAGAGCATCCTAGGTTTTCACCAAGAAGGCCCCAAGGACCGTCGGGCAGAGCATCCTAGGTTTTCACCAAGAGGCCCCAAGGACCGTCGGGCAGAGCATCCTAGGTTTTCACCAAGAAGGCCCCAAGGACCGTCGGGCAGAGCATCCTAGGTTTTCACCAAGAGGCCCCAAGGACCGTCGGGCAGAGCATCCTAGGTTTTCACCAAGAAGGCCCCAAGGACCGTCGGGCAGAGCATCCTAGGTTTTCACCAAGAGGCCCCAAGGACCGTCGGGCAGAGCATCCTAGGTTTTCACCAAGAAGGCCCCAAGGACCGTCGGGCAGAGCATCCTAGGTTTTCACCAAGAGGCCCCAAGCTTCAGTAAGACGTGTCGAGCTTCTTTCTGAGCCTCTGAGGTGGTGTAAAATCATTTCCATGAATTATCATTTCCATAATCCCTTAATAGATGGATTCTATCAATTCGTTAAGTCGCCCCTTGATTAGAAGAGCTGTGAGCACAGCAGTAGGAGGTGAAAGGCCCTCATACTTCTCTCCTACCTGGAGGCCAGGGTTTCCGGTCTGCACGATTGGGCTATGTTTTTGTGGACCGAGTAGGGGCCTGAGAATGACAGGCCACCTGGCTTCCAGGCTGCCCAGGAGCCGATGTGCAGTGTGCCTCTCTCGGTTTCCCCGTTTGTAAAAGGAGGGGTCAGATCAGACAGCTGCAGAGACACCTTCCAGCTCTGGGTTTTGTGTCTATAGTTGGAAGTTGACGCACATTAGCTTTTGCTCTGGGTCTCCTGCAGGATCCCCTGAACGCTGGAAGCGAGCTACTCCTTCTGAAGACCCTCCAGCGCCCGGTCCACCCTGCCCTCCTGCCTGGAGAGCCCAGCTCCGCCATCTGCCTTAGGACCCGCCCTGCTCCCAGCCCTCCTCGGGCACCCCTCCCCTGCTTCCCTCCCGCGCTCACGCCCCTCCTTTTTGCTCCCACAATTCCTATCCCACACCTGTGTCACGGCACTGATGTACGTGACCTAGTGTACCTATTTATCCATCTTATCCCCTGCTGGGTTAGGTTGCGTACCTGGAAAGGGAGGGAAGCTTTGCATCCCCATCACTGTCCGGAGCCTGGCAGATAGGCCGTCAGTGCGTATTGGTTGGAAAAGGGTGGAAATTAATGGAGAAAAGTGGGGTCCTGTCCTGGAAGTCTTTGAAATTCTGCCATTGGGAATGGTAGATGACGTGGACCTGCCTTGTGACCGTGTCAGGCTAAAACCAGACAGGACCAGACCTGGTCCCGCAGAGGCTACATAATGAATCAGACGCACAAATTAATTTTTCATCTTCTGTTTCTTGGCTGTCAACGCTGCTCTCTGACTTCTGGGAGAAAATGGTCCTCCCGGTTCTTCAAATACATCCAGAGACTTGCCGGAAGTACCCTTATTTTATTTTTCTCTCAGCGAGGTCAGCTAGCCAGCTACGCACGGCAGTCAGGAAAAGGTTAAGAGAGGACCCAGAATAACTTCCCAGCTGCTTCTGTAGGACGGGAAAGGTGAATACATGTAAGGCTTGAAAAGGTCAACTCCCTTCCAAGGGACAGGGCTTTGATTTCATCCGTTATGTGGTCTTTGGCGTAAGGCTCATTTCATTCACTGGCAGGGATGGAGATTTATGGGCTAAATGTTATCACCAGCTGAGACTTAAGGAGACCTCAACTGTAGCTCCTGGATGGAGTGGAAAGCAGCCATTTTGGTAATAAATAGAGAACAGCATCTAATTTGTAAATTCCTCGTTCTGTTGCTAAGTTTAATCAGATCAGTGCAACTGAAGGGAACTGTCGATGACCAACATTTATTTTCTGTGCCTTAATGTGGCCAGGAAGCATTACTCCTAATGGAAATGGTGTGCTCCTCTGACAGTGGTAGGGGATGACATTTGTCATTAGACTAACCCAATTGTTGCATATTAAAAAATATGTTTAGCCCCAAATCTATTTAAAACCAAACTGGAACTGAGGCCGCATATCACTCTGCTACTAGTGTCACTGGTTCAGAGAAGAAAAATTCTTTCCCGATAAGCTACAGACCTCTGTAGCAGGGCCATCCCCAAAGGGTCCACGGCCCATGAGATTTCATCTTGACCAAACAGAAGCATCCAGCGTAAGGCTCGCTGGACCACCGTGGTGGCCAGGTGTGGTCACAGCCTCTCTGGCATGGCAGAGGACAGGTGGAGAGGACAGAACACAGTCTCCGGCGGGTCGTGGCTTCAGTTTAGAGTTAAAAAGGAGAATTAAAGGGGCCCAAAAGGGGGGTTTAGTGCAGCTCTCTTTGGTCCAGTCATGCTTAAATCTTTTTCTCATGAGTAATCACAGTTTTTACAAATTGTCTTCTCACAAGCTCTTAAGCATCTCCAGAGCAGGGACCCTGTCAGGGTAGGTGACTGTTAGCACACAGTAGGGACATCATGAATATTCATGAGGCACTGACAACCTTGGAGGTGATGCCCCAAAGGGAACGTGGTAACTGCAGCCCCCCTTGGGGAGCGGCGGAGAACACATGCGTCATCGCCAATCAGTGCTCAGACGGCAGGTGACCTTTTAGAGGCAAAACAAGTGGTCCTGAGGTCCTCCTCTTGGACCCGCGTTTTGCTTTTTCATCCCCAGTAAATCCATCCAGCGTCTGGGCCTTGCGCGCACAGAGAATTATTACTGCTGAAGCACCTCCTCTGACCTGTGTCACCTTTAATCCTCACTTAACCCGCCAAGATCGGTATTACGGTCTCGGTTTTTTAGATGAGGAAGATGGGGTTCAGATGATTTTCCCAAGACAAGACAGCCAGTAGGAGGCTTAGCCTGGTCCCACACCGAAGCCTGTCTGGCTGCGAAGACCACCCACTTCCTCTTTTGCCAGGCAGCCCCTATGGCCCGAAACACCTGGTGACAGGAAGAGGCTGCGGGTATGGGGCACCTGGTTCGTGGGCTCAGCTCTCCTACTCAGAGCTCCGTGACCTCGCACAAGCCCTTCCTTCCCTGGGCCTTAGTTCCCTAAGGAAATGTGAAAGCGGTGCTGACGTAACCCCGGCTTTCTATAGATCCTTGAGCCCCCGCTGGCCCTGCCTTTCTTCGAGTGCTGTGCTCCGGCATCATGGGGGCTGGGCCAGGGAGAGAGTGTCCTCGTTTTGCAGACTCTGGTTCTCTCCCTCTCGGCCACGCAGCCGGCGGCCAAAGGGGAAAGTGCCCACCATCTGAGGACTTCGCGCAGCCTCTCCCCGCCCCTGGCAGCTGGTCTCTCCGCGCCCGTCTCTGCTCTTCTTTCCCAGAGCCAGCATCCTGACAAATGTCGTCTTTGCCTTGAAGGCATCCAGCGGTAGAATCTCAGCGCTGGAAGGCATCCCAGGGGCTCTCCCTGCTCACACCCTGATCCTGTCCCCTCCCACACCCGGCCAGCCCTGCAGCCCCTCTGTCCTCACCCTGCTGACCTCCCTTCTGCCGGGGGCTCGGTCTCCCGCAGTATCGTGGGAATAAAAAATAGGCTGCATCTCCTTTCTGCTTCCCAGATCAGGCAAATGCCCTATCTACACACCTCTTTTACGAACCATCCGTAAAGGATTTCTCCTGCAATGCGATCAGCAGAAATAGTAGAGCTGCTTGAATCTGCCCAGGTCCCCCGCCAGCCCCCTGCCCCTGCTCACTTCATGGACCACACACGCCCCTTCTCGCGTCATAAGCCTGTTCCGCGTCCCACCCTGCCCCCACCCCCTGGTGCCCCGTGACACCGTTTGAAAACCAGAACTTCTGTGTCCTTTCCTTCCCTCTGGGTTTCCTGGGCCACTGAGCCCACAGCGCGAGCCTCATAGGAGCCAGGACCCTGAGGGGAGCAGTGTCAGGGCAGCAAGGCCCAGGCAACCCAGTTTGGCCCCCCTGGAAGTCATTTCTGATGTGGGCATCCCATGTCCTGCCAGCGCCTCCGGGCCTCTGGCTGTGGAGACAGTGGTCCCTGGTCCCTGGGTTTCAAACCATCTCTCTCTTCTAAGAAGAACAGTCAGCCTCTCCAGCAAGCCCAGGTCTCCTGAGAAACTCTGGAAGAGCTCTAAGATTAAGACTTAGATACCGCCTTTGATGGGGTTCCGGCCTCAGAGGACGGATCTGGAGGGCAGGGTGGCTCAGTGGAAGGAGCGGAGGCATCGTCCCATGTGAGCCCCTCTTCTGTCCTCGCTTGTGTCCCCTCTGGCCCTCGTGGGTCGCCCGGCCGCGGGCCTTCCCGAGTTGGCACTGGAGAAGGGGGCCGCGAGCAGGGCCGGACCCGGGAGGCAGTGAGCGGACGAGGCGAGTGGGCATCTCCTGGCCCCTGAAGGCAGCCAGGCCGTCGTGGGGACGTTCCCGACGCGCGGGCAGACTCTTCACCCCCCACCCCTTTGGTCCTTGTAGAGCCAACCTGCTGAGCAGGCAGAAAAGACTTCCTGTGTTTGGAGATGGAGACCAGGTCCCCTCACCACCACATCTAAACCAAACCTTCCCAGTGGCTTCGTAGAACATGGGCTCAGCCCTTCCCTGTCCCAGAACTTTACCTCGGCCGCCCCCGTGGACGTGGTCCTGACGGGGCTGGCCGGTGCAGGAGGGGAGCAGGCCCCCAGGGCTTTGCCCAGAGCAGGGTTCTAGGGGGCCCTGCCATGCCGCTGAGAGCGTCTCGAATGAGCCGCGGACCGGAGAACCGGGGCCTGCGTCCTCCCCAGGGCGCGGAGTCACCTGACGGCGCCAGCGCCCGACAGGCAGAGCCGGGAGATCACTTACAATAAAGGACCTCCTGCCGAAGGGGCAAGTCGGGGGGTGCTCTGACCGCTGCCCTGAGCTCCTCCAGGGATGTGGGACCGGGGAGGCACCGCGGGGTCGGGAGCTGAAGGGAGAACACCATTCCCAGAGGCAGCCTGGAAGCTCGGCGACAATTTGCTCTCCTGCCGGGGGAGAGGCAAGGCCGAGGCCTCCCGAAGGGGTGCTGCCCTCATCAGGACGGCGCTGCTCGCTCGCCCTGTAGGGCCTCCTTGGGAAATCTGACCCGAGCCAAATTCATCCTGAGCAGCAGAAAACGGGGGCGGAGAGGACGGAGCCCAAGAAGGAGAAAGTGAGAGAGGATCCTGGGCCCCGTAGGCCCTTGTGAGCAGCACAGACAGGGCTCGAGTGTGAGACACAGACCTCTGGGGAGGGGGCTGGGATTGACCAAGGGTAGGCTTTCAGCTGGTGGAAAGGGGACCCGACCTCCACCACCAGCTAGCTGTGTGACCCTGGGCGAGTCACTGACCCTCTCTGGACCCTCACGGTCTCCACTGTAAAAAGGAAGGGCTGGCCTGCCCTCTCTAGCCCTGCAACACATGTAGGCCTCAGTGGGGAAACTGAGCCGCTGAGGAGGGAGATAACAGGCCCCAGGTCACAGAGCTCCAAAGTGGCAGAGCCAGGATCCAAACTCGGGCCCCCTGACTCCAGAGCCCAGGCTCCTACCCAGCTGCGCCCTGGGCAGGATTATAAAGTGTGTGGCTTCTCCCAGGACCCTCGCCACAGACTCTGCCCTCCTCCCCCTTCCAGTGATCCCGGCACATCCACAGACCCCGTCTTCTCTCCTGATTGGGAAAGGGCTTTATGGATCCATCCAGCATAGCTGGGGTCTGAATCCCGGATCTCATGAGATGCTCTGCTCACTTCGAATAGGTGGCTTTGTTCTCTAAGCCTCAGTTTCCTGATCTATGAAATGGGGGCATGTAATGGAGACATATAATCTCTCACAGGGCTGTTCTGAGGCTTGAGTCAGATGATACATGTCAAGTGTGCGGGGAGTCCCTGGCAAGCAGCGAGTGGTGGAAAACCGAGCTGTTATTACAATCCTGCAGGTAGAAATGACTGGCGTTGCTCTTATGCGTCCGGGACGAGAGAATGCAAGGCCCTAAAATGAAGGGGTGACCGGCAGACACCACTGGGCTGGGCCGGAGGGGGACTGGGGACACAGCCATTCTCTGTACCTTGCATGTGACACCGTACGGGTGACCCTCCGCTAAACCTGGCCTTGTGATCTAGAACAATGCCATCTCCAACCTACAAGTAGTTTTGTGCCTAAAACAGTTGGGTTTCCAGAGGAATCCTGCACAGAAGGGCCACCATCACCCAGGTCTGGAAGATCCTGTCTCAGCCCCAGTGGTGGCAGAGAGCTGTTTCCCTCAGGGGTGTCCAGCCCCTCCCTTTTCCCCAGAGTCCCAGGGGCCTGAGGAGGCTCCACGCAGCCCCGTCACCCCTAACGAAGGTGGGCCAGGTGGGAAAGGAAGGGGGGACGTGTACCAAGTGCAGACCTTCGTCTGGTGCAGCTGCAGCCCTCCCCGGCACCCCCATCATAGCTGAGGTGGCCCAACTCGTTGGCGCCGTGATGGCGGAGAGACATTTTCTGTTTGGGGGTGCTGGATGTCTATGGCCTGCTGGGAGCACAGAGACCTGGCTTCCTTCTCCGGATGGTAGCTGCAGACCAAGGGCTGGCGTTTCTGCCTCCTCTGGTTTATGGCAATAAAAGAATAATTATTATGATGGCACACCGAGCTTATACTGTGCCTTTTAAATAAGCCCACTTTGTTAGGCTTCTTAATATTTAATCCTGTTTTAGATTTACTTTCCGATGGCTTAAAATCAACCAAGTTTTAATTGCTTCTGTGGAGGCAGCCCTGCCGGGCCCGGGCGGGCAGGACTCTAGAGGAGGCTCTGGGGGCGACGTGACCTTCAACCCAGACGGGCCCTGCGGCTGGGCACCATCCTGCTTTCTCTCTCCCCACCTCTTTCTGCTTTGGTCTACGATCTGCTTTTCCTCTCCTGCTCCATCTCTTTCTTTCCCTTAGAAGAGACCTTCAGCTCCTCCTGTAGTTCAGTTAATTCGTGAGAGAGATGAAGAAAATGAGGCCCCCAAACCGTCACGTGCCTTGCCGAGGGTTCGGAGGTACCCCGTGGCAAGGCCAGGGCTAGGACCAGGGTTGGCGTTTCCTAGACCTGGGCGCCAGGGAGGTTCCTGCGAGCCTGAGTCGGGCAGAGACGCATGGAGAGAGCTCCTTCACACAGCAGCCTCAGACCACCAGTGGCCGTGGGCTGGGTCTCCCCAGCTGCAGAGAGAGAAGACTCCAAGTTCCTCTTTCTGCAGGAGAAAAGGAAACCAGAGGAAACGTGACACAGTTCTTCCCAAGAGTCTCCCGGGGCAGCAACCACACCCAGGATGCGCCCCGTCCTGCCACGGGGCTCAAGCCATTCCTGTGGCGATGTCCTCATCAGTGCTCCCAGGAGCTCAGCCTGCAGGGTTATTTGAGCAAAGCTGTTCCAGAGGCTGCCTGATGGAGCTGGGAAGGCCCTGGCCTCGAGGCCAGCTGGTCTCTGCTCCACCAGCTCTCAGCTGGGCAATGAACTTCAGCTCTGGGGATGACCTCTCCCTGTCAATGGGTTCATCCTGTTCACCTTGCCTGCACCCAGAGGTGTGTGGGTCAGGTCCTGACAGCAGGCAGAGGCTTGAGAACTGGGCGATTTAAGGAGAGGCTCATCAAAATGCAGGCGCCAAGGGTGACAGCCCCAAACGGGCCTTGACGGCGCCGTCCTGCTGGTGCCTCCCGCAGGCCCTTTGCAGAGGTCAGCCTCCCGGGCACCGGGTGAAGGAGCGGCTGAAGGACAGACCCCAAAGCCACCCAGCACGTCGGAGCAGCCCTGAAGCCCCACGAAGACGCCAAGTGTCTACTGTAATTCCACAGCCAGTACCACTAGGACCTGGAAAGGAGTCCAGAGGGTTCTAATGTGAAGTCTCTGGCCTCGAGGAAGCTATAATTGTGTCAGGGAGACACATGTGAAATACCTGTGCAATAAGAGCAAACTCGAAGAAAAACAAATGGAAATTCGTTGGTGATATTAGCAAATATTTATGGCACTTTCCATTTTACAGAGTTACTTTGCAAATATTATTTCATTTAACCCTTCTCAGAAGCCCTTGACATAAATAGCACCGTTGTCTTTTGTTTTGCAGATGAGGAAACCTGGGCTCAGGCGGGTTAAATAACCCACCCAGACATACCAGCTGGGAGGGCTGGGACTAGGGCTTGCATCCAGGTTGTTACTGAAAATTCTCACAGACCCCAGAGTTCTGGGGGGCTCAGAGAGGGGACTCGGGGGCAGCAGGTCCTGGAGGGCGCCCTACTGGAATGGGGGAGGTGTGAACGGTTCAGGCGGGGGCAGCACCCACGCCCTCCAAAAGGCTCGCGGGCCGAGGGAAGGCAGCCATAGGTGACACCAGCCAGCGACACAGTCCTACTCCAGCAAAATGTCATTTACAAAAGTAGCGGCCGTCTGGGTCTGGCCCGAGGGCCGCAGCTCCCCGACCCCTGGGATAGGTGAAGGGGAGATGGACGGGGCCTCGTAAGAAAGCGCAGAGGCTGGGATGAAGGTGGCCGTGAGGTGGGCAGCCCCACCTGGGCTGGAGTTCTGCAGAAATCATGGGCACAGGGATGTGGGGGGACAATGTGTGCATCAGCGAGGGCCGCCGTAACCAAGTACCACGGACCAGGCAGCGTGAACAGCACACATTCATTTTTTCACGGCTCTGGAGGCTGGAAGCCTGAGATCGAGGTGTCGGCAGGGCTGGTTCCTTCCGAGGCCCTGAGGGGAGACAGCTCTGGACCCCTGTCCTTGGCGTGTAGACGGCCTCTTCCCCACCCCCCCCGGGTGAATCCCCATCTCCCCGCCGTGCATGCCTGTGCCCAGATTTCTTCTTCTGATAAGGGCACCAATCGTAAGGGATCAGGGCCCACCCTTGTGATGGCGTTTTAATTCAATCACCTCTTTAAAGACCCCCAGCTCCAAACACAGCCACACTCTGGGGTTCCAGGGGTCAGGATTTCAACCTGTGAATTTTGAGGGGACACATGTGGCCCTAAACAGACAGGATGGAGCCTGATTACGGGGGTTTGGGATTCCAGGTTGGAGTCAACGAGGCAGGAAATTAGGACTCCTTTTGCTTGTTAACCATAACTTGGATTAGTACTTTCGGAAAAAGAATACTAATCAGACCACTTGTATGCAAAAAAGATGATAAAACCGGTGTCTGGCCAAGTAAGTGGCAAAGTCAGTTCTCTAGCTCCATCTGTGGGTTCGTAGGAGGCTGGCGACTAGATCCTGCCGTCGGGCCCACCCAGGACTGGGGGCCGGCCCTGGAGAAATGCAAGTTCAGGTTGGCTGAGAAACGCCCTCAGTTCCTCCGGCCCCTGGCACCCCCGGGATGCCTGGCCCTGCGCCCCCAGGCCTCTTGCACCAAGAGCCGCCTGGAGGATTCCTCCACCCGATGGTGAGGCTCCCAGCTCAGGTCTGGGCACTGCTCTCAGCCAGTCCCAGGAGAGGCCGGCCCCTCCTGCTGCCCCAGCCCACGGACAAAGGCAGGCTGGCATGGTGACGGAAGGCTCCAGACTCGCAGGCCTGCCCACATCCGCCCCTCGATCTCTCACCTGGAGCTTTGCCCTGAGGCCGTCCAGGCAGTCCTGTGGCACAGAAAGGTCTGAGGCAGAGGGTAGGGCGGTAGCTGGTGTGACAGGGGGTCCCCAGATGTAGTGAGTCAACCCGCAGGGGGCTCTCGAACCCCAGTGCTCCAGAGGACACCAGTCTCCACGACCACTTGGGTCCCGTGCACTCCCAGCATGGTTCACGTAGTTTCCAGTCAGATTATCCTGCGGTGGGATTGGCTTATTACAACCAACCCCCGCCCCCAGGACCCACACAACTGCTGTCTAGCAGATCAGGGAAGTCATCAGTTCCTGGGAGATGAGAACTGTGCACCTCCCTCGAGATGCAGAAACGTGGTCCTACTAAGCACCGTTCAAGCAAGTTGCCCCCAAGAGTGGAAGTTTGGGGAGAGAATCCGTTCTTGGCAAGATGGAGTCTGTACAGCTCACTGATGTTCCTAAAAATGTAATTATGTTTCCACCACCTGCAGTGGCAGCTGTTAATTACTCTTTCATGAAAATCTCATTTTCTTTCGGAATCTGCTCAGCAGAAGCCGAGGGACAGAACAGCCCAGAGACCCAACATTTGATCCACAGTCCCTGGTAACGGTGAAGTTAGAAAGTCAGGAAGCTACCCTCCCCTCAGCATCCTTTCTGAGTCCACTCAACAGCACATTTCATTCCTCAGAGGCCGTTCTTTACAGGAAAGGTGCGCCCTGGCCCCTGGATTCTCTGCCGTCTTTCTGCCTCAGTTTCCAACCCACTGGTCATCTGAGTGGCCAGTGGGAGACTCAGGCTTGCCACCTCCCCAAGAATAGGGCCCAGCATTAGCAATCCCAGCCTCGGCCGGCCTGGACTCTCAGTTTCCAAGATGAACCCAAGGCGATCTCTAGGTTAAAAAGTCCCTAAACGAGTCGGCTGTGGCCTCTGTCTAACCCCTTAGAAATAGAAACACAGACCATCTTCACCCCATCAGGTGCTTGTGGGATAAACTATCACAAATTAATAGGAACTAATATGTGGATGTAAACTGTGATTTAAAGCAGGGAACCTTTAAATCCACACCTTGACCCCAAAGAGCAGCTCCCCAGAGCCTCCTGCCCACCATCAAGGGCATGATTGGAGGCTCTTCCGACCACGTTCCACCCCTGGATTCTCTGCCGTCTTTCTGCCTCAGTTTCCAACCCACTGGTCATCTGAGTGGCCAGTGGGAGACTCAGGCTTGCCACCTCCCCAAGAATAGGGCCCAGCATTAGCAATCCCAGCCTCGGCCGGCCTGGACTCTCAGTTTCCAAGATGAACCCAAGGCGATCTCTAGGTTAAAAAGTCCCTAAACGAGTCGGCTGTGGCCTCTGTCTAACCCCTTAGAAATAGAAACACAGACCATCTTCACCCCATCAGGTGCTTGTGGGATAAACTATCACAAATTAATAGGAACTAATATGTGGATGTAAACTGTGATTTAAAGCAGGGAACCTTTAAATCCACACCTTGACCCCAAAGAGCAGCTCCCCAGAGCCTCCTGCCCACCATCAAGGGCATGATTGGAGGCTCTTACGACCACGTTCCACGCGGGCGGCTGCCACCTGTGCCCGCGTGACTCACCAGGCCTGGTCAAGTTCAGTTATAGAGGGAAAGCCTGTGTTTTTATCAAGCTCTTCCTATTACTTTTAAAGTGATCACATAGCTATTTCTGAAGTCAAACAAGATGGGACAGTATCGATGCCAAAGCCAAAAGCTGGATGAGCTTTTGTGTAGCAGGTCAGTGACCTGGGCCCCCGCCGGCCAGGACTGTCCCCTCAGGCGTCTGTGTGGACAGACAGACTTGGAGGCTGGCAGCCCGTTACCCCTCCCACCGCCAAATAAAAGACCCCTCACGATGAGACGCTCACCTGAGTGACGCTTGTCATTCTAATCTGACGTGTATCTTTCTAGAAGGGAAATTTGCTAAGTCATCCATTTCAGCTGTTCATCTCTCAGCCCTGTTTTCGTATAGGAATTTTGAGAAGTGAACAAATAATGCTACTGGTTGTAAAGTTTCAATTTATTCCAAGCTTTGTGTTGGTTGTTTTTGTTTTTGTTTGGTGTGCGAAGCATTGTTTTAAACTATTTTCTTTTATTATTAAAGTATAGTTGCTTTACAATATCATATTAGTTTCAGGTGTACAATATAGAGATTCAATATTTGTATAGGCTATATTCCATTTAAAGTTATTATAAAGTACTGGCTGTATTCCCTGTGCTGTACAATACATCCTTGTAGCTTATTTATTTTATACATAGTGGTTGGTACCTGTTAGCCCCCTACGCCTATCTCCCCTCCCCGTTCCCTCTCCCCACTGGTAACCACTAGCTTGTTCTCTGTATCTGTGGATCTGCTTTTTTTTTGTCATAGTCACTAATTTGCTCTATTTTTTTAGATTCCACATACAGGTGATGTCATACGGTATTTGTCTTTCTCTGACTTATTTCACTGAGCATAATACCCTCCAGGTCCACCCATGTTGTTTCAAGCTTTGAATTGTGAAGATAAGTGTGCTTCGGAGACGGCTGTTTACATGGGGTGAAAACAAGCCTGACCCTTTCCTCTCATGACCAAATCTTCGGGATTCCCACTAACAAGCAGGGATGAGTTGGGACCCTCCTGGGTATCCGCCTCCTCAAAATCAGTACCCACCTGCCAGTGTAGACACCTCTGCGAGAGTGACCCCTTCTCCCCAGGATCCATTGTTTATTTTGTGTTGTTAATTCATGTGATTTGGGGTTTGGGTCCTATTTTGTTCTGCGTTCTTACCTGTTTTGATTTATCAGTTTTTACTATCTCTTAGTTTGTTTTTGGAGGTTAGCGGGATGTCCTCTGTGTGGTCGCCAAGTCCCCTGTTTCTTTCTTTGCCTGAGGCTGACCCTGAGCTCTCTGTCCACGTCTTACTCCTGGTTTTCGACTCTGATATCTTGTCTGTGAAAGGAAGTGCCCGGCGGGCTTGCTTGATTAGAAGGAAAGGGAGTTCACTTGGTCTAATCGCCCCCCATGCCCCCCGTGCGTGTAAATTATGTGCTGGTGCCCACGGGGCAGGGCGGGAGCGCACTTCTCCTGGTGTGTGTGCAGGGGAGGATAGCCTGTCCCACCCAAAGCCACCACCTCCTTGTCCCTTCAAATGTATAAAGTCAGCAGACATGACGGTTGAGCCCTGTTGGGGCCTTTCCTTTGAAGGGCGCCGGCCAAGGTTAAGGTCACCGAAGGTGCCAGCTGTAAACGCTGTGAAATCCAGCACCACTGTCTGGTTGCTCCCCATGCACCTGTGACGCCCCCAGAGCCTGCTCGGCTGTAGGAATCCCATCTCGTCTGGGGTGTAACCCTGGGGGCCATCGAGGTGAGCACCGGGTGGGGGCCCAAGACACCTGTGATCCGGTCCACGCCCCCAACCACTGTGTGACCCGGGCACCTGGCCCTTCCCTGGACCTCACTTCCCTGTCCTGTGACGAGAAAGCTGGGTGATGTCCAAAGTCCATCCAGCACCAGGCTTCCTTGAAACGATGTGTCTGGATTTGTTTTCACCCAAGTTTATGGAGAACGAGTCGAGGGTGGACACGGGACAGTCCAGCGTGTGGGAAGCCGTGGGCTTTCCGGCTGTGTCTCCCACATTCTCAGAATGAGTCTCTCACACCTGCCCGGCTTGACTTCATCCAAAAGAAAAGAAACCGGGGACGTCCCACATCCAGCAGCATCCGTACAACCAGTAGAATTATCCGAACAGCATGATCAGTTCTTGGGCTGTGGCAGCCCCGGGGGCACTTGTCACTGGTCCCGTGTCACCGGATGCCACACCCTCACTCACGCAGGTGCTGTGGCCACTGAGGGCTCCTTACCCGCCCGCCAGATGAGGGCTGCTGGCCTGCAAGCAGGGCTGAGCCGTGACCGAGGATGTGACAGCCATTCTAAAGGACAAGGGCGGGAGAAATAAGGAACTCCTTGTGTGTCGTGTTAAAAGGGCCTCAGAAGATGAAGAAGGAGAATTCTTCTGAGATAAACTTTTATTTGGAGTAAAAGATAATAATAAAAGAAATGGCTCCTTCTAAGCCACCAAACTGGGCTCCAAGCTAGAAAGCTCTGGCTGCCCTGGAAATCCAGGAAGAGCCTGGGGATGGGATGGGCAGGCCGGCTACAGTGGACTTGGACGGTTTGTGTCCCAGCTTGGCCTGTTGACATGGAAACATCAGGATGCCGTGGGGAGGTGGTTTTCTTGCCGTCTGTCTTCAGGCCACATCTCATCTCAGTAGTTCGGTGGGTCCCACACGGAGACTCCTCGCTCCTGTGTCTGCAGTGCTGACCTGAATCCTGCACGGGATGCTGGAAATGGCTGTTCCCTTTGAGCTCTATTTCAGGCTCTGTCCTAGACGGAATCGCCTCAGGACCCAGCATGCAGGACTCAGGACAAGGGACAGACCCTCCTCCAGATCCATCAAGTGGCTCACCCCCTAGAGAAGCCCTTTCCACAGACAGGCTGGGCCCTAAGTGTGGGGATGAAGCCCCTTAGAATGGGGAGGGGGGTTGGGAAGAAATAAGAAAAATAAAATACCGTCATGAAAGCTCTTCTTTTTACAGCGAGGAGCAGACGCAAATGGGAAAGCATGTGCAGCTTTTCTGAGGGCAGGGCGTCGAGGGGAGGGGAGGGACTCGGGTCAGTGTTCCCAGGCGTCTCCTCCCACTATCCCACTTAGAGTGTCCTGGGTGGCAAGGGTCACCCTAGACAGGCAGCGGGCATGTCGGTCGAGGACATGGGACCCGGCCGGGCGCTGCCAGGGCCTCCCCTCCCGGCCGGAGGGCTGCAGACTAACCCTTCTCTCCCCTCTTGCCTCCACGCCTCGCTCTGCATCCCTTCGACCCGACCCTGCAGTGAGCATGCCCACCAGTGAGACCGAGTCTGTCAACACCGAAAACGTGGCTGGAGGTGACATCGAGGGAGAGAGCTGTGGGGCCAGGCTGGCGTGAGTAGGCACAGGGGGCGGGAGCGGGCAGGGAAACTGAGTCCTGGGTGGAGAGGGGAGCCCTGGGGGCAGTGTGGCCCTGGCTGGGAGCTGCTCTGCAATCCTGTGCTTCCCGGGCAGGGGTCTGACTTTGGGATTTTGAGCCCCTTTCCATCCCATCAGAGAAATGTGTGTGTGTGTATGTGTGTGTGTGTGTTGGGGGGCTTTGAAGTCTGTTTCTTCCCAGCCCCTCACCCCCTTTCACCAGAGCAGCTTTGTTAGGTTCCCTGGGTCCTGCTAAGCACCCTTTCATTTCTGATAAATGTGACCTGGAAGAAAAGCAGACAGGCAAGATAATGCACTGGGAGACGTGGGTCTTACCTGCAGCTCTGAGTTACCCACACAGTGAAGGGAGCACAGGTGTCTGAAGTGCAGACTCAGCTAATAAAAGTGCACCTGTGCCAGCCCAGCAACCCTCCCCAGCACAAGCCCCAGCCCCCGGCTTCCTGAGCTGACTGGGGCCCAGGACTGGGCCAGGTGTGCGGAGGGACAGCCCACGTGGGTTATCACCATCATCCATCCGTCTTAGCTCCATCTTAAAAACGGACACCAGCGGTCCCTGGGAGATGTGCCCCCACCAAGAAATAAAGGGAAAAGGGTTTAACTGCTAAAAATGAGCAAACTGCTGGTTTCATTCCCAGTGTCTCAAAAAGCAGAGTCCACAGATTGAAGCCATGTTCCTCTAGGGGTCAGGCTGACCTTGAGCGTCAGGCCTCCTGCAGCTTCCAGACTCCACGGTGGGAAGTGGGAGCTGCTTGTCCTGGTGCCTGGGAGATGTAAGACTCACCCCAGAAACCGAAAGGGGCGGCGCACAGAGGGCTCGGAAGAGGACCAGCCCCGAGGTGGCTGGGCGTCGGAGTCGCTCCGTCGGTGGAACGGCTCCTAGCTCACCTCTCCCAGCCAAGATGCCTCCGTATCGGGGCCTTTTCAGGAGGTTTGGGTACATCTAACCTGAGCCAGGCCAGCCTCCGAGCGAGGGGGCGGGTGGGCCGGAGCAGACTGTTTCCAGGGCACGTGGGCCTCACCATCCCTCACCCTGACAGTGGCACCAGGGAGTCTGCACTGCTGATTCCCAGCATTGTTGGGAAGCAATTATCGTCAAAATGTTGTTAAAATACAGTGTTAGTTACGTTCTGAAGCAGCGGCAGAGCCTTTCCCTCTCTTCCCTCCTGTTGGAACCATACAAACAAACGCTCGGGATTCTGGACGTTGGCCCCGGGCGGCCACGCTAGCGAAGGTGGATGGCAGGTCCCCAAAGGGTCGGAAGGAAGGTGATGAGGACCCCGCCCTCTGGCTCTGGGCCCACGTGACAGACCAGGAGAGGCCGCGGCGCTGGCGCTCAGTCACTGGAGAGTGTGTTTTGGGAGCTCGAGGCCCTGTCGGAAGGACAAGCCTGTTCCCACAGAGGGAGGGGGCATCTGGAGGACGTGCTCTGCAGGCGTCCATGGCTCTGTGGAAATGGGCCGCCCTCCCCATGGATATCCGAATTTACGCACCTACTCTGTGCGGATAAAGTGCCTTGTCGCAGTACCAGGATGGCAGTATGTCCTTAACAAACTACCGTCTTTCCCCGCCCCGCCCCAGACAACGATGGGACAAGACCGCCAGCGTTCCTGGTGGGGAGCAGCGTGAACGGGCGGGGGCTGAGGCTCAGGCTGTGACAACCAGGGAGAGGCTAGCGTTTCTGAAGCGGAGAGCGAACGGCCCATGCAGCGGGATGAGGCCTGGCTGAAGATGGTTCCGAGGGGGGCAGGGCGGACAGACAGGGCCCGCAAAGCAATGTTTTGCTGGGGAGGGGGGCAGCCGGGCAGGGGAGGTGGTGAGGGGAAGGAGCTGTCCTTCAAGTCTGAAGACAGAAGCGATACAGACTGAAGTCGCCAGCGGGGCTGCAGGGAGTGGAGGCCGGGGCTCCGCTCCGGACCACGTGCTGGAGACCCCAGCGTAGAAGCGATGGATGCGGTCACGCGGCACCGGGGTTGTCCACGGGGGCAGAGGCCAGGGCTAAAGGCTGGGAAACCGACGCGCAGAAGGAAAAGAGGGAGGTACAGATGGAAAGGTGCCAAGAACAAGCCCGGAGGCCGCCGGGAGAGGAACATCAAGCCCGAGCTCTCCGTTCACACCCTCATCGGGCAGCAAGCCCGCTCGGTGCTGGGCCAAGGTGACACAGAGCCCGAGAGCAAGGTGACACCATCTCCCTGGAGCTCACAATCTGGTGTGAAAGTGACACTGAGCCGTCACTGTAAGTTGGGAAAAGCGTTCAGGAGGTGGAGTGACTGTAACGCAGGGTTCGTGATGCAGAGGCGCCTTAGGCTGTGGCCGCTCTAAGCTTCTTTGAAGGAGCGTTGAGCTGAGCACTGGGGGGTGCGGAGGAAGGAAAGGTCTTCCAGTCAGAGGCGACAACGGGTTCCGAGGCTGCTGGGGGGACGAGGGAGAGACGGCAGCCGCGTCCAGGGCAGGCCTGGGTGGGAAGGGGCGGGGCTGGAGACGGAGCAGGGCCGGGTAGGCCCTTGACGGCCTTGGTCTTTGTCACAAGACCATGAGAAATCATGGAACATAGCTGGTTGGTCTGGTGAGCTTTCCATCCTTGAGGATCCTCGGACATTAGGAAGAGTCTGTGCGGGAATGAGAAGCCCCGAGTGGCGGGCACTCGAGCAAAGCGGCTGCCGTAGCAGCTCTGGGGGTGATGCTGACGCGGCTCAGGCCAGGGTCACGTGCGGAGATGGACAAGGGATGCATTCTCTGTGTGTCCTAATTGCAGGAGCTGGAGCCTCGGGGCAGGCGGGGCGGGAGCGGGCCGCAGGGGACCTTCCCTCCAGACGTGAGGCTGTGGACGGGGAAATGGCAGTGTCCCCGAAGCTGCTGGGCCTCCCCTTTGCTCAGAGCGGAGGCAGGACCGTCTTCAAGACGAGAAGCCCATGAAGGAGACCGGCACTTACGGGACAACATTGCCTGCGACTAGGGCGCAGCTGGCGTCAGAGAGGGAGACACGGACTTCCACAGAAAGAAGTGCCCGGTACTCTGGGATGGACCGAAGGAGGGAAGAGAGCCGTGCACCAGGAGTCCCAGATCTGAGCCCGGGCGGCAACCTCAGGCTCGCCCCCTGGGACGTGCAGGGCGGCTGCCCGCTGGCTCCTAGAGGGGCCTGGGGACCGCCTGCACCCCTTCTGTGCCTGCGGCTTCTGCAAGAGAGGCCCCGTGAGTGAGGCAGGCTGCACCTTGTAAAACGGCAGACCCCAATCCAGCTGGTGTGTGCGAGGTCCCTTTAGTCTCAGAGCGCACAGTTCTATAAAGAAGGTAGAGTCAGAAACGGGATCCGGCGCAGAGGGTTGATGATACCGACGGACGTGCATCTCGTCACAGAAGTGAGCTAGGGGTCCCCGGATAGCACGGGAGGTTCAAGCTAGTGGGTGCCCAAGAGGTGGACTGTGACAGGGGTCCAGGGTCCGGCTCCTCTGGCCGCACCAGCCGTGCGTGGAGTCGAGGACGTCGCCTCAGACGTGCGTCAGCCTGGATGGTGCCTGCAGCGCCATCTGACCGACGTTAGGGCGAATCGGGAGGATTCGGGGAATCGCTGTGTCACGCGGCAGGGAGCAAACATACGGGCTTACGACTCTAAGAAGCGGAAAGGCTAAACATACAAGTAGCTCCCAAGAAGTTCAAATATTTGTCCAATAATGACAAATGCAAACTGAGTAACTGAGTGAAGCAGAGGGAGTTCCAGGTGTGTCTCCCGTTTTAAACCTTCACATCAGCAAAGACAACCGCGGTTTCCTGGGAGGTTGGTTGTGGAGGCCTGAGGGGAAGAGGCAGCTGGGCTGGAAAAGGGCCAGGTCCACCCAGCAGGGCTGCGCTCGCGGCCTTACATGCGAGTTACCCACTTTCTGCACCTGCTGCTCTTCGAGAATCCACGGGAAACACGGGGAGGAAATCATACCTTGTAGAGCAGTAACTGAGGGGAGCCCGCACGCCTCTGAGCAGGCTGGTCCCCAGCAGGGTCTGGAGCAGCCGGACCCCCGGTGTTGTGGACTCGCTGGGATCCAGGGGGCAGCACCCACCACCCGGCCGGAACACAGGGCTGGGGCGGCGGACACGGCACCCGCAGGCTCCCGGCTCCCCTGCCCACCGGCAGCGTGACCAGCTCTCCAAACCCCGAGCTGGTGGTCACCTCCCAGGACACGAAGGTTGCGGAGACTGGGTGCCCCTGGTCCCACGAAGCGCACTGACCCCTCCTACACGGGGAGTGTGAGGCCCTCCGCTCTCCCATACCTGGGCTTCCCTTTGTCTCCAGACACGTGCCCCCGAGGACCCCCGCTTCTTACCTGGGGTGCTCCAGTAATACAGAGCTTGGAGGGGTGAGTGCTTTGGACCCAGCGAGCCTGGAACGATGCTCACAACCTGAGAGCAGTAACAGCAGTCGGGCTGCAGTGTGGCATCCAGGATCGCACATCAGGACACGTAACCACGGGGGAGAGAAAGTCCCACTCCATTTCCTCTGCCTCAGAACGTTCCAGAACACCCAGGAAGGAGCCATAGCCAGTGACCACGCTTACCCAGGACGTCATCCCCAACAGGAGCCCTGGTCCTCCCGCGCCACATCCCAGAGTCGCTGCCTGGGAGACGTGGACACTCCGACCTCAGTGCCCCACACGGGACTTCTTAAGAACCCACCTTTGCTGACGACCCACCGGACTGAGAGGGAGAGTTATAGGGAGGGCGTGTGGTCTGCACTGAAGGGCCCCCGAGAGGCATCTGGAAATCTCCGAGAGAAGGCGGGGCCGGGCCAGGCCCTGTGGCAGAGCTGCCAGGCTGATGACCGCCCATGCTAGCTCATGTCCCTCAGCGAGGGATCAGCTGTCCAGCAAGCCTGGCTGGGCTAGAGGAGGGAGCCCCCGGCTCACCACCATCCAAGCGCAGCTGGAAGACATTTGTTTTTCCATTAAACTGTGGCCCTAAGTAAGATGCCAACCATGGCCCCCGGCCTCTGCCCACGTGCCGTGTAACGTGATTAAAAACCCTGCAGCCCTCGCCAGCGTCTTTGGGTGGGAAAGGTTATCAGCTGGCGGTTCGGAGCCGTAAAGGCTCCTGGCTCTGGTTCTCAGTGCCCCAGAGACATAATTATCTCACGCACGATGGCTCTGCCACCTGTCAAATCTTCTGGTTTATATTTTTTAATAAAAAATAGCAAGAGGGGCTCTTTTCTTGCTTCGCAGCAGAGCTCTCTCTGTGCTGAGCTGGGGCAGGTGGATTTTGTCCCCTCTTCATCTCTGACCGGCGCTCCGCACCTGCCTGCCCGTCAGAGCACGGTCTCCCACCCGCGGCCCTGCCAGCGCTCACTCCCCAGACACCAGGGCCTTCCCGACACGTGGCCTTCCGCAGGGCCATCTCAGGTGCCTGCATGATCTCTGCCCCCAGCCCAGCTCCATCCAGCCTCCCACGGGCCGCAGGGCCTCCTGGAAGTTTCCACCTTTCAGTACCCACCCCCCTTCCCCGGAGATGCCCCTCGAGTCAGCCACCAGCCCACCCACCAGTGTTTCTGTCCACAAGTCCCCAGGTCTTTAGGGCTGCACACCACTGCCAGCATCCGGGGTCTGTGCTCAGCCCCGGGCTGTTTTCTTGGGCCCAGGCTCCACGCTCAGGCCAGGTGGTGATGGGGCCAGGCTCCTGTTCAGACAGCGCTGGGCCTCTGCCAGCCTGTTCCCGCCTGCAATGTCTGAGGGCCGCGTCTGCAGGAGGGGCTCCTGTCCTCCCCGACTGTTCTCAGGGCGTGGCCCCCAACCTGCTGCCCGACCCCAGCTGACGGTCTGAGAACACGGCAGCCTCTCCGGGGGCCATGTCTCCACTTAGAAGATGCTAGATTCGTAGGTTAGTGGGCTGGGCCAGCCCTCGGTCTCCCCTTCAAACACACAGACACCAGGACGTGCTGACCGCAGGGCTGTCTCTCCGAAGCTGCCCCGTCCAGCGCCCGCGTGGTCACCTGCAGACGTCTGAGAAAAGAAGGGAATGTGTGTCCTTTGGTGATGTCTCCTCTTTTTCTTTCAGCCACAGGATCTCCAAGTCGAAGTTTAGGTGAGTGAGATGCTCCTTTCCTGCTGGGCTGGGGACACCCCGGCTGGGGGCTGAGGGAGGGTCAGCAGAGGGTCTGCTTTCCTGCCGCACAGCTCTCAGGAAGAGGCTCAGGGATCAGACCAGGCGAGTGGCTCCGGCCTTGGGGTTTGGCGAGTTAGTGATTTTGGTGGCACTGGCCCTAGGAGGTTGCGAGATGCTGTGTCCCCCGCCCTTATAAGGTGAAGTCCGGTTGAAGTAAGTGCCACGTGGCCACTTGCTGCTGTTCTCGGCCATGTCTATGGAAGGTGAGGGCACGCGGGTTCTGACGGTGCTGCCTCAGAACCTTCCTCGGTGCCCTGTCCTCGCCCTGTCTGCCCCTCCAGCCTCGCCGCCTGCGCATCCCGCGGTTCCTGAACGTCCCCCGTCCTCTCGCACGTCCAGGCTTTTGCGTGGAGGCCTCCTTCCACCTGAATCGCCGCGTCCCCGAGCCTCCCCCGGAGAGCTCGGGCTCCTGTTCAGAACCTCGCTGGTACCGCATCTCCACACCTTCTGCAAACTCCCCTCCCTCCCCGCAGCGCTTTGCTCAGACCTCTGTCATCGCCCTCCCCACACGGGCTCCCGTGTCTGCAATAGGCTCCGTGAGCCTCCGACGTGCTATTTTCAGGGAGCTGAGCCGGGCGCCCGGCGGGTAGCAGGCTGTCCACCGTGTGTACTGGATGGACAGATATGTGAGTAGGGGTGGGAATTCACTCCCACAAAGCCTGTACGAGCCAAAAACTATTGTGTTTAGGTTTCGTCTTTGATCTAATCCTGCTTCCCCAGCCTCACCTCCTGTGTAGCAGGAGCATAGGTAACATTAAATTTTAGTCCAGCCGAGCAGTGTAGCCCAAGGCTGCATTTTAAACTGTCCCTTAAGCTAAATGCTCAGTTTCTCTTCTTTCCTCTGCCCAGCTCTTCCCCAGGGTGGAGAAGCAGGGCCGGGACTTCAAGACCCTGGAAGTACCCAGGCCTCAGTGAGGACCGGTCCTGGGGTCCAGCCCGAGACCCCTGCTTGTTCCTCTAGAACCGGGCCTGCCGAGGGGGCCACAAGTCCATCTGGTTGGGCCTCCACCCACCGTGTCCGTGGGCCCCACGTTTGCCTCTGGCCTTGAAATCATTGCCTCTGGTCTCTGGTCCCCAGGCTCTTTGAGCCCATGGACACCTCCAGGCCCTCCGTGGACCGGCTGCGGGAACTGGACGCTCACCTATGTGCCGGCCGCCTGTCCCGCTCTGTGCCTGCCTGGGTAGAGCTCTAGGCCGAAGGCTGGCGTCCCCCAGGGCCCCGCAGACCCTGTGCTACACCCAGGAGAGGCACCTTCAGCCCTGATGTCCTGGCCTCCCCGTGACTATCTGGCTGTTTCTAGAGCTTGGCACTCGGCCAGGGAATTAAATGAGGATGCTGGTGTGGGACCCTCTCCTCTCCTGCTGTCACTTTCTGCTCCCATGTTCCACTGGGGCTGGAAAATGCAGGCTTTCTCCCCTTCCACTTCCTCTGAAGCCAAGACCTCCTTCACATAAAAAACCTAGGGTCAAGTCTCCCAGGTCCAGCTCTTGTTACAGGAGAGAGAGCTCAAGAAATGTAGAAAATCCTTTGTCTCTGTAACGCTCAGACCTTACTGCTTTCTCTCCAGCATCTGGAGAAGCGGCTGGCACTTAGTGGGGACTTAATAAATACTAAGTGAAGGGACGAATGGATTGTCCTGCCCCCGAATGGCATTAGGCTTGAGGCAGACTGAAATGAAAGTTCTGTTTTACAGCCAAAGCTGAGAAAGCACTTTGTGCTTCTGGCAGTTCCAAAGCCCCCATGCAGGAAGAGAGTAAAGGGATATAAAAATACATTTGAAAATATTTCCGAAACATCATTCTCATTACATGAAAATGGGTGACTCATAAATGAACAAATGAATATGTGAGTGAATGAATGAACAAACGTGCTCTGGCGGGTGGAAGAGAAATCACAGACTTGCCTGGACTCGCTCCAGCATGAGATGACCCAGGAGACAGGGGCCGTTCTGTATCCAGTGCTCTAGGGAGTAAGCTGTGATCTCGAAGAAGCGGGGGCACGGGGGTCCACGTGGACCCCTGGACTCTGCTCCGTTTTGAGACGTGGCTCAACCTGCTGGTACCAGATCCCCCTCTGGGAAGGGCTCCTCCCCCTGCAGCTACTACTCAAGATACAACAGAAATACACAGGGAAGATTCTCTATTCATTCCCAGAAGGCTTATTACTAGTCAGTTGGCACCATCAGTAAACGTATTTTCAGAGGGGGATACTGAGGCTGAAAGAGGCCCGGGGCCACGTGGCTCACACTTGGCCAAGTCAGGACCCACGCCCAGGACCCGGGCTCTGCACCATGTGATGAAGTCCTGCCCAGGGATCTGAAGCCGTTTCTGCCCAGCTCTGTGTCTAGGGGCTGCAGCGAGGGGTCGGAGGCGCTCCAGGGCACAGCTGTTGAGTTAGAAACACAATGCCAGACACTTACACCCTTTGTAAAACTTTCTAGTAGCCATGTTAAAAAAGTGAAAAGGGACAGGTGAAATTCACCTTAATATAGTTTATTTAAGGCAGTGCGTCAAAAACATTATTTCAATATGTAATTAATATAAAAAATGAATGACATATTTTATATTAATTTTTCTTTGAAATCCAGTGTGTCATTTACACTCACTGCACGCTCAGTTTGGACTGGCCATGTTTCAGGTGTGCAGTAGCCACAGGTGGCCAGTGGCTACCACACTGGACAGTGTGACCCCACAGGGTCAGGTGGCAGCTGCCTCATCTACACCCTACAGTCCAGTGGTGGTGTCTGTTTAGGGAATAACAAAGGCTGGCAGTGGATTGAAAATGCCATCGAAATCACCAAGGTTGACCCTGAGAAACCTCTGTCTGCTGCAGACGCAGGAACGGTGTCCTCAGCCCTTCTGTCTGTCTGATTGTGGCAGCTCACACGGGTATAGGAGGCGCAGGAGAAAAACACAGTAACACAGGGGAAACGGAAAGAGAATTTCTGCAACTCAGAAGTAACCTCATAAACAGTCAAGAGCCTGTTTTACCCTAGAAAAGAATCTAAAATTTGAGTTAAACACACACACACAAAGCATTCTTGCTCATTTTCTCAGCTTAACAATGACAAATAATAGAATTTGAGCCTCAAACTGGCCTATTCCATTTGCAAGACAGGGATACAAAGTCACAGGGTCTTTAAAGGAAATATTAGAGCAGAGGTTTTAGGGAAATTTTGGCAAATTAATGGACTTACAATATTAGGGCAATATTAGGGTATTCCCTTGGTAAGCCAAGTCTCTACTTTGAGGAATAAGGAATTTTGCAACATTTGGGGCTCAGAATAGGACTAACAGTTACGGAACAAACGGTTCTGAGCACCTTCTGCAGCTTGAAGGGATTAGTCAGATAACATGTTGGGGCTTTGGATCTGGACGTCACAGCGGTCTGAAGTGAACCCCTCGGGGGTCTGAGGTTGGGAGCCCTGTCTCGCCCGTCTTCAGAGGAATGTGCCTCCGAGGTCCCTTTACCTCTGCCGTCCCATAAGCAATAAGGCATATTGCCTATGGATGGCATAAAGCAATAAGGCATTAGCCCCAGTCACTAATAACCCATTTTTTGGTTACTTTCGTGTAAAATAGTTAAATGTTAAGGATTTTCTGGGTTGCTTGTTCTCAGCTCTGGCCACTGGAAAGAGCCCCAAGTGTCCACCATTTGGGTGCTGTCTCCTGTTCTAGATGCTTGTCCAAAATTCTGTGCCAAGCAAACTCCTTCAGGAGCACTGCCCCCTCCTCCAGACCCCATCCGCGGGGGTCCTAAGCCCCGTCCACAACGCGGAGTGAGTAAGTGTGTGTAAAGTTTGTCTCTGCTGCCCTACCTGCCTGCCGGCCCAGTGGTCCTACTGTGTAAGACCACAGTGGTGGGCTGTGAGCCCATCACAAAGGACAGGACGCAGCCCCTTCCCCTCAGGACCCTGCGATCTCAGTGGAGAAGCTGGAGTCACACAGTAAAGATGCTGACCTACAGGAAACGGAGCATCGCGTCCTCTGGGGAGGCTGGCTGGCACCCCACGGTGGGCTGGGATGCCCTTCTACGTGCCCCTCGGGCCCCTCTACTAAGCCCGCCTGGCACACGGCACCCTCGGGGTCCTTATCACCGACCCGAGTTTCCCGTCTGCGTGTTAAGCTGAATAGCTAGTACTTGGCTCAGGGAAGATGTTTCAATAAATGTTTCCTGAACGTGTAGCTAAGTGAGCAACACGGACAGTAAGTGTGACTGGAACTTGGCAGCTGGGACGTCTAGAAAAGTGCACCGCCGGGAAGCTGGAGCCCCCGCTGAGCCCTAAAGCAAGAGGGGGGGGACCCAGAAGGGGAGGCTTGGTGGGGGGACCCAGAAGGGGAGGCTTGGTGGGGGGACAGCCGTGTCGATGGAAAGGTAGGAGCCGGGCCGGTGCTGGGAAGGGGTCAGGCGGGTCCAGGCGAGCGAGCAGAGCTGTCCAGTGGGAACGCAGCAACGCACGGGTTTGAAGATGGGCGAGAGACATGTCCGTGCCCGCCATCACCTCCAGGTCTGTGTCCGGGAAGTTCCACTTCTTGAGGGAACAACTTTCCCAGTGAGGGTGAAGGGAACGTGAATAGCAGGCAAATTCCTCCTCCCTGTTTTATCATTTAATTTCTATATGCTCCGTGCATATGTAAACACACAAATGCATTTACACATTCTAATAAACCATTGCATTTATTGTACAGTAGGAAGCGTTGCCAGGAAACCAGTTGTCAAGCAAAGCTATATTTTGAAGGGTGGGAGGTGTGTAATTATCTTTAAATACTTTCTCTGCATGGTAATTACTCCACCCCCGCCCCGGCCTGAACCCACGTGGCTCTCCTGAGTGGCTGTCTCGGGAGCGCACGATTCCACGGGTGTCACCCCGTCCATCACAGCTGCAGCTGCAGGGCCTCCAGCAGAGCAGCTCCAGACCCCGGGATGTGGCACCTGCATCCACCAGCCCCAAACTTGGGGAAGAGCGCAGTCAAGTTCTGGGTGTGAGACAGAGTTGGAGTCGGTTCCTCCAAAATGTGGAAGAAAGCCACCGTGATTCCTTTGGCCTCCGAATCACAATTATTGGTGACTTTTGTAAATGAGCTTGTCTCTATTCAAAACATTCTTTGCAACTACAGTGTAACCTATTGCCGACTTAAAAAAATGCACAATGTGAGGGTTGTGAGTTAAGTCTTATTCGGGGAAAAATGAGGACTACAGCCCAGGAAACAGCATCTCGGATAACTGAGAAACTACTCCTAAGAGGCAGGGGGAAAGTCAGTACATATGTGATTTTTTTGAAGGGGGAGTACATACAATCCAGCACATATTTTCTGCAGAAGGTTTCTGCTCATCTCGTGAAGGTTTCTGCTAGTCACGGGCAGCAGATGTCACCATGAAGGATCTTAGTGTTTTTGTAAATAAGAGAAGTTCGTTTTTCCCAGAGCACAGAGGGCCTCATTCCTGATCTCCACCCTGAACTCCTTTCAGGGGGTGTCGAAGGTCAGCAGCTGCAGCAGCTCATGATTTAATCCTTGTAGAGGCAGATGGCAAGTGCCAATTGGTAGTTGACGCTATTTTGAGACTGGATATGAGTTTGTCCTGAAAACTCGTTTTTCGGGGGGAAAAAAAAGTCTTACCAACTTTGTCTGCAATATCACCAAGCTCGATCGCAGGAGAGAAGCAGGGTCCCGCCCTGGCGAGAGCAGGTGCCTGAGCGCCGTGGTCCAGCACCGCCAGAGGCCGCCCCCCCACTAGGGACCACCTGGGCCCCGTCCCATTGCCTTTTCCCCCCTGCGCCCTCCGCCACCCTTTCTGTCGCCCGGTGGTGCGTCTGGAGCATGGAAGCCTCCACAGTGCATTGGGAACCACTGTCTTCTGATCCCCAGGCCTTTCTTCTCCATGTAGCGACTCTCCCCACCGGTGGCAGCAAACGTCCCTGCCAAGGTTTGGTGCTCCCTGGAGGTGGCGTCCCCGCCCCCTCAGTGACGGGGGTGAGGTCAGGTCAGAACACCACCCCCTTAATCCTTTCTTCCCTCCCTGCCCTACAAGCCAAAGCCAGGTCCTCCTGCAGCTCCCAGGCAGCAAGGCCCACCTTAGATGTGCCCCTCGCTTTCTAATCTCAGAACAGATTTCAACAAAGGTGTGGCAGCAGGATTTCCCACAGCCGTAGGTAACAAAAATAACAGAGTAGAAATATAAATAAAGTCAAGCTCTCTGGAAGGCCATCTGGGGCGTGTGGAGGGTACTGACAACAGAGTCCTGAGCCTGGGGACCTGGCGACCTGTGACTTCATGCAGATATGAGTGCAGGTGTCCAGGACGACAGCCATCACCACCACCCGCTCCGCCTTCTGTCCCAAAGCGGGAGCTCTGTCCTCAGCCGCCCAGCGGGTGTCCCTACGGACACGACCTGCAAGTACCTCAAGGCGTTTTCCGGTCGAGCCCCCCTCCGCAGGGCACCCATGCTGGTGACAGGGCCTCCTCCAGACACCCCTCCACCCTTTCTCTCTCCCCCGCACTCGTGGCCAGGGTCAAGGGCCTGCTGACTCCGCCTCCAAAGTCCACGTCGCCTCCCTCTCCTTCCGTGAGTAAAGCTGTGGCCTCCATCACCTCCAGCCCGACGCTGGCCACGGCACCCTCTTACCATCCCCCAGCTGGACGTTGACCGTGTGCCTGCTCTCGTTGTGTTTGGTTTTCTGGAATCAGATCCCCTCTCGATACAGGGCCCCCGCAGTCTCCCTGGCACCCCTGTCCTTCCCTCCTCACATGGTGTTAAACTGGTAACTGTTTGGTCAACGGAATTACCAAATATATCTGCACATTCTCTCGGTATCAGGAGGATGAAACTGGGGGCAAGCTGTAAACCCGTCACCACTGAATTCTAAAATGTGAGCATTTCCTTGGGGTCATCTGGCTTCACGGTTGTCAACCACGGTTACACATGAGAACCATCTGGGGAACCTTAGCAAACAGCAACGGTATTTGGGGGTTATTTAAAAATTACTCAACCCCAGACAATCAGATTTTATTGGGTTGGGGCCCGAGGCCTGGTGTGTGTGTTTGTTGTTTTTTTTTAACTTTCCCCAGGTGGTTCTATGTACAGCCAGGTTTGATGAAAGTCCCTAACCAGAGGCCATGGGGGCGAGTGTCCCGCGGCCCATGGATGAGCTTTCAGGGCCCACATATGGTGTGAACTTGCGTGTAGAGGTGGGGGCAGTCTGCCCGTTGTTCTGAACAGAGGATGTAATCTCAAAGGACTCCACAGCCTCCCCTTCAAGGCAAGCACGTCTGGTCCAGATTCACCTCCCACTCTTCACGGATGAGGCAGCTAGGGGAGCGCCTGGCGCCTGGGCTGCAGGCAGTGGGAGGGGACGCCGCTGGCTCTGCCCTCACCCGGTGTCAGTCCAGACGCCCAACTCCAGGGTCCTTGGTTTTCTCCTGAAAATCGGGACAACACCTGCTTTGCAGACGTGTTTAAAGGATCTGGGAGAAGGCATGAGAAGTGCTGATATGGTACCAGCCAGACATGGGGTTCGCTAATGGTGACCATTACTAGTCCTAGTAATACTCGTCTTACGACTTGCAATACGTCTAGTGAGGCCGTTACTATGAAATTAAATAACCTCCCTTCGGCTTTAGGCCAGACCCTCACACAAGGCTGGCCTTGCTCGGGGTCACAGGCCAGGGGGCCACGGTCCCAGAGGAGCAGGGACCGCCCGCAAAGGCCACGCCACCAGCCACGAGCCGGTGACCTTGGTGGGACGCTCGTCTCTTCGGCCCTGGTGAGGTCGGGCCAGTTCAGGGGAGGGAGGTGGCCACCCTGGGGCATGTCGGCCGGGGACCTGAATTCACAGCCGCCTCCCGCCCCGTCCTCCTCCTCTGCCCCTTTGCAGCCGCTACTGGCGCCGGTGGAATCGCTTCTGCAGGAGGAAGTGCCGCGCGGCCGTGAAGTCGAGCGCCTTCTACTGGCTTGTCATCTTCCTGGTTTTCCTTAACACGCTCACCATCGCCTCTGAGCACTACAACCAGCCCCACTGGCTCACGGAAGTCCAAGGTGAGAGGCCGCCCGGCCGGCCCGCGTTACTCGGGCTGACTCGGCCCTGCCCCGGGGCGGGCCACGCCGGACACACCGCGGCCTGGCAGCTCGTGAGCCGTTCAAACGCACCAGCTCTTGGGCTCCCCTGGTGGCGCAGCGGTTGAGAGTCCGCCTGCCGATGCGGGGGACGCAGGTGCGTGCCCCGGTCCGGGAGGATCCCACATGCCGCGGAGCGGCTGGGCCCGTGAGCCGTGGCCGCTGGGCCTGCGCGTCCAGAGCCTGTGCTCCGCGATGGGAGAGGCCACAGCGGTGAGAGGCCCGCGTACCGCAAAAAGAACCTTGAAATAAAAATAAGGTAACCAGCAATTCACCTGGGTCTCAGATATATCAAACTTATAAGATTCTCTTTAAAATTCAAGTTGAACAAAAAAAAAAAAAAAACCACACCAGCTCACTCTACACAGATGGGGCTCCCCTGGCCAGGCGACACCCCCCGCCACCGTTGGGTCCAGGAGACACGGTCGCGAGCTCTGGCTTGTCGGGCTACATCAGATCTTTGACTACCGACCCTCTGCCTGCAGTGGGTTTTCAGTACCTGGGGCCTCAGTATGGCCTCCAGGTGTGCTGGCCAAACCTGTGAGGGGCAGAGAGCACAAAGCCAGGGAGAGGACAAGTGTGGCCTGAGCACAGGGAATGTCCTCGACGGCAGTGGGTCCCACCACCCCTCCCTGGGCCCCGGAAGGGATCTCCCTGGCCAGAGCCCCGGAACCGACCCAGGGGTCAGGCGAACACGGCCTGGACCCGGGGTATCTCCCGGAACCCAGATGGGGCTCGTCTCCCGGTGGCAAGGGCAGACAAGGACCCCGGCTCCGGCTCTTGGCTGGTCGGTCTAGGCAGATGGCTGCCCCTCGCGCCTCACTTCTCGTCTCTGGAAGTGGGCGTGGCAGCAGCCCTGCTACCTGGCAGAGTCGCTGTGAGAGGCAGAGGGGGCAGGGGGTAGGGGCCATGCTGGGGGTTTGCTGCGGTTGTAACTAGGCCCCTCCCCACCAAGTCCATGCAGGGAGGGGCGTGTGGCGGGATCGAGCTTTGGGGTTTCCCCGCGGGGATCCGCCACGCTCACCTCCTCTGCCCCGTGTGGATCCCCCCAGACACGGCCAACAAGGCGCTGCTGGCCCTGTTCACGGCCGAGATGCTGCTCAAGACGTACAGCCTGGGGCTGCAGGCCTACTTCGTGTCTCTCTTCAACCGCTTCGACTGCTTCGTCGTGTGCGGCGGCATCCTGGAGACCATCCTGGTGGAGACCAAGGTCATGTCGCCGCTGGGCATCTCCGTGCTGAGATGCGTACGCCTCCTGAGGATATTTAAGATCACGAGGTACGTGGCCTGTCACTCCCCCCGGACACCCAGGGCAGGGGAGCCGCTGTGTCCTGGGCTCATGTATTTGCCAGATGGCGCCTCCTTTAGAGGGTCCTTTGGCTGCTCATACAGACAGTGCGGGGCTGGCAGCCGCGGGGCCTCCAGGGGCGTCGGGGACCCAGGCTCTTCTGTCCCTGCTTCACCAGCCCCGGGCCTGCCCTCCACCGAGGTCACAGGTGGCTTCTGGAGGCCGAGCCCTCACCTGTGGGCTCGAGGCAGGAGGAGGGGCTGTCAGCTCCTTTCCAGGCTCCCCCGGAATCTCACCTATAGCTCAGCTCTTGGGGCCGCCCAGCAGCTAGAGAGGGAACCTGCTTTCGTAGCTGGGCCTGTGCTGAGCGTGTGCGGCACAGGGGCCTTGCGTGAAAGGCAGGCACGGGGCCTTGACTCGCCCCCTCCACCCGCCACCTGCCACCCACCCGAAGGCCGCGGCCCCCTAACTCCCCTGGGACAGGCAGGGCAGGGATGGGCAGCCACTCCAGCAAGTTTCCACCGTGTTGTGACCCATTCCGGGTGATGAGATCAGCTTGTTGGATCACGACCATCATTTTTATTGAGAGATAACCCATCCCCCCAAAGCAGACCCCACGCCCCCTCTTCCCTCCTCCACCCTCCCCTCCGGCGCCCATCACCGTCTTGCCTCCGTCTCTGCAGATCTGCCCTCTCTGGACGGTTCATGTCTGTACGATCTGTGCTGCTTTGTGACCAGCCTCTTCCACCTGGCCTGTTGGTTTCAGGTCTCACCCATATTGTCCAGAGATCGGCGCCTCATTCCTTTTTCATGGCCGAGCTGTATTCCACTATACGATATACATCACGTTTTGTTTATTCGTTCACCTGCTGGTGGGCGTCTGGTTTATTTCTGCCTTTTGGTTCCTGTGAATGATCCGCTAAGGAGCATCGTGTTCAGGTTTTCGTGTGGACGTATGTTTTCCCGTCTCTTGGATACAAGGAGCAGAATTTCTAGGTCACATGATAAGTCTGTAGTTAAGGTTTTCAGGAAGTGCCAAACTGTTTCCCAAAGAGACCGGACCATTTTACATTCCTACCAGTGATGTATATGGGTTCCAACTTCTCCTCGTTCTCATTTTTAACGGAAGAATGAAATAGGGTGGAAAACATTGGAGTGCCTCACGTGAATGTAAACACATTTCATAAAAATCCCCGAGATCGTGCCTGGGTCGCAATAGGTATTTCTCACCGTGGGTTGTGGTCTTTCTTGGAGGGGCACGTCAGAAGCACCTGAGGGGAGGGGTTCCAACTGTGCCCCCAGAAGGACAAGCCTCCCATCCTAGAGTCTGATGCAGGGAGACTGGGCGTCAGTGAGATCCTGCTGGGAAGAGTGGGGTTGGTATCGTACGTGCCAGGCCCTGGACTTAACTGTCTCTGCACAGAGTGCTCCGAACTTGCGGCGGGGGGGCGGTGGCTGCAGGGCACCTGGGTGTGACTGTTCTCTTCCCAGTTCCCTCAGCAGCCCCCCTGCCCCAAACACATCTGCTCCCGTGGGTTCGTTGAGGGTTAGGGTGAGAAGAGGCATTTAAAGAGTTGAGTTCAGTGCCAGGCATAGAAGATTCTTGGTAACCGAGCGTTCACTGTGACTCTGATTGTAACTGTTGTCATTATCAGGAGAAGGAAGAGGGAGGAAAGAGCTAATGGTGACACACACACACACACACAGACACACAGACACACACACAGACACACACACACAGACACACACAGACACACAGACACACACACACAGACACGCACACAGACACACAGACACACACACAGACACACACAGACACACAGACACACACACACAGACACGCACACAGACACACAGACACACACACAGACACACACAGACACACAGACACACACACACAGACACGCACACAGACACACAGACACACACACAGACACACACAGACACACAGACACACACACACAGACACGCACACAGACACACAGACACACACACAGACACACACAGACACACAGACACACACACACAGACACGCACACAGACACACAGACACACACACAGACACACACAGACACACAGACACACACACACAGACACGCACACAGACACACAGACACACACACAGACACACACAGACACACAGACACACACACACAGACACGCACACAGACACACAGACACACACACAGACACACACAGACACACAGACACACACACACAGACACGCACACAGACACACAGACACACACACAGACACACACAGACACACAGACACACACACACAGACACGCACACAGACACACAGACACACACACAGACACACACAGACACACAGACACACACACACAGACACGCACACAGACACACAGACACACACACAGACACACACAGACACACAGACACACACACACAGACACGCACACAGACACACAGACACACACACAGACACACACAGACACACAGACACACACACACAGACACGCACACAGACACACAGACACACACACAGACACACACAGACACACAGACACACACACACAGACACGCACACAGACACACAGACACACACACAGACACACACAGACACACAGACACACACACACAGACACGCACACAGACACACAGACACACACACAGACACACACAGACACACAGACACACACACACAGACACGCACACAGACACACAGACACACACACAGACACACACAGACACACAGACACACACACACAGACACGCACACAGACACACAGACACACACACAGACACACACAGACACACAGACACACACACACAGACACGCACACAGACACACAGACACACACACAGACACACACAGACACACAGACACACACACACAGACACGCACACAGACACACAGACACACACACAGACACACACAGACACACAGACACACACACACAGACACGCACACAGACACACAGACACACACACAGACACACACAGACACACAGACACACACACACAGACACGCACACAGACACACAGACACACACACAGACACACACAGACACACAGACACACACACACAGACACGCACACAGACACACAGACACACACACAGACACACACAGACACACAGACACACACACACAGACACGCACACAGACACACAGACACACACACAGACACACACAGACACACAGACACACACACACAGACACGCACACAGACACACAGACACACACACAGACACACACAGACACACAGACACACACACACAGACACGCACACAGACACACAGACACACACACAGACACACACACAGACACAGACACAGACAGACACACACACACAGACACACACACAGACACACAGACACACACACACAGACACGCACACAGACACACAGACACACACACAGACACACACAGACACACAGACACACACACACACAGACACACACAGACACACACACACAGACACACTCACAGACACACACACAGACACACACACACAGACACACACACACAGATACACAGACACACACATACACAGACACACACATAGACACACACACAGACACACACACACAGTCACACAGACACACACAGACACACACACACACACACACACAGACACACACACACACACACACACAGACACAGACACACACACACACACACACACACACACACTGTGGCTGTGTTTGGTTGTCTGCCGTGTACACACTGTCTGTCCAGCTCTGAGAGGCAGGAAGCGGGCTGCATGGTGTGGGCTGAACCTGGGAGAAGCAGACAGTCCAGCTGGGGAGACAGAGTCCGCTCCTGGGAGACAGTGAAAGGAAAATCTAAGACAGAATGAAATGAGCTGGCAAAATAGGCAGGGGCGACATCTGCTTTGGGAAGCTGGGGACAGGAGAGCATCCCTGGGGAAGCTTCAAGGTCAGAAGACAGACTCAAAGTACAGGCAGGAGTTAAATTCCCAAGTTGGATACTCCTGGGCAACACTTGCCTTGCCCCCGCCCCCGGAAGGAGCTCTTCCTCAATGTCTGAATATCTTGTCGCCACAGAAAATCCTCGGTTCAAAATGAAAGTAGCAGAAACATCATGACATTCCTGGTGAATGTGCATCAGCTCTTGGTCTGTGCCAGATAGCCTGACCCCAGTGCTCGCCTGCGTCCGACCTGTAGATCTTCACCATCACCTATAAGAGAGGGTGCTGTTATTATTATTCACATTTCCCAGATGAGAAGACTGAGGGAGTTCAGTCGCTTGCCCAGGGTCGCAAAGCTGCTCAGGGGTGAAGCTGGGATCACAAGGCTCTGTGCCCCAGCCATGACCGTGGGCTGCAGGGCTGATGGCTAAACTCTCTTGTCTGTCTCTAGAGACAAGACGTAAAGGATTTTGACTAATTCTGCTTTGCTCCTCCTGGGTCTGCTAAAAGCTACTTTTAATTTGGAGTTTCAGGTGCCTCTTAAGTAATTCTCAAAAGTCCACATGCTTGGGGCTTATGTCTTTGTTTTTTCAATTCCTATAGAAAAGAATTTTGCTCCCAGATATTCTCATGGCATCTTGAAGAGACTTCACATTCATTCTGTTTCTAATCAACAGTTTATCTATTTCTAATCTGAAACTATTGCCAGGAAGCCATTTTTAAGTCTATCTTTATCAGCGAGCTTCCTGAAGCCCCTCCACAAGAAGGATTAGTGGCATTTTCGGATCTCCATAAAATCCGTAAACAGAATAATTTCATGGTCTAACCGGAAGTTACTTTGGCAAAGGCCATCATCTTCCTGTTTTCCAGTCTCCAAACTGTCTGGGGGCTTTTGGAAGACAGCAAAGAGTCCAGGTGTGGGGGGGTCCCATGCCCCCTCCTGAACCTGGTCTCCTCCAATACACTCCAGTGGCCAGAAAGTGCCTAAAATAGGGGCTGGGGGTGGGCGTGCTGGTCCCCTGAGACAGGTCAGCCTGGTCCTGCCATCAAACAAGTCTGTTTCTCCCTCATCTTTTAAAATCTCTTGGAGGAAGCTTCGCGACATCCCGCTACTATTTTTAACAACGTTTTCTGGACCAGTGACTGTGATTCTCCGACCTAGATGACCTTCTCAGGAGAGCTCATTAAGGACCCATCACTCTAGAGATTTCAGCCAGCAGCTCCTGGGGAGCTCCAAGCTGGTGGCCCAATGACCTCACTTTGAGAAACTCTGGCCTGATTTTCTGCCGCTGCCCTTTGTCCTCTTTCTTGTCTAAAAATAGGAAGCTTCGTGAAGCTTCGTGTATAATTGGAAACTTGATTCTTCCCTCTCCACTCTCTCCTCTAGACAGTAGCCCCAACCCGGTGAAGACGGTGTTTCTAATGGCTCTGGACTGAGAACACTCATAATGATAAAGACCTAATAGGAATCCAGTGAAGTTTTAAAATTGATTTTAATTTTATTAATTTCTACACACCTGAACACATTTGAGGCTTTTTATTTAGAGTGCTAGGATCCTTGGATCCACGGATCCCCTCCTGCAGTTCCAGGCTGCCCTCCTCCCACCCAGGGCCTGTGGTCTAAGGGCCGGGAACACCGATCTAGACCATGGTTCTCAGCCGTGACCTCATGACCCTTCAGTATGTCCAGAGCAGCTCGACAGTGTGTGGCAGGTCACTTGCTATTACTAAGAGCTAAAGTACCAAAATTTGTGAATGGTTTATTTTATTATTATTTTTTTTTTTTTTTGCTGTACGCGGGCCTCTCACTGTTGTGGCCTCTCCCGTTGCGGAGCACAGGCTCCGGACACGCAGGCTCAGCGGCCATGGCTCACGGGCCCAGCCGCTCCGCGGCATGTGGGATCTTCCCGGACCGGGGCACAAACCCGTGTCCCCTGCATCGGCAGGCGGACTCTCAGCCACTGCGCCACCAGGGAAGCCCCAAATGGTTTCTTTTTCACATAATAGCAAATACAAGTGCATTCAGTATTGCTCTTGTAACAGCCTCACTCTTGGTCACTTGCGTTCCTGAAGGCTTTAATGAACAAGCAAGAACCGGGTGGGTTTACAACTGATCCGTGGCCCCTGCGGGAAGAGAAGCCTTTGGTTTGTGATGACAATGAGTTGCTAGCCTGCTTACATTTTTTTGGCACTTTGTCAAAATCTGAGCATGCCTTAGGAATATACAGCGTGTAGGCATATCATCCATCCTATGGGTCTCATTTTTTTATAAAGACTGGGAACCCTGCACCAGGCTGTTGGGTTGATCACTGAGTATTCACAGTGCTATGGGTGGGGAACTGCCGGGTGAGAAGGTCCGTGTACCTCTGGCAGAACAGAGAGGCACGCACGCGGCCGAGATCTTTGTCATCTTTGGGTAAATGACCGTGGGCCTTCCAGCTGCGTGACGGATGGGGCTCTTTCTCCTGCTTTGGGGCTCTCTGGGGCTCTAAATGTTGCCCGGTTTCAACATCTAGTTTGTCTGCTGTTTGTCAGCCCGGCCTGACCTTCACTCTGTGAGGAGGAAGAGTTTCAGTTTGATGAGATCTGGGTGTGGCCCCGATGTACTAATTACGTCTCGTTTTTTATACAGTTCGTCTTCACGTGCAGCACAGCCCCTCCAGCGCTTGCTGTTTTCCCTCTTAAACCCTAAATGCTTCTCTTTCTTCCACTGCTCCTCCCCCGCAGCTCCCTTCGCCGTCCCTGAGATGTGAGCTCAGACTGACTCAGCACAGACAGACTCACTGGTGAATCGTGACCACACAGGGGCCCACAGCCCCGAGGTGCGAGCCTTTTGCAAATCCTCCAGACTCTGAGCTCTCCATATAACGGCCGGTCTGGCCACGAGCATCAGACCCTCCCGGCATACTTCTCAGGGCCCCAGGGAGGCTCTGAGCTCCTCACGGGCCACTATTATAAAGGTAACTTTGGCTTCCGCCCAGTTGCTGGGCGGGGGCCTATGGAGAAGGCAGCTCAGACGCTAGAGCCCGCGGGCCGACCGTCAGCAAGGAAGGTGCTTATTCTCGGGGGTTAAGGAGACAGGGGAAGACGATGTCTGGCTCCCTGTCTCACCCCGACACAACCACAGGGCCAACTGGGGACTCTGAGAGGGTCACAGGAGCCCCACCTAAATCCCAGGGTCGAGGCCAGGACACCCTGCCAGTCGTGATCAGCTCACATCCCCCAGGGGGGTTCTGTCCCCCGTGTGACCGAGGCCTCTGACACAAACAGGGAAGACAAGGCCTTTGAGTTTATTTCCCAGGTGGGGTTTGGCTCGAGAGTGACGGACATAAACTGTGCATCTGGCCCCGGGACAGAGTGCGGGGTGGAGACCGGCAGGATCTCAGCCGGCAGGTTTGGCCTGGGGTGGGCAGGACACGCCTCTGGGGAGAATGATTCCGAGCCGCAGGAGGGATGAAGAGAGACCGTGACCCCAAGGGTGATCCGGCAGGGGAGGCGAGTCTCTCGAGTGGCCTGTGCTTCGGGGGCTGAGACCCCCAGTGCTGGAGGGTTCTTCTGTGCACATGGACGCACGCGGGTGTCATTCTGAAGAGGTGGGGCTTGGGTTTTCTCAGTTTCTCTACAAGGTTCAAGACCTTGAGTCCTTTGTTCTGCTGGTGCCCACTTTTCTCCAAAGCACCTTCTTTTTTGGCGTGAGTGTGTGTATTTCAGTCTTAATCAATTAGGATGAAAGCCCCCTTCGACGGTGAATATGCCGTCAACCCTCCAGTTCACCACCCGCCAACCTTCCTGGAGGGAGAGCGATCCTGGGACACGGGGCCACAGCGGTCACAGACATCAGGACCAGACTGACATCGAGAAGGACAGAGGTGCAGGATCTGCAGGGCCTTCCCATCGCCCTGCCCGGAGGCTGCCACCTGGCACCTACAAGCTCTTTGGTCTCAGTGTTGAGGAGAACCCACCCTATTCCCTGCCATCTGCCATGGCGAGCCAGGCCCCAGATTCCAGCCGTCTCCTCTGAGCTCCGCAGTATCCCTACAGCGATCCCCGTGTCGGTCTTCCAGGGAGTGCACGTAGGGATGGACGGCGTTCCATCCGGCGAGCGGGGTCCCTCGTGACGCCAGGCCACTGGCACCATCTCTGCTCGATTATTGCTGCTCCAGGGGCACAGAGCACAGGTGGCAGGCCACACGCGGGGACCTCCACCCTGCCCTGCTAGACGGGAAGCAACAGGAGGCTGAACGCAAGCAGCACCCACAACCACGACCTGGTCCAAGGGCAGCATCTCCTCAGCCCACGTGTGTCCGTGAGCAAGTGAGTCAGGTACTTGGGCGCAGTCTGGCTCATGAACCAAGGCTGGCAGGTGCCCTCAGACCTGCGGCCGCTTGTTCTGAGCCCCCGAGGGGGACGCTGTCCCCAGGAGAGACTCGTGTTCACACTGCTCTCTGGAATCCTACCCAAGTGTCTAGAAGCCACAGCGACCCTACTTTCTATATAGCAAACTGAGGCATCATAGACTTTTTTTTCCTTTTTTTGAATCAAGGCATACAGTCGATCCTTGAACAACAGGGGTTTGAACTGCGAGGGTTCACTTCCGTGCAGATTTTTTCGCACTGCAGGTCTACACAGTCCGAGGTTGGTTGGATTCGAAGACACGGACTGTCGAGGTATTCTCGGATTTTCAACTGCCGAGCGTCGGTGCCCTAACCCCTGTGCTGTTCAGGGGTCCACTGTAATTGACATATAACATGATACTCGTTTCAGGTGAACGACATAATGTTTCCATATTTGTATACATTAGGAAACGATCACCACAGGCAAGTCGAGTTAACATCCATCACCACACACAATTTTTCTTTTCTCGTGATGAGAACATTTTAAGATCTATTCTCTTGGCAACTCTCCAGTGTAAAATATAGTATTGCTAACTGTAGTCACCATGCCGTGCGTCACGTCCCCAGGACTTAGTTTTATAACTGGAGGTTTGTAGCTTTTGACCCCCGCACCCAGTTCACCCACTTCCCCCCACCCCACGCCTCTGGGGACCAGTCTGTCCTCCTGACACATAATAGTGTGACGAGTGGTCTGGTGGTGGAAGCTCAGGAACCCCCAGATCTAGGGAAGCCACAGGATCAGAAGTGACATTGGGGGGAGGGCAAGAGCCATTCCTCACTTTTGAGCAAAGTGAGTTTGACTCAGGTGAGTGTGAGACCCGCCCCCCAGCCCTGCTCCACACACACGGGGTCTGTGTCCCCTTGCCTTCCCTCCATTAAGTACAAAGGTGTCATGTTGAAGACCTGTTCCTTCCTGCAGCAAAACACTCCCAGGGCACCTCCCCTGGCTGTGCTCCCAGCACAAGCCCTGCTCTCTGGACTGTCCCCGTGGAGGGGATGAGCGTGTAAAATGCAGGCTGGGAACAGGGTGGCTGCCAGGAGGGTGTTGCGCAGGCCCCGGGGGACAGAAGGAGTGAGCCCTGCAGACCCCAGGGCCGGGCTGGCCAGTGGGGGGGATGCAGGCGGGACAGTGGGGGGCCGGACTGCAGCCTCGCAGTGGGTAGCAGGGGAGGTGCCATCCACAGGGTCTGCGGGGCCTCGGGCGGGGCCTTGGAGAGCGTTCAGCTGCCTGGCCGAGGAGGGGTCGGGGGTCACAGGGTGCCAGGAGTTGTTCCGTTGTCGGGGATTCTGAGAGTAGGAACGTGGCCAGGGGTATCCGCTGCGTTTCTCACCGTTAATGTGCCCTTTCCCTCTGTGATTACGGAGTAATCCATGGAGAGACACCGGGGCCTGTGAACACCCTGCTCCCCAGAGACCTTCCACCCGTGACGGTCTGTACCTGAATCACTGACTCGTTCTGTCATTCGTTCGTTCATTCATGCATTCATTCATTCGTACTGTCCGTTTGACACCGTCTGTAAAGCAAACCCCTCTCTCCTTTCTTTAACGTCAATGGATTCGATTTTTTTCAGTGTATTATAACTTATTGCTGTCGCTGAGAGCACCGGCGGCAGTGCGTTCGCGGCTCCTTGCCTGGCGGGGGGGTCAGTTTACATGCCCGGGAAC
>NW_006797390.1:8788091-8791958 GCF_000442215.2 Lipotes vexillifer
CGCCTGGGTGGCAGGTGCCGGAGGGGCTGTAGCCTGGCTCCGAGGCCGGGGCTGCGGCTGTGGGTGTGAGGCCACCTGGAGGGCGACCCCAAGGGTCTGGGCTCGAGCCGGAGACGGCGGCTGTGGTTCACCGCGACGGCGTGATGGCGGGGCAGGCCACGGGGCTCGATCAGGACAGCGGCTCGTGCTGAGAACCCCCATTGACTGGGAGACGGCCGCGCACCCCTCGGGACGTGGGAGCAGGAGAAGAGCCTTCCGACCCGAGGCTCGGGCCCTGTAGGCGGCTCAGTAGGCCTCCCCCGCCCAGCGTCCCCAGAAGGTCGCCACCACCCCCGTGACGGGCGGCACAGCCGTGCTCCGTCCAGGCCCTCAGTCCAGGCCCGCGGGCCGCACCCCACCCCGGGCAGACCCCCTCCCGCACGGTGACTTTCTCCCTCGGGTCTGGGGCCTCCTTGGCCGGCGCCCCTGGGCCCGTGGCCGGCAGACAGCTTGAACCTCAGCTCTGGGCTGGTCTATTTCCCTCACGTCCACGGGCCTCGGGAAAACTAGGGCACCAACTTTTATGGCCATGAAGACTTTCCCAGAATGTTCTGTGCACTTTAGGGGCTGTGCGACCTTAACCCCCAGGCAGACACTGTCCACCCCGCCCCCAGTACAGCGGGACGTTCTCGTTACAGATACGCTCCGGAGTTTCGGTTCCTAAATACCGGCTTGCTGACGGGGGCTGGGTGCTTGCACCGCAGTGATTCATGGTTCCGAGCAAGGCCTGGGAATCGGCATTTAGAAAATGGTTTCCCAGCCCCCCCACCCCCGGCATGTCATCTCCAGACAGGTTTGGGAGAGCTTTCAGTGTAAGAGGGGAGGGCGTCCTAGCCCCCACAGAGGTTCTCTAACTCCTTGCTTAAACAGAACGATTAGTACAATCTCTAGCCGACCGGGGCCAGGCAGCCCGTCACACATGCCAGGTTGCACAGAATCTATTTGAGGACAGAGAAGCAGGGGATGGAAGGAAGACCTCTGGCCTCTGCCCTCACGAACTCGAGCCTATTTGGGTGAGACAAGGCTGTCACAAATGTGGAACAGGTAAGAGCCTTTCTAGAGCAGATACAAGTCAATGTATATTAACGTTCCGCGAACAGAGGGCGTGTGGCTGGCAGGCAGGGTAGAGGCGGAGCAGGGCTGAGTCTGGAGAAAGAGCACGAGAGACTCCAGGTTGGGGAGACGCTCATGTTTACACCCAAACTGTTGGTCCATCTGCTTCTGTCACTTACGGAGCCGTTCTCCGGAGAGAGGTGCCCGGGTTGGGGTGCAGCTGCCAGGCTGCAGCGGGGCGTGGTTTGCAAGGCACTGTCTCGAGCAGCAGAAACAACTCCCTGCCCGCCTTGGAGACAAGCCGGGGCATCGGAGTGGAGGAGGCCAAGGTTGTGGCCTGGAAGGCGGCTGGGCCGGTCAGCGCTGCAGGGAAGTGAGACGCCCTTGGCCAGCTGGCCGCGTGTCCCTCTTGCTGCAATGCGTTCCTCACCCTGGACAGACCCTGTCCCGGGTACCCAAGCCCCTTCCAGCGCCATTCGTGCCCCCCCACTTCCCCAAGAGAGGGCTTTTCCCCACCCGTCCCCACCGTGAAGGGCGTCCGCGCTCACAGCGGAGAGAGGCAGGGCCCCTCCAGCCGCAGGCCATCGCTGTGGACTGGGTGTGTTTGCTGCAATCCAGGACCTCCCAAGCTGGCCTGCGTATCAGAATCCTCTGTGACCCTTGTTCAAAACAGATTTCTGGGCCCCAAACGACAGCTATTGAATCAGAATCTCCGGAAGAGAGGCTTTTGAAACAAACCAACTCTTTGGACCGGGTGAATTTGGGAAGCCTCAGTAAGTCACACACCCCCTCTTACCCACGGGTGACCCAGGCCACCCTCACCCATGGGTGACCCCATTCATGACTGGGCTGGGCTGAGGCCCACATTCCGGAAAAAAAAATTTTTTAATGTGTTTTTTTGTCTAAAGATCAGTAGTGATAACAATAATTACTAACCTTTATCACCTGTGTGCCAGGCACTATACTGGGGTCTTTTTTTTAAATGAAGAGCTGGAATTATAGTTTTTCTAGTTTTACTGAGAAATAATTGACATACATCAGTGTCTACATTGAAGGTGTACAGCATGATGGTTTGTTTTCTATACATTGTGGAATGATTGTGACAGTAGACTTAGTTAACACGTGTCATCTCATAGCGACAGTGTGAAAAAAGAAAAAAATTATCCTTGTGATGAGAACGCTTAGGGTTTACTGTCCTAACAGCTGTCACATATAGCACACAGCAGTCATCATGCTGTACGCTACATTCCTAGTATTTATTTATCTATAACTGGAAGTTTGTACCTTTGACGCCCTCCCTCCTGTTCCCCCACCACCATCCCCCGCCTCTAGTAACCACAAATCTGATCTCCTTTTCTGTGAGTTTGGTGGGGGGTTTTGTTTGTTTGTGTCTGGTTTTGGATTGTTTTAGATTCCACATAGCAGGGAGGTCACTTGGTATGTGTCTTTCTCTGTCTGACTTATTTCACTAAGCATAATATGCCCTCCAAGTCCATCCATGCTGTTGCAAATGGCAAGATTTTCTTCTTTATGGCTAAATAATATCCCATTGTAGATAACGTACACCACATCTTTCTTTCTCCATTTGTCCGTTCACGCATGGACACTTAGGTTGTTTCCACGTCTTGGTCATTATGAATAATGCTGTAGTGAACGTATCCTTTGGATATGTTCCCAGAGGTAGAATTGCAGGAGGGTATGGTAGCTCTATTTTTAATTATTTTGAGGAGGCTTCATTCTGTTTTCCACAGCGGCTGCACCAACTTACATTCCCACCAGCAACGCACAAGGGTTCCCTTTTCTCCACATTCTCACCAACACTTGTTATCTCTTGTCTTTCTGATGATGGGCATTCTAACAGGTGTGAGGTGATATCTCTTAGTTTTGATTAGCATTTCCCTAATGATTAGCGATGTTGAGCATCTTTTCACGTGTCTGTTGGCCGTTTGTATGTCTTCTTTGGAGAGATGTCTATTCGGGTCTGGTTTTCTAAAGTTTTTATTTGGTTGCGCTGGGTCTTAGATACAGCATGCGAACTCTTAGTTGTGGCATGCATGGGGGACCTAGTTCCCTGACCAGGGCTCGAACCCGGGTCCCCTGCATTGGGAGCGTGGAGTGTTAACCACCGCGCCGCCAGGGAAGTCCCTGTCTGTTTTTTTAATAGGATTATTTGGGGTGTTTTTTGTTTGTTTGTTTGTTTCGCTATTGAGTTGCATGAATTCTTTATATATTTTGGATTTTAATCTCTTATCAGATATATGGTTTGCAAGTGTTTTTTTTCCCATTTTGTAGGTCATCTTTTCACTTTGTTGATGGTTTCCTTTGCTGTGCAGAAGCTTTGTAGTTTGATGTCGTCCCGCTTGTTTATTTTCTATTTGGTTGCCGTTGGGGGGAGTGGCTTTTTAAAAACTGTTATCGCATGTAATCCTCCCGATAACATAAAGGAGCGCGTGCTCCCACTGCCCCGATTTTTTCAGACAGTGGGGCACAGAAAGAAGGGAGGTTAAGCAACTCGCCCAAAGACACGTGCAGAGCTCGGTCGGAACCAGACTCCCGACCCGGGGCCCCTGAATTAACTCACTCACACTCTAATTGTGAGCTGGCCAGCCAGGTCCCACCACCACGCTGCCCCAAGGACAGGGCCAGGAGGAGGGCGTTGCAGCCGGTCCCAGAGCCCCTGGTGGGTGGGGCAGTGGGGCGAGGTGATGGAGGCTCACCCCGCCCGCCGTCCCCAGGTACTGGAACTCCCTGAGCAACCTGGTGGCGTCCCTGCTG
>NW_006797390.1:8791994-8798286 GCF_000442215.2 Lipotes vexillifer
CCAGGTACTGGAACTCCCTGGGCAACCTGGTGGCTTCCCTGCTGAACTCTGTGCGCTCCATCGCCTCCCTGCTTCTGCTGCTGTTTCTTTTCATCATCATCTTCTCCCTCCTGGGCATGCAGCTCTTCGGGGGGAAGTTCAACTTTGATGAGATGCAGACCCGGAGGAGCACGTTCGATAACTTCCCCCAGTCCCTCCTCACCGTGTTTCAGGTATGGACTCTTCTCTGCCGGGACTGTGCTCTGTGGGGAGGGCCAGGGGCCCGGGGGCGGGGGAGGAAGGAGCTTCCCGCCCACTCCCACGGGGCAGCCAGAGCCAGAACAGGTCGGCCACAGGAGCCCAGGACAGTCTGTAGCTCTCCTACCCCGACCCCCAGGAAATTGCGCTGTTGGATGGACCACTGGGGGAAAAAAAAGATCCAGTTAAGCGGCTTAAAAACTGTTTCTTAGCCGTGGAAACCTTTATGCAAATACATTCTACATGGAAGCCCAAAATATCAACAAAGGAAAGTGGACGGCCCTTGCTGGGGAGGGGAGGGGGACGGGACTCTCCCCTACGCTTCACGCTTGCCCCCAGAAAAATACGACTACCATCGAATTTGAGACTTCACGGATATGTGGGCTTAGGGCCAAGCTAAAGTAGCACTTAAGTTTAAAAGTAGATCGATTTACAGATTAAACTGGGTAATATGTGGATTGGCCAAAATCTTAAAGATGGTACCCAGAGTCCTCACGTTTGGACAAAAGCGGGGGACCTGTGGCCCCTTAGTGAACACGCTCCCCCTGACGACTTAACCCGAGGGTCAGCCACCGAGCACTGTCTCTGGGGGTAGGAGGCATTTTGCCCAGGAAGCTCTCCTAGTCAATCAGATGATTTGTGCCGGTGGCCACGCACTCTGTCTGAGGGCTGGACTTGCGGGGGTCACAGCTCAGAGCCCTGGGAGGAGGACAGCGGGGCAGGAGGCGGGGGAGGAAGAGACAGATGTGAGACGTTTGTGTCTCGCAGGGGGATGGGCAGGGGAGTTTCGGGTTTGCTGCTGGTCTAACGCTGTGTCCCTTATTGGTGGGACTGTGTCATTCAGATCCTGACCGGGGAGGACTGGAATTCGGTGATGTATGATGGGATCATGGCTTATGGCGGCCCCTCTTTTCCAGGGATGTTGGTCTGTATTTACTTCATCATCCTCTTCATCTGTGGAAATTGTATCCTTTGCTCCTGCCTCCCCCCACCCCGCCCCCACTGCCCCAGCTCTCAGCCTACAGCTCCATGCCAATAGGTGTGCCCCACGGGTCCTGACCTGGGGGGGGACCCAGGGCCCTCCCCCCAGGGGAAGCAGGGAAGGGCAGGCTTGGGAGAATATGTCCAGCCCAGACCAGCTCAGTGGTGCAGGTGTCTGGGTGGGAGCCCAGAGCCTGGGGCCGGGGGTGGGGGACGCGAGTCGTCCCCCAGCCTCCAATTCCAGGAGCACATCCTCGCCGCCGTCCCGACGAGCAGCCACCCCCCCACCCCCGGTGTTGTGCTTGCAACCACTCACTCGGACCCCGATGTGCGCACTGGCTGCCCCAGCCCAGGGCCCCTGCCCGGGGAGGACAGAGCCTCCGCCCCAGAAGTGACATTCACCTGTCGCCCTGCTCTCGGGCCAGGGTCCCTCCCTCTGAAGCCACTCTGCGGGATGTTAGCCGCAGGCAGAGTGGACAGGCCACGGGCAGGTTCCTGGGTCCCGGGCTGCTGGCACCCCTCTTCCCGTCCTGTCCCTGCGGGTTGTGTGCACAGGGGCTCGGAAAGTAAATCACAGAAGATCTGGACACAGAGGCCAGCGGGCGGCCTCGGGCACACCCAAGGCTGCCCACCTAGCGTCCTGGGAACGGGGTGGAAATAGCAGTGCCTCTGACCTAACGGGCCGGGTGAGGCTGAACAAGATGACGCACGCCCAGCTCCTGTCCTTGCGGGGCCGCGGCCCTCGCTCCCCATGTGAGCCGGAGCCCTCCGGGGCCTGGGGTGGAAGGCGGACCTGACCAGCGTTAACCTCTCGGCTGGACGGGCTCTGATCCAGTTCTCTGACCCACCGTGCCGGCGTCCGAGTCTGGGGTGGGGGGAGAAGAAAGGGCAAACTCCGCTCCAGTTAGGAGCTCGGCGGACCCTCCCAGGGCCTCTGTCTGAACACGGTCACGGCGGGAGGGGCAGGGCGAGCGGGCACCTCCTGGCAGCGGTAACGGCCACTCTGCACCCCGTCCCGCTGCAGCGCCGCTTACGGTGTCAGTCACGGGCGGCCATCTCGAAACCGACAGCTGAAGAGCGGGGCCCGGCTGCCGGCCACCCCGGCCCCGGCCCAGCCTGCCGGCGGGCCTGCCCTCCACCCCTCAGAAAACCCCGGGAAGCTAGCGGGGTGATGGGGCTCGGGGTCCCTCCCCGGGGGGAGCTCCGCGCCCGCGTGTCCTGCCCCCTCCCGCCCCCCTGCCCACCCACAACCCCAAGTCCAAGGGTCATTTTCTTTAAGAATGGGCACAAACAGATATCCTACTGAATGTGTTCTTGGCCATTGCCGTGGACAACCTGGCTGACGCCGAGAGCCTCACCTCGGCCCAGAAGGAGGAGGAAGAGGAGAAGGAGAGGAAGAAACTGGCCAGGTAACCCCGCCCCCGTCCAGGAGGGACGCCCCGCCCCGCCGGGCCGGCCCCGCCCTCGGCGCCCGGGAGACGCTCCGCCCCGCCGGGCCGGCCCCGCCCTCGGCGCCCGGGAGACGCTCCGCCCCCCCCGGGCCGGCCCTCCTGGACGGGGGCGGGTTGGGGGCCCTCTGTGTGAGTTGAGCCTCTCCCCTAATTCCTGGGCATTGCTCTAAGCGGGCACCACCGTGAATTACATCTCTGGGAAGGTGCTGTGTTGCCCCACCTGTCCAGGAAGGTGGCGGGTTCTCTATTGAGAAGGGAGGTCATGAGAGGTGGTGGGAGTAGAGGGGAGGGCGGGGGGCGGCAGCCGCTCATGGGAGAGGTCCAGCTCCAGCTGAAGAGCCATGAGAAGACAAGCCAGGGCCCCACTCTGTCTTCGTCCTTGTCTACGTGGACTGTCACGGGCCACACCTCTGCTGAGTACTGAGCAGGGTTCTCCAGGAACCTTCCCCCGGGTTAGACGGGGACTGAGCCTCTGAGAAGCTGGACCCTTCAACTGAATGCCGGACAGAGCCGGGTGGGGACAGAGCCGGGCAGGGCCCAGCGCCCCTGTGATTGAGCCGCATGGCATGGGCCCCAACAGGCCACGGGGCAGCTCCCTATCAATCTGGTCACATCCCTTTCCTTTCCCTCCTGCTGACCGGCCAGGACTGCCAGCCCCCAGAAGAGACAAGAGGCGGTGGAGAAGCCGGCCGTGGAGGAGACCGAGGAGAAAATCGAGCTGAAATCCATCACTGCGGATGGAGGGTCCCCTCCTGCCACCAAGGTGAGGGGCCGAGGCCCAGGGGAGGAGGACACGGTCCTCCCGGGCCAGACACCAGGGGAGGGCGGGGAAGAAGGGGCTGGGGAGGGTGGACAGCAGAGCTGGGCGCAGAGAGAAGGAAGGCCAGCCTTCCGCTGGTGTCCTGAGGGATGCGCGCAAAGGAAAAAGGATGTGTTTCTGAGTCGACAGCTCAGCCCAGACTAGGGGGCAATTTCAAGGCTACCCGAAGCCTCTAAAGCTGTGGACCTTGTCTAACTGGACCCTCCTTCTCTCCTTGGCTGCCTAGATCAACATGGACGACCTCCAGCCCAACGAGAATGAAGACAAGAGTTCCTACCCCAACCTGGAAACCACAGGTACCAGCCCACAGCCTGGCCTGGGGGTGGGGGGTCTGGGGGTGGACACCCAACTGTAAAGCCACGTGCAGGTCCCCGATCCCCCCGACTCGGCTGCAGCACTGCCGATTATCCTCTGGAGGGCAGGGTACTTTGCTCCTGTTTCCTCATTATGACAACAGAAGACTGAACGCATCGTGTTTGAGCGATGCCTTTGGGTCTTTTGGAAGCTGGATTCCATATACATTTAAGGTTTATTATAGCCTATGTTGCAAAATCATTATTAAGCTACATAACTTATTAGGATAACATATGTCACAGCATCTTGCTCCCTTAATAATAAATCCCAAATCTGTCCTGTCCTCACCCGGAAGCTGGTGCTGAGCACAGCGCGGCCACCGCCACTCGCTGCTCTGCAGGATGCGTTCAGAGCTCCGCCGCCGTCTTGGTCCGTAAACTGGCAGGCAGGCCCCCTGGAGAGGGTTTCACATCAGGAGCCCATCATCCCCCCCTCAGGAGCCACTTCCCTGCATCAGGAGACCACGCCCTGTGTGAGCCCTGACCTGCCCTCCTTCCACAGAGGATTGCAGATGTTATCACGAGCTTCAAGCTCAAAGTCACGACACACCGTCAAGGCACCGTGGGTCTCGCTGACACCCCTCCCCGCACAGGTTGGGCTGTGTCGGGTCACAGCCCTGTCGGGAGCCTGAAAACCTGCGTTCGTGACCACGCCCAGCCTCCTTTTCCCTTTCCCTCCGCAGTCTGTCTGCTGGGAAAGAGGATTTGGCTTCCTGGGGCTCGGACAGAAAGGAGGGAGGAAGGGTGTCCGTGTGCCGGGCACCAAACCTTTTGAAGCCTTAAAGCCCTTCTGGGTGGAAACTATTATAGAATTTCAAAGGCAGACCAGAAATATCCACCGAATGCAGCGGGCGGGTCTGGTCTTGATCCTAAATGTGAGCAAATAAACTTTCCGATGACATTTTTGAGGCAATGGGGGGAAACTGAATATGGACGGGAGCCAACTGATTCGGGGTAGGTTTTGTTAATCGCGGGACCCCCTGCGGGAGGCGCCTGTTTCTAGTCCCCGCAAAGCAGCCCCGCTGCCCAGCGGTGGCCTTTCAGGCCTCCCCTCCTGGTTCAATCTCCAAAGCTCGCAGGTTGGTTGGAGCCTCCCAGCTTTGTATACACTACATTTTAGAAACATCACCTCACCCAGGAAGGAAAGCTTTGTGCCAAGATGGTGCTTTTATCTAATTGATTCATTTACTTGAGTGAACATACAGATGTGCTTAAGAGTCACTAAGGGCTGAAAATTAATAAGTACACATGAAAAGGAAATGTGATGACACCAGGGAGTGTGTGGCTCAGTCCAGACGCTGTGGGAGAGGCCTGGGCTGCTGCAGGGGCTCCAGGAGAGAGCAGTGCGGGGAGGTGGGGCGGCGGGGGGCGTCACGGAGCAGGTGGTCCCCACTGGGTCTGCAGTCGGGGAGTTGGAGAGGAAAGAAGTTACTTCGGGACCATCCTGTTTTCATGGCCACAGAGCTGGACAAAACCAGGGGGATGTCCATTCATTGATTCAATAACTGCTTATAAAGCACCTACTGTGTGCCAGGCCCTGGACCATGGGGGACAGAGAATGCCACTGCTCTCGGGGGCCCCCATTGTAGTGGGAGGCAGACAAGGAGCAAGAAAGCAAACCAACCAGAAAGGAAACATCAGGAAGATCATAAAACCAAGGGCCCTATTAGAGGTACCAAGTGGGTGGGGCTGCCCTGGCTGCGTGGTCACTAGGGCCCCTTTGAGAATGTGACCTCTGGGCTGAACCCTGAGTCAGAGGAACCAGGCGTGTGGAGGTGATTGAGGGAAGAGCTTTCTAGGTGGAGGGACCAGCAAGCGCAGAACCTCGGGCAGTCGCACCTGTGTGCAGTGGGGCCAGAGCAGGCAAAGGGCCGGGGCCGGGGCAGGGGCAGGTGGGACGGCCCCCAAGGCCACGCAGAGGGATGGGTCCCGGCTGGTGCTGGGGGGACCACAGGAGGTTCTCAGCCCACGTCTGACTTACCTTGCAAAAGACTTGCTCTGGCTGTGGTGTAAAAACAGAGTGGGACAGGGCAGTGGGGATGCTCATGAAGCAGAGTCCAGGCAGGATGATGGCAGCAGGGCAGGGGACCAGCTGGACACGTAGAGGGGGCAGACAGGGCAGGGGACCAGCTGGACACAGAGAAGCTGGAGAGGCGGGAGGGTGAAGGGTGGCTCTGAGGGCCGAGTTGAGCCAGTTAAGAGAAGGTATCAGCGCGGGGAGTGCGTGCCAGCCTTGCTCTGCAGGTTGGCCTTTTAGGGCGGCCGGACTCGGGGGCTGCACGGAGGCCTGGATGCTCCTTGACGGCAAGGCCATGGCTTTGCGTCCAGTGCGCTGTGGGCCCAAGGTGTCAGAAACAGTATTTTGACTTGAACCGGCCATGAGCAGAATCACAGCGGTGAGCGTGGGGCCCCGGGCAGCAAGGCCCAAGGGTGGGCGTTTAGCTCTGCCC
>NW_006797390.1:8798366-8803330 GCF_000442215.2 Lipotes vexillifer
CCCTTGCTTTCCCGCTTCTGTGAGAGCTGTGAGAGCTGTGATGAGAAAACAGCACCGAGGGGTTCCACGGGCATCGGGCGTCTGGGCGGTTGGCTGCCCACCCCAGAAGGAGCTCTACCTGACTTCCCCTGTTCCGCCACCTCTCTCCTCATGCGTCGTACATGCAAAGCATCATGTGCTGGCAACCTTCTGACCCTTTACAAGTTTGGTTTGTCCTTCCGCAGTAGTTTCCTCTTAAACGTTGCTCGCAGGACAAAAGAGTGCCCACGATTCTCCACGAGGACCTTAGAGGCGCACAAACCCGGCAAACGTGTTTTTCTATAAACACAGGTGATTAAATAAGCATTCAATTACCTGTTCTCAGATATTCCTGAATAAGGAAGTGTTGGGTCATTTAGAGCACAACTGGAAAGAGGACAGAGCCAGGCGGGGCCTGAACCCCTCCAGTTAAATCCCACGTATAGATGCCATGATGTAAGCCCACTCTGGCTTCACTGATTTTGCTTTAATAGGAGACCCTGCCAAGGTTAGTTAGGAAGCTTCAAGCCCCTCCTGGACACCATCTTCTATTGTGTGCCCCTCTTCTGCTGAAAATATTCATTGCCTGCCGGTCAGCTCTAATTACTTGAGGGAGGGAGTCTAATCTGTGCCTGTGATCTGCTGGTCCTCCAGAGAAGCCTTGGGTCCTTGTTTGCCTCTTGCTTGATAAAGAACCGCTTTCTGTGCCAGGCGCTTTTGCTCCGCCCCACCTGGCTTTGTGGTAATGGGGGGAGGGAGCACAGACCTGTGGCTGGTCCACGAGGTCCACTGCCCAGAGCCATCTCTCCACCGGACCTCCTGCACAGTCCCCTTCCTCATAAAGCCAGTGTTGTTAAATCATCCCCAGGAAATGAGGCTTCCACGTGCCAGGGGGTTTCTCTCTGCACGGCTTTCAGCACATGAAGAGATGGAACCAGGCGCATTTAAAGTCACGCATCCGAGGCGTTTTTGTCCCAAGTGCCAGGTGGGTGTGGGAGGCCGGAGGTGCTGCTGGGATTCACAGGAAGGTCCTTCCTGGGCGCAGGGACTCAGGAAGGCCAGGCGGAGGTGCTGTCTGAGCTCTGCGGGGGGGCTGACGGGCCGGTCATGCAGGGAGAGAGCGGAGCCACCTTCCCGGAGCCCCCGGACACGGGCTCCAGCAACAAAACTTCACCGTCTCACGGTTCTGGAGCCTGCAAGCCCGACACCGAGACGCCAACAGGGCCGAGCTCCCTCCAGCGGCTCTGGGGAGGCCCCACTCTGCCGGCCAGCGCAGTGCCTTCCAGCTCCTCGGCTGTTGCAGCCTCAGCCCCATCTCTGCCTCCGTCCTCCTTCCCTGTGTCTCCTTACGAGGACAACAGTCCCCGGCACGAGGGCCCACCCTCGTCCACCGCGACGGCGCCACAGCTAATGACATCTGCAAAGGTGCATCTTCCAAAATAAGCTCACGGGCTCGCTTCGGCAGCACATATACTAAAAATTGGACTATGATACAGAGAAGATTAGCGTGGCCCCTGCGCAAGGATGACACGCAAATTTGTGAAGCGTTCCATATTTAAGAAAATAAAAAATAAGGTCACATCCTGCGGCTCTGGGTGGGCATGGATTTGGGGGGGATACTATTCAACCCACTACAGTGAGTGTTTAGAGAACAGTTTGATGTGAGTGGAAAGTCTGTCGGGAAATAACAGGCAAAGAGCAGACAGACTGAGGAAGATGCTAGACACTAATTTACAGTCTTGGAGTGTCTGCCATGGGTGGAGAGTGTAATAACACCATTCTGAGGTACATACGTGCTATTATCCCATCTCACAGATGGGGAAACTGAGGCACAGAGACACTAACTTAAACAGCCAGAAAGAAACAGAGCCAAGATTTGGATCAAGGCATGCTCCTAACTTCCATCCCCTTCTAAACATTTTTGAGTACCTTGGACAAGAACAGGGTATGCAGTTTCCTTCCATGGCCTGTGAGCTTGTGTGCCTGTGGTCCACATTCAGTGTGGCCGCTGGCCTGGAGAACAAAGTGCTTCTGTAACTGGTGTCGGCGTCTAGACCTTTGGACGGAGGGCCTGTTACGGTAGGATTACGGCCCGACTGCCCCTACAGCACAGTGTTTTCTTGTATTTTCAGGAATAGGGAGAATGTTGACTTAAACTCCTGGAACATTCAAGGATGGGGTTGTTTGCCGGGGTGTCAGGTCAGCTGAACCACGCCCTTTCCCCTGCCTGCAGTCCAGAAGGGCGAGGACAATTGGCAGTGCCCCAGTCTCATCTGGTCACCTGTCGCTGGTGCCTGACAACCAGGATGACCAACCACCCCGATCTGCAGAGGACTGAGGGTTTCCTGGGATGTGGGAATTTCCGTTTAAAAACAAGGACAGGGGGGGCTCCCCTGGTGGCGCAGCGGTTGAGAGTCCGCCTGCCGATGCAGGGGACGCGGGTTCGTGCCCCGGTCTGGGAGGATCCCACGGGACGCGGAGCGGCTGGGCCCGTGAGCCGTGGCCGCTGGGCCTGCGCGTCCGGAGCCTGTGCTCCGCGACGGGAGAGGCCGCAGCGGTGAGAGGCCCGCGTGCTGCAAAAAAAATAAAAATAAAAATTAAGCGGGAGCCGTGGAGCCGTTTAGAGCGGTGCTGTTTTCTTGCAGGAGAGGAAGAGGAGGAGCCTGAGATGCCCGTGGGCCCCCGCCCCCGCCCCCTCTCTGAGCTGCACCTGAAGGAGAAGGCGGCGCCCATGCCAGAAGCCAGCGCCTTCTTTATCTTCAGCCCGAGCAACAGGTGTGTGCACGGGGCCTCGCTCTCTGTGACACAAGCCCGGCAGGTGTCAGCGCCCTCCAGCCTCTGGGTGGGCCTGGGACTCTCCCAGCTCCCCACAGCTTGTGTAAACAGGCACGGACTTAGGGAAGAGAGTCCTGGATTCTGAATCAGAAGACCTGGGTTTGCTTTTCTCTCCATTTTGTGAAACGTGTAAACTCTGTTTCTCTTCTGTTGGTGATTACATGTAACTTGACAAAGCCTAAAGCTGAACAAGGTCCTAAACCTTCTCCTGCAAAATAGGAGGAGTTAAAATAGTTAGACCACTTGAACTCCTCCCAGACCTCCTGCCTTACGCGCTATGGTTGATGAGTATTTTGGTCCCGACCTTTATTTCCAACACGACAAGTCAGACGTGAGTACCTGTGAGGACAGTGTATGTTCGGATTTACATACCACTTACTGTTTTATCTGTTCACCATTTTTTATGCATCTCAGTCCATCCCTCGGCAGTCATTTTCTTTCCTCCTTAAAGTACATTCCTCAGAAGTTCTTTTATGGAAAATTCACTTGGCCTCTGTTTATCTGTAATCCTTCGCAGTTCTTGTTCTTGAAAGGTAGTTTGGCTGTGTACACACTTTCAGGTTGACGGGTTTTAGTCTTCAGCGTGTTGGATGTGTTATTCCACTGTGAAGTCGGAATTCCTATGATTGTTCCTTAGTCAGAATGTGCCCCTTGTCTCCAGCGGCTTCTAACGTCATCTGCTGTCTCTGGGGTTGCGCGTTTTTACCACCATGGATTTCTTTCCATTTATCCTGCTTGGAATATGTTATATTTCTTAAGTCTATGGATTTATATTTTTGCCAGTTCTTGAACGACGTTAAAGATTAGGAAAAGAATAGCTACGTCTTGGAAAGTTGCAGGGTAGTCTCTTTACACACTGCCTCACCTTCCTTCTCTCCAGCTGGTCCAAGTAAACACAAGTTATACCTTCCCGTTCTGTCCCTCCCAGCTCACACATTCACGTCTTCATGTCATTTATCTCCTAGTCTCTTGGTTGGAATTCTGGGTCATTTCTTCAGATATACCTTCCAATTTCTCAATTCTCTCTTCATCTCTATGTTACTGTGTAAGCCAGTTTTCGCATCAGCTTGTATCTTTTCACTTCAGAACTTTTCACTTTCAGTTCCAGGTCTTGCTTGGCTTTCCAGCTCCATCTGTCTATGTCTGAGTTTCTTGTTGATTCATCATCTTTGTGGTCAAGTCCTTTATTCCATTGAACATTTCAAATATAGCTGTTCTATAATGTGTATCTGACGTTTCCAGTATACACAGTCTTTGGGGAGGGGCCGTCTAAGTCAGTTATTTGTAGTTTCTTCGATTCCCATCTCGGTGGCTTATCTTCTTGAGTGTTTAATGATCTTTGATTGTGACCCCAAAACGTCGTCTTAATCAGCAAGATTCCCACGGACCTAAATTAGGACTGGGAAGCTTTCCTCCAGATGCTCCTTGAGGGCACTGGCTCCGCCTAGGGGTCCCGGGCCCCTCTGCCCCACCTCCGACTGGCTCGAAGTTTCCTGACAGCAGTGCTGCCACTGGCCTCGTCAGGCACCTCTGCCCATCCCGGCTGCGTGTCACACAGACCCCAGCTCAGTGGATCGGCTTGCTTGTTTGGGGAGGATCGCTGCAGACCTTTCCTAACTCTCGTGAAACCAGAACTGTCTCAGAAAGCTTGTCCTTTCCAGAATATGGTGCTTCTGCATCACTAAGGTCTCTCAGAGCATTTAGTCAACCACACGCCAGGAGCAGAAGCCTGACGGCCGGGTTCAGGCCCTGGCCCCACACACACACACACACACACACACACACACACACACACACACTGTGTCTGGGCAAGCCTGTCCTTCCTGGTGTCAGTGGTTTTTATCTATAAAATGAAGATGACAATCACACCCTCCTCCCCTCCTACTGTCAAGATGAGACAGTATAAATGACAGCCTCGGCGTCCGAGGATCTACCGTGAGCGCTTGGGGGTCAGGTGTGTCGTTCTTGGTCATTGTGCCGAGGTGCGGGATTGACTTACTGCCACGGGAGCAAGTCCCCTCGGAGTCTGGGCGCCCACGCTTCTGGGTGGCTCTGTTGCTCCCTGTACATAAACATATGGAGCGGATCTTACGAAGCCGTTTTTTTTTTTT
>NW_006797390.1:8803476-8803965 GCF_000442215.2 Lipotes vexillifer
TCCCCTGCATCGGCAGGCGGACTCTCAACCACTGCGCCACCAGGGAAGCCCTTAGTAATCAGCCCAGGGGCGCCGCCAGTGCATAGCTGGGCAGATTTTTGTTGTTGTTGTTGTTGTTTTTTTTTGCGGTACGCGGGCCTCTCCCGTTGCGGAGCACAGGCTCCGGACGCGCAGGCTCAGCGGCCACGGCTCACGGGCCCAGCCGCTCCGCGGCACGTGGGATCTTCCTGGACCGGGGCACGAACCCGTGTCCCCTGCATCGGCAGGCGGACTCCCAACCGCTGCGCCACCAGGGAAGCCCCGTTATTTTTAATGATGGGAAAGACGTCCCCAGACGAAAGCCGGTGGGTGATGTCACAGCAGTGTGCGAAACGCGGGGGGTTCCCAAAGGCCTCAGACGCAGGCCCCAGGCCCTGTGGGTGGGCACACGGCGTGGCGGGCGGCGGCGCGGGGCTGAAGGGGCGGGGCCCCGGCCCTGCGTGACGGCCC
>NW_006797390.1:8804536-8807128 GCF_000442215.2 Lipotes vexillifer
GGCCCCGGCCCTGCGTGACGGCCCCGCCCCCCGCCCCGGCAGGTTCCGCCTCCAGTGCCATCGCGTCGTCAACGACTCCGTCTTCACCAACCTGATCCTGTTCTTCATCCTGCTCAGCAGCATCTCCCTGGCGGCCGAGGACCCCGTCCAGCACACGTCCTTCAGGAACCACGTAGGTGCCTCGCCCCCTGCACCCGCCCCCGCCGCGCGGCCCGCAGCTTCTGTGGCTGTTCAGTCCAGAGCCCAGCCCACATCTCAGGGTCAGAGGCACAGCAGACCTTCCCTTGAGAGATGAGAGCTGGGTGGAAACCCATCTTAGGCCCGTCAGCAGAAGGAGACCATGGACCCAGCGCCTCAGGCCAGCCTGACGGGCCACAGCCGACTCCACGGCCCGCGGGCGTTCCCCGGGGGTCCACCTCCCTGGAACCGAGCGGTTTACACCCTGCCCCGAGGTACACTGGCCCGTCCTGGCCGCCGGGGGGCAGTGGCAGACGGGTGCTCTGATGAGGCCGCCCTCGTATAGGAGGGCCTCAGTGACCCTCTGCAAAGTCTAAACTAAATTTGGAGACCACCCCAGGCTCTGGTGACCTACATCATAGGCCAGAGGAAGACCTTCCATATCTCGAAGCCTCAAAACTTTATCAAATCCCAACCAGGTGGGCACGAAGGGAGGAGTCTACCACCTGCCAAGCCAGCCGGTGGCCCTGCAGCCTGCGTGGTCCAGAGCTTTCTTCCTGGGGAAGGCGCTGGCCCTCACTCTGATCCGTCACCTGAGACGTAGTAAAGCATGAACCCCGGAGCCTGCCCCTAGCCTGGGGTGCACCCTTCCGCACCCTGAAGGGCACAGCAGCGGCGTAGGGTCCCACAAACATGAGAGACTAGCTCGTCACGCCAATGCGAATTAAGCATTTTGCAATTTCATGCAGAGAAAAGCAGACCCCACGCTGTCCTTTTGACAAGCGTCCCAGCGGTCTGATTTGGGTTTGCAAGTAAACTGAATTCATGAGAAAAGCACCCAGCCAGACCCAGGACCAGTTGAGTCGGGCCTGGAAGCTCCCCTCACAGATCTGGGGGCTTCAGGACCCGGTGCTGTGCCAGTGCCTCTGGTCCCCTCACCCGTTCCACTGTCTCCCCACGGAAAGGCTCCCTGCTTGGGGTGACTTCCCGCTGGTGACCGCTCCTCCCGTCCTGCTTCTCCCACCCCTGCCCCATCCCCACCCTGTGTCTCTTTGTTTTACAGATTCTGTTTTATTTTGACATTGTTTTCACTACCATTTTCACCATTGAAATTGCTCTGAAGGTAACGCATGCCCCCTGTCCTGCCCTGTCCTGTCCTGTCCTGTCCGGCTGTCGCTGCTCTGCCGCTAACACACGCTCTGTTGTCCCGTCACTCGGAGCCACTAATCTGCTTGTGCTTATCTTTCAGATCCTAGGCAACGCAGACTATGTCTTCACTAGTATCTTTACGTTAGAAATTATCCTCAAGGTAACGCACGCAGCAAAGCCTCCTCTCTCTGTGCTCTGCCCCTTTTCTCTTGTTTCTTTCACTCGTTTTTACTCTCAAGTCTGAAACTGGAGGAATTTGTGCCCCTCACTCTGTGCCTTGTGCACAGTGTCGGACTGATGCTGGCCGGGCACCACCCGCCCCCCACTGCCTCTGGAAACCACGCCTGCCCGGGGCTGGAACCGTCCTTTCCTCCTCCTGCCCAGAGGAGATGCCATACAAACAACAAAAGTGGGAAAGCTCAGGGGCCTCCAGGAGTCACCCTGCCTGTGCCCTCGGGAGGCCCTTTGTCAGCACAGGCCTGTGTGGTGGTAATCACGGGGCCAAGGCCAGTGTCCCAACCGAGGGCTTTGGACAGACCCTGTAGACACCTCTGAGACCTGGGTTACCCCCAAGGCTCTGCTGCCTCACACCTTGCCCCGGGCCTGGAGGAGGCAGCCATGTCCTCCAGGGCTCAGTGTGGAGCCCAGAGCCCAGGGCTGAGGGACTGGACCCCCAGGCCCAGACCCGCTTCAGCCCTGTGACCCCAGCACAGTAGAGCCCACATCTGAGCAGCTTTGGATGACAGGAGTTTGCCCTAAGCTTTATTTTGTTATTTCTATTAATATACAATTAATATATTACTTACATCTACTCTGTTAGGGTTTTCAAGTTTCCCAGGCCACCCGAGCTTCGGGGGTGAGTTCCGAGTCGAGGGAGTGTGTGTGACTCTCGTTCTCTCCCAGAGCCTGGGGGTCACCCTCACCATGGTCGGCGGGGCCGCCCCACTCGGTGCCTCCCCAGGGTCCGGGCTCCTCCCACCCTGCGCGTGTGGGCGCCCCAGACCCTCCCTCCCGGCCTCCTTCAGGCGAGGACGGCCTGTCACGTCCACATACAACCGGAGTGGTCACTTTCGCATGCCTTCTTTTTTTTTTTTTCCAGAACCCCTGGTTCCAGCTAACCAGATGTTAACCAAGAGGAAACCAGGAGTGTTCCTCGGGTTTTCTCTCTGACCCCGGGGGTGGGGAGAGGGAACCAGGGCCGCCCGGCTGCGTGGACGCCCTTCCCTGGACTCCAGACTCAGGGAGGCACACAAACACCACACTCTT
>NW_006797390.1:8807138-8807931 GCF_000442215.2 Lipotes vexillifer
GTCTCAGACCCTCCCCGGAGCTCCCGGGTGGGCCTCAGCAGCACTCCTTTTCCTCCAAGGCTGCCGTCTCCTTACAAGCACGGTGCTGGCGAGAGCCTCTCTCCCGCCCAGCCTCTTCCTCTGCTTCCCGCTTTTACGCTGCCTGACTGTGCCCCTAGGTGGAGCCCGGCCCCAGGACACTGCCTGCACCTGGTCCCCCGGGTCCCTCTGCCCCGCCCGTGGGCCCAGCATCCTGCCCGGCGGAGGTGACCGTCGTGCAGGAGGGGTGTCCAGTGTCAGGGACAGTTGGAAGGCCTGGGCACGTTTAGCCTTGTGGGACCAGGACAGTTGGCCTGAATGATGCCAAGGGCTGTCACCTAGAGGAGGAGGGAGGTGGGACCAGAACCCCGCGAGTAGAGATTGCAGAAGGTAAGATGCGTTCAATGAGCAGCATTGCTGCCCAGAGCAGAGCTGGCTGGACGGAGGGACGTCCTGCCCTCCCAGCCCAGAGTTCAACCCTTTTCTCTCCCCAGCGAGGTTCTTCCTGGGCAAAGGTTAGGACTTTAGGAGCAGAAGCAGGGTGGGTGGCAGTCAGCAGACAGGGTAAAAGGGGGATCCTGCACTGGGTACCTGACTCCCTGGATCTCACAGGGAACTTTCAAATAAATGCCCCGTTTTCCCAGCATCCACCTGCCCTTTCTCCTATGGCCACCCTTCCTCTGGCCCTGCCTGGGCGGACGGCCTGCACACACACACACACACACACACACACACACACACACACACACACACACACACACACACACACACACAC
>NW_006797390.1:8807941-8809875 GCF_000442215.2 Lipotes vexillifer
CACACACACACACACACACACACACACACACACACACTCGCCAGCCTTCGGGGCTCAGGGCCTCTCAGGTGACACAAACCACGGAAGCACCCGGGCCTGCACTCGGGGGCCCAGACCTCCACTAAGAGACAGGGCAGCAAGCAGCCCCTCCAGACGGCAGGCCTTTGGGACAGATCTCCAACTGTATTCCCCTGCGACCCTTCACATAATCCACCCACTTCTGGAAGCTTCTGCAGGACACAGGTGCCTGAGTCCCCTGTGACCCCCTCCTGCAGGAGTTAAGTGGGAAGAATTAGGTTCCAAGAGCGATTTTGGCCAATTTCCCCTGTGTTTGCTTTTGAATCGCTCCGCGGACAGGCTGCCTTGCGCACGCTCTGTTTCCAAAGAGATAGATTGGGCCCCAGGTGACCAGGGAGCTGCTCCCAAGCTCTAAGCCGTCAGCTCCAAATTTCCCCCTTTGGCTGTCACTTCACGGCTGTGACCCTTCAGCCCTTCACCTGGAAATCCACTGGCCCTTAGCTCACGCCAAGGAAATCGGACAGGTGTTTGTGGGGCCTCAACAGCGGCTCTAGGCTGAGCTCTGAGGCGGGTGGTGACAGCAAACCCAAGACAGTCATCACCCCTGACGTGGTCCCTTCTTAGTCTCCAGGGGGCTTTCACGTGGTTCTCCAGCAGGCGCCCCACAACGGCAGGGAAGGGGATGCTACTTTACAGAGGGGGCACTGAACATCCTCCCCCATCACAGGAGGGACCCAGAATCCAAGTCCTAGCTCTCCGGCCGAGTCCAGTTCTCTATAGAGAAGCCCGCCTGGCATGGAGCTTGCCATCTGCAGGACAGTGACCTAAGGGCTGTAATTCCCGAGGGCGCTTACCACCCTCCAGGATAGAGGATGTCGTTGCCTCATTTCTCAGATGAGACTCAGGGAAGTTGAGTAACTTGCCCCGGGCACTCAAAGTGCAGAGGGTGGGATTCAAACTCAGGTGGCCTGGCTCCAGAGCTGTGCTCTTACTGTGGTGCCCACGGCCCCTCTGAACACACGGCTCCAGAACCAGACAGTAGAATGGAGCTCAGAGTACTAGGCATGGGTCATCAGCACTGCCTGAGGCTGGGAAGTGGATGGATGCGGGTTGCCAGCGTCCTTGGTAGAACTTCGGGCGTTAGGGTCTGCCCGAGACTGGGGCATTGCCTGGGACTAAACCAGGAAAGTCCTGGGAAGCCAGGGTGGCTGGTCCCCACTGCGGGTCCCCCCAGAGGACCGTGTCCTAGGCGGGCCCTGAGGTGGAGCGAGCCTGTGGGGTGGGGGGTGTGGACCTGAGCGTACAGGGGCGCAAGGTCCGCTGACAGTCCCGGGCGGGGAGCCTTCAGGGGCTGCAGCAGCAGAAGCTCCCGGCGCCTTGTCTCCTGTCCTGCCCCCCAGCCCCCCCGTCACTGCCCTGCTCCTCACCTGGGCCCAGCCGGAGGTGCGGCGCGGGGCGGGATGGAGTGGGGGCCTCACGCCGCGCCTCCCCGCGTCCCCAGATGACCGCCTACGGGGCCTTCCTGCACAAGGGCTCCTTCTGCCGCAGCTGCTTCAATATCCTGGACCTGCTGGTGGTCAGCGTGTCCCTCATCTCCTTCGGCATCCAGTGAGTGCGGCCCCGGCCCCGAGGGAGGCGCGGGCGGGAGACAGTGTCCGAGCGGACAGCCGGGAGCCAGGGCTGGGGGGGGACGGCGGCTAGTGGCGGGGCGGCCTGCCTGTGGCCACGGCGGAGCTAGGCTGGGAGCGGGACGGGCCCTCGCCGGCGGCTGTGGCTTCTGGTGTCTGGGTCCTCAGTGGTGGGACCCTTGGGGTGCATTGACCCAAGCGAGGATCTGTTTCCACGTCTGGATCTCACCCAGCAGGCAGGCCCGGCCCAGTTACTAGAGAGGAAGGTCCCCAGGGACGCCCCGCACC
>NW_006797390.1:8809885-8814429 GCF_000442215.2 Lipotes vexillifer
CCCCCGCCCCTTCCTCTCCGGTCTCCAGTCAGAGCCCCTGATGAGGGAGGGAGGGGGAGGAAGGACTGGTCCTCACTCCTGGCTGCGCAGGGGAATCACCGGAGCAGCTTTAAAACGGGACCTTTGCCCGGACCCCTCCCACCCCCCAAGCTTTGACTTAATTGGTCTGGGCTACAGCCAGGGCCTGAGGGATTTTAAACGCTCTCCGGACAATCCCACCTGCAACCAAGGCTGTGAACGTGCTCAGGTTTAAAAGGATCTCATTACTAGTTTCTCCCGAATTCTACCAGCTGATAATGCTAACCCTGTACTTAACTTCCAAAGCACTTTCCGTACACATTCCTCTCTGACCCTCATGGGACCCATGAGGCAGGCAGGGCCAGTGATGTTATCGCTGTTTCCTAGACAGAAAAACTGAGGTCAGGACCTGGGACTCGGCCCGGGTCACCCCAGTGGCAGAGCAGAGGCATCTGGGGCTCCGTCCCGAGGCTGTCCCCGTGGTTGGCCTAGAAGGAGCAGAGGTGGAGGCATTCAGAGTGAGACCCTTTGCTGGGATCATCGTTATTTCACCCCAGGCTGTCTGCCTGTGAGCCTGTGGGTCTAATCCCATCACTGCCACTAAATCACTCTTAACCTTGAGCCAAGAATTCCCCCCTCAGTCTGGCCTTTCCATCCCTCCCATTGTCCCTGAGATGCTGGGATGGATCGGGCAGCCCTTTGAGTCCCTCGTGATCAGAGAGTCGTGAACCAGAGACATAGGACTTTCCCCCATCCCACTCTCAGCGGACGGCGTGCTGACACGGGAGGAGTGAGGTCAGCGCTTGCTGATGGCCCCGCATGTTTTAGGTCCCAAGGAGGGTAAAGGTCTCTCCAAGGGTGGCTAGTGGGTGGGAGAGGGACTCTTCAGAGCGCCTGCCAGCCGGCCGGGGCGAGGGGCCTGCATGCCCCTGCGGAGGGCAGCAGTGGCCTGTGCTCCCAGGGGAGCCGGCAGGGCCCTGGCATCCCAGGTGCACGGAGTCTGTGGTGTCGGAGCCGTTGCCTCTAGGCCTGGGTGTGCTGTGCACACAGTGAGCGTGATGGGCAGCCACCTGGGACTTGGGTCTGCAGGTGAGCACCAGGTATCTCCTCCACCCAAAGTCCCACCATTCGTACAGTATTTCTTCAAGTCCATGATAATAAAAGCCACCATGTATTCACATCACAACATGTGCCAATTAGGCTGCTAGATGGTTCGTGTGCGTTTTCTCATTTAATCCTTGCAACAAGCTCGTGAGGTGGTCGCTGCCCCGTTTTACAGGTGAAGAAAGAAGGGCCCAGCACAGTCAGCAGGTGTGTCCTCAGTGGCCGGGGCTTGGTGGAGCTTTGCCTCGCCCTCCGTGTCCTCGGCGCGGTAAACAGCCCCCGAGTAGCACATGATACTGCTAATGGCTCATGGTAAACGCTTTTCCCATGATTTGCTCACCAACAAGAAAGTCCCCGGCTCCCCGGCCAGCTCTGGGTCCCTGCAGTGGGAGAAGAGAGCGGGAAATGGTGCTGGGGCGAGAAAGTCCCCAGCGGACGCCCCAGTTTCTCCATTTGGGCTGGGACTTCCTGCCAGGAAGCGGCTCACCCTCCGCCGCTGCCGGACCAGGGGCAGGAGAGGCTCACCCCCGCCCGTCCTCTCTCCCAGGTCCAGTGCCATCAACGTGGTGAAGATCTTGCGGGTCCTGAGGGTGCTGAGGCCCCTGAGGGCCATCAACAGGGCCAAGGGGCTGAAGGTGAGCTGGGCGGGAGCCTCAGCCTGGGGGTCCACGTGAGGTGACGGGCAGGCGGGAGACAGGGCCAGCAGTCAGCCTCCCGGGTCGGAGCCGGGACCCTCCTGCCAGCACCTCAGCCCCACTTCCCATCCCGGGTCCGTGATACACGGAGCCACAGCAGAGGCCCCCGTTCACAATCCCAGCTTCTCAGCAGAGCTTTTGCAAAAGGAGACACACACACTACCCCGAGCCCCAGATGGTGATGAGACCCCTGAATTGCTGCCCCCGGAACGTGGGAGGTCAGCAGGGCTTTGGTCCCTATGGTCTCCTAGAGCCCAGTGGGACGCGGGTTTCACCAGGCTCCATCACCCCGTGACCTAGGAGGACGCTCACTTTGAGTCTGATTCCCCCGCTCATGGCAAAGGGCTGCCTGCACCTCCTCTGAGAGGCTCGTGTCAAAGGGGGCTCAGCCAAGTTCCCGGACCCGACGCCCTCTGTCCACCTGCAGCACGTGGTGCAGTGCGTGTTCGTGGCCATCCGCACCATCGGGAACATCGTGATCGTCACCACGCTGCTCCAGTTCATGTTCGCCTGCATCGGGGTCCAGCTCTTCAAGGTGGGGTCTTGGCCGGATCTGTGGCCCTGCATCCTTCCTGCCCACCAGCTTCTGGGACCTGGACGGGAGCTGGCAGAGGGGACACAGAGGGGACGGTGCTGGGTCACACTGGGGATGGATGCGGCCTCCCCACAGCCCCTCCCAGCTTCCAGACCCGAGGAGGACTAGTTCCCAGACCAGAGGAGGACTAACTAGTTCCCAGACCAGAGGAGGACTGACTAGTTCCCAGACCAGAGGAGGACTGACTAGTTCCCAGACCAAAGGAAGACTTAACTAGTTCCCAGACCAGAGGAGGACTCACTAGTTCCCAGAACAGGGGAGGACTCACTAGTTCCCAGAACAGGGGAGGACTGACTAGTTCCCAGACCAGAGGAGGACTGACTAGTTCCCAGACCAAAGGAAGACTTAACTAGTTCCCAGACCAGAGGAGGACTCACTAGTTCCCAGAACAGGGGAGGACTCACTAGTTCCCAGAACAGGGGAGGACTGACTAGTTCCCAGACCAGAGGAGGACTGACTAGTTCCCAGACCAAAGGAAGACTTAACTAGTTCCCAGACCAGAGGAGGACTGACTAGTTCCCAGACCAGAGGAGGACTGACTAGTTCCCAGACCAGAGGAGGACTGACCAGTTCCCAGAACAGAGGAGGACTGACTAGTTCCCAGAACAGAGGAGGACTGACTAGTTCCCAGAACAGAGGAGGACTAACTAGTTCCCAGACCACAGGAGGACTGACTAGTTCCCAGACCAGAGGGGGACTAACTAGTTCTCAGAACAGGGGAGGACTAACTAGTTCCCAGAACAGGGGAGGACTCACTAGTTCCCAGACCAGAGGAGGACTAACTAGTTCCCAGACCAAAGGAAGACTTAACTAGTTCCCAGACCAGAGGAGGACTGACTAGTTCCCAGACCAGAGGAGGACTGACTAGTTCCCAGAACAGGGGAGGACTGACTAGTTCCCAGACCCGAGGAGGGCTAGCCCCCAGCCTGAGGAGAGCAGTGCGGAGGCAGGTGCCTCCATCACCACCTGGCCCTCTCAGCCCCGGCCCTTCCTTGTAGAGAACGGCAGAGGGACTGCTATCCCCCGACCCCTCCGTGTGAGTCACCCACCTAAGCCCACGGGGCTCCCTGTGACCACAGCAGCGAGTCCCCCCAGGTCACTGCAGAGCCCCGGTTTGTCTGGGTCCTCACCCTGCTCCTGGCGGGCCCTCGGCGACGGGGAGGCCGGGTCCCTGGTTCCTGCCCTTTTCTCCACCTGAAGCTCTCCCCGCACCGTGCCCTGACTTCCACGCCGAACTCAGCCCCTAGCCCCGCCCGTCCCCCCTCCCTCACCAGACCTGCCTTGTGGGCCCAGCTTCGCTGTCTGGGCTTCCCTTCGGTCGGGTGCCTGCAGCCCAGGGCGTGTTTGTGCACCGACCGCTCTGAGTCCTGACTTCCCGTCTGGACTCTGCTCTCCTTACACTTTCGTCCCGAGACCCCAGCGCAGAGCTGGCTACAGAGATATCACTAATCGGTTTTTGACTGGTCCCTCGATTAAGGAGCATCTCCAGTCACTTTGCTCTTCCACCTTCCAGGGCAAGCTCTACACCTGTTCGGACAGTTCCAAACAGACGGAGGCCGAATGCAAGTGAGTACGGCCGGGGGGGCAGCCAGGCTGGTTGACTCCAGGTGGTTGGTGACTTGTCCTAAGAGGAGTGGTGGCCCATTCTTTCTCTGACAGCAGTGGTGGCTGCACTTTTACCCACGGGTTGTCTGGTCTCATTGACGTAACACGTAAGATCATCTGTTCCTGAATATTCCACCCCTGACATCTTCCCAGCGGCTGGAACTCTGGGTTTAAGCTTAGCCAGTTTCATCCCACCCCCAAGCCAGGAGGCACTGGTGGGTAGGCTGAGGGGAGGTGGGAGACCCCAGAACGAGCCCTTTCTCCCTTCCTCAGGGGGAACTACGTCACATACAAGGACGGGGAGGTGGATCACCCCATCATCCAGCCCCGCAGCTGGGAGAACAGCAAGTTTGACTTTGACAACGTCCTGGCAGCTATGATGGCCCTGTTCACCGTCTCCACCTTTGAGGGGTGGCCAGAGTGAGTATGCAGCTCCGGGCCGGGTTCAACTGCCGCTCCACACCCTTCCCAGAAACCATGCTTCTCTGGCTCCCCACGGGCCATGTTTGCCGCCCAAACACCGCTCT
>NW_006797390.1:8814651-8817701 GCF_000442215.2 Lipotes vexillifer
GCTCTTCTGGATCTCAGAGCTTCAGCCCAAAACAAGCTTCTTTTAGCTGCCCTCCCCAACCTAGACTGAGCCGCAGTGAAGTCTGTCGTCACCCTCATGGCATCTGGGAGTGGAGGGGCCCCTGGGTCACCGTAACATTGAAGGCCACCACTCCCGGTGGGCACGGACGTGGGTAGAGATGGCGGAGGCGCCCGCTGGTTAGACTCTGCCCCAGTCTCCTTGGAGGGAGCTGTGTCTGATTTACAGAGGAAAGCTCCTGCAGAGGCAGTGCTGCCAGGCCTGGACCAGCCTGGTGGCCCATAAGCTGCATCCCCTCTACCAGGCCTGTCCAGGAGGGGCTCCGTGTATCTCTGTACAGACACCTGCTTCCCTCACGCCCCCATGTGTATTCTGGTGACATGATCATCTGAAAGTCAGGAAATTCTAGATATTTCTAAGTCAACGACAGCACGTGATCTTAGGTGAGAGGCACCATTATTAAGTGGTAACATATCAGTACCGCCTGGAGAACAGCCAGGCGCTGTGTGGAGCAGCAGAGGCGGGAAAGGAAGGAAGCCCGACGCGAAGAGAAGCAGCCTGACGGGCGCGTAGCCGCGGCCCAGGTGGGCGCAGACACAGGCCACCTGAGTGTAAACCAGACCGCTGCTGAGGAGCTGAGTGAGCCTGGGGCCGAGTCTCTGCCAGAGAAGCAGCAGAGCGGTTTCAATATTTACCAATATCTCCAGCATTAGAAATCAATGGCCGTGACTCGTGTCACACTTAGACAGTTCCTGCCAGTTTCAAAACACCTTCACATACGTTAGATCAACTACCCGGCCCGGTAGGAAAGTCCGGAATTATTGTCTCCACTTTGCAGGTAAGGAATCTGAGGCTCAGAGAGGTTGAGTGGTTTGCCCAAGTCACACAGCCAGTAAGAGGCAGAGCTGGGGCTTGAACGCAGGCCTCCCGACTCTCAGCCTGGAGCTGTCTCCGGCTCCCCGGCCCCGGGGCGCTCGGAGCAGCGGTGTCATCGCCACCGCCCTCCGCGGGCTGTCCCCCCCAGGCTGCTGTACCGCTCCATCGACTCCCACACGGAGGACAAGGGCCCCATTTACAACTACCGCGTGGAGATCTCCGTCTTCTTCATCATCTACATCATCATCATCGCCTTTTTCATGATGAACATCTTTGTGGGCTTCGTCATCGTCACCTTCCAGGAGCAGGGGGAGCAGGAGTACAAGAACTGCGAGCTGGACAAGAACCAGGTGCCGCCGGGGGCGAGGCTGCAGCTTGGGCCCCCGGGGACCAGGAGCCAGGAGTGGGGGGCTGCAGCTTGGGCCCCCGGGGGAGGCTGTGGTCCGGAGAGAGCCCCAGGCCCCCTGCCCAGTGTCTCCTGGAGGCCCAAGGGCAGAAGGGACGCAGACCCTGCAGATCCAGCTTGCAGCCGCGCTCAACCAACAGGGTCTGTTAACAGCTCCTCAGGGAGACTCGGTGGCGGGTCTGGGGGGTTCTGTGAAAGAGCCTCTCACCCGCACCTAGAAGCCGATGAGTCAGGAGGTGTGCAGGGTGGGGCGGCACCGTTGATAGAGAGGAAAGAAACCAGAACAGTGAGAGTGGAGGTTTGGGGTGGGGAGAGGACGGCTTAGAAACCACTGTTAGATGGTTTCTTGTAGAACAGAGAGAGGCTGTGCACACAGAGGTGGGGAAGGGCTCCAGCAGGAGGGACGCGGCCACGCCAGCCCTGGGCTGAGCTCCGTGGCCGGCAGGGCAGGCTGGGTGTGCGGTCAGGAGGCCGGGAAGCGTCCACGGGAAATGCGTCCTGTCCGTGGGGGACTCAAGCCCTGCTAGGTAAGGAGCACCCCCCGTCAGGCCCGCTGCACCCCTTGCAGCTCCGATGTCCACACCTTGGGCCTAGACTCAGCATTCTGGCCACTGTGTGGACTTTGGACTGTAAGGAAGCCAGGAGAGAGGGAGGCCAATTAGCAAGTGTAGGCGAGAAGTGACAGTAGAGGTGGAGAGAACAGCGCTGGTCGGGCTTGGAGGCTGGGGTGAGAGAAGGGCCTGGGGGACCCTGGTCCTGACCTGGGCTCCGGGCACAGCGCAGAGATGGCCGGAGTGTAGTCAGCGCAGGATCCCATCCCCTGGCCGTGAGCTGTGACTTCTAGTCTGCGGACCCTGGCAGATAAGGAAGATGGACTTAGGACAGGTGAGGAACACTGAGGAGAGACGGGCCCCCAGGAGAGTCTGTGGCTGGGAAACCATCAGTGAGAGGACAGACTATCAATCAGTCAGCAAGTATTTACCAGATGCCACCGAGCACCCGCGGTGTCAGCAGGCATCACCGAGACGGAAGGAAGGGGACATGGACCCCCTGACTACGTCCTGATGGGGACTAACTAGAGAGGGTCTCTCCCCCGTTGAGGGAGGGATAGAAAATCAAAAAACGTCCAAGTAGCAGCTCGGCCTGTAAGCGAGCTAGAGCAATAGATGATGTCTCTCTCTCCCAGAGAACCCCACCCCTGGGGTGTGCAGCTTCCTGTGCACCCCCCCCCCCCCCGTCCCCCCCCATCGCTCCCTATCTCTCTCCCCGTCGCTCCCCGTCGCTCGCACTACTGCCTGAGCCATCCCCCACGCCCGTCCGTGGAAAAATTGTCTTCCACCCCACCAGCCCCTGATGCCAAACAGGTTGGGAACCGCTGGGTTAGGCCGTCTCTTCCTCTGGAGGTGAGACATTGAGGCCACCCATGTCCCCGCCGTCCCCCGTCATCCGGGTTTCTCACCCCCGTGTCCCCGGCGCAGCGGCAGTGCGTGGAGTACGCCCTGAAGGCCCGGCCCCTGCGGAGGTACATCCCCAAGAACCAGCACCAGTACAAGGTGTGGTATGTGGTCAACTCCACCTACTTCGAGTACCTGATGTTCGTCCTCATCCTGCTCAACACCATCTGCCTGGCCATGCAGGTCGGTCCAGCGGGCAGGTCCAGCGGGCAGGTCCAGCGGTCCGGCCGTGGCGGCCACCGGTGGGCGCGTGGGCGGCGTGTCACCGTCACGCTGGCCAAGGGGGCGGGGGGGGG
>NW_006797390.1:8817711-8827069 GCF_000442215.2 Lipotes vexillifer
GCAGCTGGAGAAGCACAGGTGTCCCTTGTCGAGGGTGGGGGATCCCAGGATCCTGGGCCGATGAGACGGAGGGAGGGAAGTGGAGCACAGGGGACCCGGAAGGGGCCGTGACCGTCGGTGGGCCGAGCTGGGTAGAGCCCCCCAAGGACCAGGGGGCCGGCAGGGCTGTGTCCCCATCAGGGCAGGAGCACGAGCCTCTGCGCAGCTGCGCTGGCAGTGCCGGCAGAGACGGGAGGGACCTGCGGGGCCCCGCGGGGGTGGTCGGCCCCCCAGGCTGCGTGCAGGAAGGTCTGCGTTGAGGGGCGGCCTGGAGCAGGGAGCCCCGGCTCATTCACGGCCCCCCGCCCCCGCAGCACTACGGCCAGAGCTGCCTGTTCAAAATCGCCATGAACATCCTGAACATGCTCTTCACTGGCCTCTTCACGGTGGAGATGATTCTGAAGCTCATCGCCTTCAAGCCCAAGGTAGGCCTCTGAGACGGGCCTCTGGTCCACAGTGCCGGGGGCACAGGGTGGGGGACAGTGGGTGCAGAGTCTCAGCGAAGGACCGTTCCCTCCCAACGATAAACGTGCCAGCTCCGGAGCCTGCAGGCCTTGAGCCAGGCCAGCTCCTCAAAGCAGAATCTCAGCCCGCGGGCCGGGCCGTGGTCTGGACACAGGGAACAGGGACATGCCTGAGCAAACCTCCTTGCAGGGTAGGCAGAATGGTCCTTGTCCCCCCACCGTGGCCCCGGCCCCCGGCACGTCATCTAGAAGAGACTGGAAACCAAACCTCTCGAGGCCCAGCCCCCCAGACCCACCCGGGCTCTGTTCTCTCCCCGTTTCGCCGGCCGCGCAGACTAAGAGCCTGGCTGTAAGAGCTGCGTTTGCTCAGGGCTGGGTATCTGTTTCCCCACCTCAGGGCTGCATCACTGCCCCCTGTACCTTCCAGTACGGGACGGACCTGCAAATGTCTCTGCTTTTCTACTTGTAAGCAGCTTCTAGAAAAAAGGCTGGGAGAGAAGATTAGAGCCATTGGCTGAGTGAGGCAGGGCAGGGCAGGTTGGCTCCCTGTCACTTGGATTATCTGTGCCCTCCCCAACCGACCTGCCCCTGGGCCTCAAGGACAGAGGGTGACCCGGTTCAAGCAGGCCTTCCATCTCTGGCCCTGTAGACAGGTCAGCATCGCCGGCATCCACTGACCTGGGCTTCACAGGGGGCGGCTGCCCCGGAGCGGGTATCCCAGTGGCTTGGAGGCTCCCGGCTGCGGCACAGCTTTGGGGGCGATGAGGAGGAACGCATCGTTTCTAAGAGGATCGTGCAGGGCAGCTTTCCACACCTTCTCTTCCCCGCTGTTACTGGTTCCTCCAGATGCAACACAGGTCAACGGGGGGTGAAAAGCAGGAATCCCTGGCCCTGTATTCCATTTCCATTCAGATGTTCACCTGCCTCAGGACTAGCCGGGCCAGGAGGGGTGGTGCCCCTTTGGCTGTCAGATCCCTATTCAGCGCCAGGATCTGCGTCGTCTTCTCTGAATTAACATTCCACCAACCATTCTCAGTAACCTGCAGTGCTACACACACCTCGTCGCATGGAATCCTCAAGGCGCCTCTCCAAGATAGGTATTAGCTCCACGTCTTAGGGAAGAGGGGAGTGAAGCTCAGAGCAATTAAGTATCGTATTAATTACACCATTATTAAGCGGCAGAACTGGGAATAGAAGCCAGTGTGTCTGACTTTGTAGTCGATGTAATTTCCGCCACACGGAGCTGTTAGCAAGCATCTTCCCACACCAGGTGTTCTGCTGGGAACTTTCCAGAAAGAGGGAAACCACCTTTGAGGGGCTTCAAAGACAAGACAGACGTATTCTTACCGTGCTGCATGTTCCTCTCTCACTGAGAAGGCCTGGGAACCTGGCTGATTTTCAGAGAATAAGACCCCTAATGAATGCCATTTGGTGATAACAATGGTGTTTTCCTGTCTCCTCCAGAGCAGCAAATAAACTCTGTCTCACTTTCCCTTCCAAGCCCTGTCCCATTTAGGGGCAGAGGAGACCATGGAATGTCCCTGGCCACCTTCTGTGGGGTCCCCTGGGGTCCTATTCCCAGCCATGCTGCCCGGGAGCCAGTGGGCTCACAGCCCGCAGCAGCGTGCCCTGGGGAGGCGGGGAGGCCGGGCCGCGCTAGGGCTGAGCTTCCGGCTCAGACGACAGCCTCCAGGAGGGAAACCGGCATCATTTTCCCCCAGTTTTGTGAGACATACAGTTTAAATATTTCAAAACCTTGAGTCATTCCACGTTGACTCAGACGTGTTTCAGATGATCCCTGATGCCGGCTGCAGGGCCCTGCAGGGGACTTCCTGAGTCAGGCTCCTGAGCTCAGGAGATGCACTGGGCAAACCTGCCCTAAGGAGCACCTGGCAGTGACCCCTGCAGGGGCCTCTGCCTGGAAAACACTCTCCCCGAATCCTGCACACCCAGGAGCAAAAGCCCGTTTCCCGGGAAGCAGCCCAGTAGGGTGCTCTGAACCATAAAGCACCCAACTTCCTCCATCTCTAGTTTTCTGTTGTGAGAAGATAGGGTGAAATAAGAGAAACTTTTCCAAAGCAGTAAGAGAGCCGTCCTGGGGCCACCTGCACTTCACGCGTGCCAGGGTCTGTCTGTGGTATAAAGCAAAAGGGAAACGGACCTTTTCTGGGAATACCCTGCAGGGGCTTCTGGCGGCAGAGGGGGAAGGGCCCCTGGCCTGGGCAGCCAAACCAGCCTGTGCAGCTGGGAGGAGGATGGGGTCCCCGGATTCTCGTTAAGGAGTGTGGACTCCAAGAAAAGCATCCCCCAAGTTTCCAAACCAGGAAGTACTTGAGGGGACTTGCCTGGTGGCGCAGTGGTTAAGAATCCGCCTGCCAATGCAGGGGACACGGGTTCGAGCCCCAGTCCAGGAAGACCCCACGTGCTGCAGAGCACCTAAGCCCGTGCACCACAACTACTGAGCCTGTGCTCTGGAGCCCGCGAGCCACAACTACTGAGCCCATGTGCCGCAACTACTGAAGCCCATGCGCCTAGAGCCCGTGCTCCACAACAAGAGAAACCACCGTGATGAGAAGCCCGCGCACCGCAACGAAGAGTAGCCCCCGCTCGCCGCAACTAGAGAAAAGCCCGTGTGCAGCAATGAAGACTCAACACAGCCAAAAATAGATAAATAAATTTTTAAAGAAAGAAAGTACTTGAAGCCCTGGTGGAAATATCTAGCTGGATCTGGCCCTAGAACCGGTGCTCCTAATGTGATCGTGTGTTTGTGCCACAAGTGAGTTTGCACCTGCGAGCGTCAGCTAAGGAAGGACAGTTAGGCAGTAAGAACACGGGAATTGCCATCAGTCCTAACATCAGGTGTCTGAGGTTGGCCTGCTGGGCTTCCTACTCTGTCCCTTGGTCTCTGTGGTTGGTTGGCTGGTCGGTCAGTCGGTTTGTAGTTTGGCCTCGTTCTTTCATTGTCCTCGTGGTAATTGATGTCCTCGGTCTTCATTTCCATCTGTTCTGCTCGCCACCTTATGGAAAATAAATGGACTCAAGTAAATCCCTGCTCTGCTCCTAAAATTCACATTCTGTCTGAAGAATGGGGCAGGTGACAGGAGTGTCTTGGACACCTAATGGCCAGAGGGAATTTCCCCCCGAGCGGAGGACTGCCCTGGACATTTCCGATGGCCCCTGGGCCCCACGAGACTGTGCAGGACCAAGCTGGTCAGCATGAAAAGGTTTCGCATAGAATCGTCGGAAGTTAACTAAATAGCTGGACTGTCCTCCTATCATGAACAGAAATTTATCAGCAAAAACAGGGAGAAACTTTTAAGATACACTTTATGATAAGCACTGAAAAATATCCAAAGACTGGGCTCCCTGGTGGCGCAGTGGTTGAGAGTCTGCCTGCCAATGCAGGGGACAGGGGTTCGTGCCCCGGTCCGGGAAGATCCCACATGCCGCAGAGCGGCTGAGCCCGTGAGCCATGGCCGCTGAACCTGCGCGTCCGGAGCCTGTGCTCCACATAGCATCTTTATTGGAGTATAATTGCTTGGCAAGGTTGTGTTAGTTTCTGCTGTATAACAAAAAGAATCAGCTATATATATATATATATATATATATATATATATATATATGTATATCCAATGCCTCAGAATAAATCTAACCAAAAACCTCTAAGATCTTTACAGAAGGTCTGTGAAATTTCACACAGAGGAGTTAAAGAAAGCTTAGTAAATGAAGAAATACGTCATGTTCATGAATTGGGAAAGTCAGTGTTACAGAGATGTCATTTCTCTTCAGTACAAGCCCAGTTAAAACTCCAGATTGAACTTTAACCCAAGTCCTTCAGGGTCAAGAGGACGACCCTGGGGGTTCCAAGGCTCCAGTCCCTTTGGGCAGCTCTGCCATGACTGTGGAGGTTCCAGGGCTGGGAATGCTCCACGTGGATGCTCCACGGTCAGCTCTGGGGGGGGCGGGGGGGGTGATCACGTGCCTGGCACTTGCTGTTGACCGTGACCCAGCGGGTGATGAAGGGAGAAGGGGCCCCAGGCTCCTGCTCAGAGAAGCAGATCGGCCCAGGGAGATGGGAAGATTCCCGACTACCCCTCCTTCACCCAGGGACTCACCTTGGCCTTGGCAGGTGAGGAAGCAGGGGCAGCTGTTTCTGAGACTTTCCCATCCCCTTGGTGCTGCCCACCCAGGGAGCGGCCACATCTCTGCCCCCGGAGGGCCTGACCCCACAGCTCTCTGGGATCAAAACGCTTTTCCACGCCCTCCCCACCGAGAACAGTCCAGAAAGCGAGTGGAAGCAAAATGGAAACACTCATCGACCCCCTGGCCCCCGGCTCTTGGGCATAAGAGCAACTGAAGCCTCGGGGACGCTCCTGATGCAGGAGAAACTGGGGCCCAAAGGCGTTTCAACCCAAGGGATGCATGAGGTCTCCAGACCAGCGCCAGGACTGTCTGCAGGAATAAAGACGCTCCGTGCCCACCATCTGTCTGTAAACAGCCACCCGCCTCCTGGGCACCTTGGCTCATGCAGCCAAGGCATGCATTCTTAATTTTATTTAAATTAATTCAAATCCGTGTGGCCACATGGCCGGTGGCTGCCATATTGGGCCACGGGGCTCTAGACACCGCTTCTCTGCAGGCCGTTCGCGGGGTCTGCATCCCTCCATCCATCCGCCTCACCCCAACTGCTCTGGCTTCATGGACCCAGGTGGGTGATCTCAGGTGTGGGAGCCCTGAGGGAAGAGTAGGATGGGCTCCTGGCCCGGCGTCCCCCTTATGGGTCCCCTCCTGGCCCCCAAGTCGTCCCAGGACCTCCCGGGTCCAGTAGCTGCAGATGCCGAGGCAGGCGGTTCAGTGGTCAGCACCAAGCTGTGGGGCCGGGCCAGGCTGATGTGCTCGGCAAGAAGGTCTGAGCTGAGAGTATGGACGGCCTTGGCCTTGCCAAGCACGAAGGCAGCCTTCCCCTCGTTACTGACTGTGCTTGTGCGTGAGGTCCCGGCCCCTGGTGCCCCCGGAATAAAGTCTCCTCTGCCATCCTTAGGACGGTTTTCTGTCTTGGGAAGGACTGTTGCCCGAGACACGGGGTGAACGGTCAAGGTAGGAGGAGTCATCACCAGCTGGCTCCTTCCCTGGGCCATGGCAGAGGGACAGATGAGGGCTGGACTGGCGGAGGGGGCCAGGATGGGGAGGTGGGGGGTCAGGGCGGCTGTGTCTCCAGCCAGGAAACCGCAGCCGATTCTTCTGTCTGTCCTCAGCTTTGTCCATGTCCAGAACCTTCTTTCCTTGAAGACCCAGCATCTGCTTCCACTTTAGTAACAGCCTTTCTCACATGAGCACAACCTCCAGCCAGCTTGGGGCTCCCCAGGGGCACCCCTGCCCCAGCAGATGGGGAGGGGGCTTCTGAGGCTGGACCCGCTGTCTCTGGTGTTTCCTTGTCCCCGGTGAGCGAGCCGCTCCCGCTCCGGGAGACGGGCCAGGCGGGCGGAGAAGCAGGGCGAGCCCCCCAGCAGCAGGGTGAGCCCCCCAGCAGGTGACCGTCTGGTGAGGGAAGGGACCCGTCTGCACAGCTGAGCCCTGCCCGCCTTCCCGCTCAGGCGGGACTCAAGCTTGGGCTATGATTTTCCTTAACGTCCAAGATCAGCTTTGCCCTCTGTGCCCCTGAGGAAGGGCAGCGGGGCCCACACCAAAGGGTAGAGGCTTCGTCGGGGCAGCCCGGGCAGATGGGGCGAGAGGGGCCAGGGCCGGGCTCTTCCAAGTGCCGGGAAGACCCCGTAGGCAGGAGCCGTCGGGCTGGGGTCCTGGGAGGGAGCCCTCCCTGAGCTACTGAGAGAACATCAGGACCCCTTCCTTACAGCCAGTAAAGGAGCAGGAGATGGAGGAGGAAGGGCGGTGACCGGCAGGAGAGGATGCCAGCCAGGGCCATTCCGTCTCCTGTCTGGAAAGCTGAAACTACTAGAAACTGGCTTTGTCTTCACCAGATACTACATTGCAGCTAAAATCTGCTTTCTCCCCAGCTTTACCTCTGCATCCAGCCGTACCACTCGCCCTAATTCCCCTCCTAACAGGTTTAAGTCAGGCGGACGTTTCTGCAAGGGGCAAAGATTTTTGTGAGGCTTTATTTCCTACAAAACAAGTTTATTTCTTGCTTGATCATCCCCTGCCCCCAGATCCCACCGACAGACGAAATTCTGGAGACAGAGCAGGAAGCCCACCTCCCCCCTCAGCATCACCTCGAACGAGCCGGGAGGGCAGGTAGGGCTGTGGTCCAGACACACCCTGTTCTTTCCGCGTCCGTTCCTCGGTAATGTGGGGAGGCTGGCTTAGCTGGGCCTGAGTGGGGTCGTGGCCATCTCAGTCTGCCCGGCTGCTAGGACAAACTGCAGAAATCTACTTTGCACGGTCTGGAGGCTGGGGGTCCCAGATAGGAGCACAGGGCCACGTTCAATGAAGGGGGCCCCGTCTGGCTCACAGCTGTGTCCTCGCAGGTGGAAGGGGTGAGGGAGCTCTGTGGGGTCCCCTGTTCAAGGACCCCAGTCCCGTTCCTGAGGGCTCCACCCTCATGGCCTAATCACCTCCCAGAGGCCCCCAGTACCATTCCTTTGGGCGTTTGGGAAATCTGCAGGGGGCAAACCCCACGGGGTGCGGGCCGGGTCTGCCCCGGGGAGAGTGGCCCTGCTTGTCTTGAAAGAGCATTTATGGATCGTTTCCTTGAGGAGCAAAGTAGGTAACGTTTAGCAGAAACTGGGACTCAGTGGCCGGTTAGCGGCCAAGGTTCAGTGCAGCTCAGACTACCACTAGAAATATGAACGTCTCCTTCTATTTCCTTCCGACATGGAAAGTTCAACTCTCAAAACACCGAGAGCCAGCAAGAATATTTCCTTTTCGGAAATTGCACGGAAACTTAGCCATTCTTTCAGGCTGGTGGGCTTCAATCACTTTAGAACCAAAGCTCCCTTTTGGCAATAAATACTTAGTACTATTTCCTTAATTTTCCTTAAATAAAATTCAGGGAAAATCTAAATCTTTATGTATAGGAAACTCACACCTATACACATAATATAAATACATGTATATATGTCTATAATTCCTAAGTTATAATGGGAAAAGTCTGTGTTTAGTTCCCCGCACCCCCTTTACTGGTGGTCTGCAGGTACTCGATGCCAGATGGGCAGGGAGCGTTGAAGTCAGTATGATCAAAAATAATCCCAGCACTCGTGGAAAGGCCCCTTTTGGGGAGGGCAGGGCAGCTGTTGCGTTTCATTATGTAATGTGGAGATGATTCACTCTGGGTGACACGGCCACGTGAGAGTCACTGGGAGGGGACGAGGCCCCTGCGCCTGTGAGCAGTGGTGTCCAGACCCGCCAGCCTGGACCTGTGGGAGGGGAGGGGGAGGGCTGCTAGCAGGGCCGAGACCCAGACAATGGTGGCAGGAACAGTCCCTGGCAAGGCTGCGTGAGCTGGGCCCGCCTCCCCTCCCCTGGAGGCTGGCAGTCACTCTGTTTGACACAGGAGGGGCCAGGCCTGGTGACGCATCTCTGGAGCTGAGGGCAGGCGCTCTTGTTCACTCAGGGTTCTCTAAAGTGGGCGCAGGTGGAGCCTGCAGGGGTGCGCTGGGCCACGCCCCCTGGGGCTAAGGAGGGGCCGGCCCATTAGGTGGCTTGCGTCAGGAAGGGCAGGGGATGAGGATGGGACGGTCAGGTCAGGTTTGGGGGACTCCCCCCCGGGGCATAGTCTGCGGGGTGGGCCGGGAGAAGATTCCAGGTGGGCAGATGGCGCCTCGCTCCCACCAAGGCTGCCGTCCTCTGCATCCCCTTCCCCGCTCCAGGGGGCCCCCCATGTCCCTTTGAAGTGGGGTGCCTGTGGACGTTGCCACGTGTCAGACGGCCTTGCCCGTGCTCGAGGCATATCCCCTTGAACCCTCGTCCTGGACGATCCTGCAGCGGGGTCCTGCCGTGGACCCAGGTGCCAACTGGGGTGGAGGAAACCCTCCCCAGGCCCCAAAGGAGCCCAGCCGACCCTCTGTCCCCTCACCCCCGTGGGAGGCGGCAGGTCAGGTCGGGCTCATACTCTGCCCACACCTGTGCATTTCCAGGCACCCAGATGCACCCATTACATCTTGGTGAGATAAATGAATGAGGGCCTTTGAAACCTTCCTGGGGAGAAAAAAGCTTAATTCCAAAGGAGAAACGAGAGCAGATGTCCACTCCGAAGTGTGCACTCCTCTAACTACTGGAGTGCGGCGCCATCACCACCACCCTCCCGGGGTCTCCTTGACCCTGGCCCCTGTCTGCTGCTGCCCTTTGCCCCGCCCGCCCCCGTCCCAGGCTGTCTATGCCGGGGGGCTCCAGGGCTTCTGAAGGGGCGCGTCACAGGGTGGGACCTGCCAGGGGCCGGGGACAGCTGTGCACCAGCCATGCCGCCCCACTAGACGCCAGAGATTTCCTTGATTACTGTTACGTCTGAGTGACATCCTAAGGTCATACAGTTTATATTATCATCTCTGTGTGGCGGCAGTTACCAGTGTGACACTCAGCTGCCGGCTGCACCCACCACCTCCCATCTCCCCGTCCCACGACCCGGAACCAGGCACAGCCTCCCAGCTCACGCCAGCAGGGCCCTTACTCGGCTGGGCCCCCTTCCCTGGCCAAGCACACGCCGTCTGCCCACTCCATTTTAGGCCCCGCCTCCCCCAGGTGGCCCTTTCTGCTTCCAGCAGCTCTACGTCCAGCCTCCACCCAGGGCCCCCCCACCCCCCCCCGCCACATTGATCTCTGGGGCCCTATGTGTCCCTGGAAGGGAACAGTCTTGGGGCAGAGACCCGGACAAAGTCCAGTCAGCTTCCGCACCAGGAAGA
>NW_006797390.1:8827336-8846778 GCF_000442215.2 Lipotes vexillifer
AAGAGCGTCCGGTCACCTCCTCTGTGTTCCTTGCCTTCTCTCTGCTGGACCCGTCAGAGGTAGATAAGGAAGCCGTGCAGGAGGGGATGGAGAAGAGAAGAAAGCCAGCAATGGCAGCACGGTCCCAGGTGTGTAGACTCCTGTGGACCCCTCTCACCACCATCCTGGTTTAAAGCTTGTGTTGACTCTGCTCTGGGCGGGGAAGGGGCTGAGAGTCCAGAATTTGGGGCCCAGGGCGTGTGCCTGGACCTCCCAGCAGCAGCCCTGCTCTGGGGACCGGAGACAGGATGTGGGCCCACCTGGCAGCCCACTCCTCTCCCCGCAGCCCTCCAGCCAGAGGAATAGTGGTTTCTAGGAACCTGGCAGTTAACTATCTGTGTGAACCTGAGTTTGACGGAATCTAGCCAGGACAGCTTACTTACGGTCACCAATCTCAAAGCGATGCCGGATTTCATCCGAGAATCTCAGGACAGGCAGTCCTCACCAGGATTCAAGATGAGACCCACTGAAGGGAGGTTGGGATTCTGGAGCCTTCACGTTCCCCCTCCTCCTTCCACATTCCTGAGCCTTGCCTTCCGCACTGCTCAGTCCCACCCCCAAGGCTGACCCTGTGCGTCTGGCCTCCCTAGAAGGGGACGGACCAGCTCCAGCAGCTGTGGCAGCCGCTGGAACTCACTGGGCTTCCTACAGGTGCAGGCAGTTCACTGTGTCATTCCTACCATAACCCACAGGTCGCCGTGTCATAGGGGGAAACAGGCACAGAGAGGTGCGGTTATCTGCTCAGGGTCACCCAGCCAGTAAGTGCCAGAGGGAGGACTCGAACCCAGACACCCTGCCTCTGCGGGTCACACCCTTAACCACTACACCGCCTCTTCCAACTCGGAACAGCTCCAGGGGTGGAGTGAATCAGGGCACAGATGATCCAAGAGAGGAAAATCCAAAATTCTCATGCAGGTGAAATGCATCGTGGGTGCTGGGGCAGCAGCGTCCTTTCCTAGTCACGTTGTGCTGAACCTAGGATCGATTTGGTCCACGTCTCTTCTGCCGTGGCAGCCAGTGAGCGGAGGGTCGGCGCCCTCCGGAGAAGGGATTATTCCCAGCGGGGCACTTGCCTTTCAGCCCAGGGGGACACGCACGAGACCTCCTGAGGCTGGGGACCCACTCACCCTGCAGGGTTAGAGATGGCGAGAGAAAGTCTTCCCCCAAGATGCCGTCCGCCCCTGCGTGGGCAGCGCTGCCTGGCTCTGAGGATCTGGACATTGAGAGGTTTGGTTCACCACTTCAGGGAGAGCCCAGAGCCCCTTTTGCTAACCCTGACTTCTACCAGAGAAAGAACGAGTGACAGGTATGACCTGGAGGTCAGCCTGATTTCAAGAAAACAAGTCTATGATTTTTTCCCCATTCTATTTCCTCCATCATACTCCCCAAACCCATGTCACCCATGGTTTCCAGCAGTCGAGGAGATGGACAACAGGTGTGTGTGCGTGTGTGTGTGTGCGTGCGCGTGTGTGTGACGGGGAGAGAGAGGACACAGCTCTTGCACTGACAACAGGGGGCAACCTTCCTCCCAGGCCCTGCCCACTTGGGGAATTGGCCAGGTGTGTCCCTTGGCAACCTGTCGAGCCCCCTGGAGGGCGTCAGCGTGTTTCTGGGATGGGTGTGGACGGCTGGGAGGAGGCGCTGACAGCTGGATCTGAAACTGTGTTCATGGTCCGGCTTGGAGGGTTGACAGGGCAGGAAGCGGGTGGACAGGGCAGGGGGAAGCTGCCTCTTAAAGGGACCCTGTCACCCCCCACCCCCGTGGGCTGTGTGTAAACCTCCTCCGGGCGGGAACTGGTGGGGCTCTGCGGCCAGCGGAGGCCTTCGCCCCGGGCCCACAGGACAGAGGGGCCAACCAAACGCGCCAGCAGCACAGCCTGTGGAGCGCAAGGGGGCGGGTGAGGCCAGGCAACCCAGCGGAAGCCGCCGGCCGCAGAGCACTGGGAAGGAGCGCAAGAGTGGGGCTGACAGGCGATGCATGCGGTGGGTGAGGGCGGCAGGGTCCCTGGGGCCAGGCTCCTTCCAGAGCTCGCTCGCCAGCTGTTAACCTCTCGTCTGCCTCGCCTCCGCCTGCCTTCTCCCCCTCTGTATCTCCCCTCAGCCACGCTGTGGACCGAGGCCAGCTCACCCATCTGTTCCAGGTCCCTCTGGTGAACGGACAGACGCCAGCCCCTCCCCACTCCTTGAGCGCCGTGACGCCCACCCACCTCTCTCCTCCTCTCGCCCCCAGACCCGAATGACGACTTGCCACTGCGTTTTCTAGGCTGGATGCTGGGCGTCCTGGACTCTCCTCTGGCTCCTGCTTCCCTCCTTTCTCTTCCTGGACACCGCCTCCCCTGCCCTCCCAAAACAGCTCTACCCACAAAGATGCTTTTCCTCTCTAGAGAGAGTCCCCCAGTGTTTTCCAAAACCTGATGTTAAAGCACATGCGTATTTGTCGTTTGCACGGGGTCTTCGCTCTGCCCTCAAGACCAGTGCTCTCCACGTGCCCTGTGATGCCATGGGAAGACCCTGCAGGGGGTCAGTTCTTTCCCACTCACAGCACGTGACTCGAATGGGAGCGAGAAGCCTCTCGGTGCCCCCAAAGGCTCCAGGATATTCAGAAAAATACTCTGGGAAGCCAGCAAGCGTTTCAAGTGACCCTCACCTCACCCACGCCCTGGCCGACCTCTGCTCCCCGCCGGGCTGTCCAGAGTCTCCACGGTGGCATTTCTGCTTTTTTTTTTTTTTTTTTGGCAGAAAGGCCTAGGGAACCGAGAGGTCCCTTTCCCTGTGACCTGACCTCCACACTAAGAATAACAGCCCTGGGACAGCATGTCTTGTGATCCATCTGAGAGGGGGCACAGCTAGGAATGGTGGAGGTGGAGGGGTCACGGAGCTGGAGGGAGCTGGGGAGAAATGGGAGAGCACAGACTCCTGAGACTCAGAAGTAGAGAGCGAGAGTTGGCCGCCCCAGGAGGGCCAGGGAGAGGGACCGGGGAGACTCTAAGAGGCCAGCCCGATGCTTTCTTACCTCCTCACCAACCTCAGAAGTGCATCTCCTGGAAACCCCACCTCGTGGCTCAGAGCTGGGGTATCCCTTGAAGAACCAAAGGGGCAGATGTCCTTTCTTACGGAAAGACAGATGCCCTCGGTGCTGGGCCCTCCCCACTCCACCCCTGGGGAGGACGGCTGTGTGGTTCCCGGGGCTCCTGAACATCCGTGTGTCACAGAGCATTGCTCCCTTTCCCCTGTACTCTGAGAGGCAGTGGTCCAGACCCAGGAGCCTGCCCTCTCTTTGCAGAAAGCCTGCCTGCCCAGGACTCCAAGAACCCTCACAGGAAGGGGACAGCCCTTAGCTGACCAGCTGTCCACGAACTTTGAAAAAGTCTTTGAAAAACATTCATCCGTTCCCTTCCCCAAATATGGTGTAAAACAAACAAAATCCACGTGTGCGGGACAAAGGAGTGGGTCAGCATCCTGATCGCTCCCCCTAGACACGACAGCCCCCAGACCCCCACCCGGCCTGCAGGAAGGGCTGTGAGAACCTCGTTCTCGCGCGGGGGGAGCTTCATCAGGATCCTGAGTCAGAATGATGGTGCTGAGCACGGCGGTGCTTCAGAGACACCCCTGCCCTGAGAGCCGGTCTAGGGTCGCCTCCCGCGTTACCAAACCTTGGGACTGACCTGGCCTCCGTCCCCTTTCAGGGAGGAAAGCCTCTGTCCAGAGGCACCGGGCCCGTCCAGGGCTGGATGCCCGTCCAGGGCTGCCGCGAGGGTGACCTTGTAGATGCTGCTCTGATGCCATGGTCCCCTCGTTATCACGAGCGTCACGCGGCTCACCCCTGAGCCCAGAGGGCCTGGCTGTGCCTGGACCACACCGATGGCCGCTTGCTAATCCCCAGACCACCTCACGAGGGTCCCCGCCCCTGTTCCCTCCCTGCCTCCCTGCAGACAGGCCTCCTAGGAGGTGCTGCAGGCCTGGGAGGGGCTGCGGAAGTAGGATGGGCAGCGAGGGGGCTGGGCCTGGAGGGGGAGGACCCCGCCCCGCTCGGACTCGGCAGCGACGGTGCGGCCCGACGGCGGTGCTCTGTTCTTGTCTGTCTGACCTTCCTTTTCACTCCCGTCCTGCCGCCCCGTGTAGGGCTACTTTAGTGACCCCTGGAATGTCTTTGACTGCCTCATCGTAATTGGCAGCGTAATTGACGTCATTCTCAGTGAGACGAATGTGAGTATGATTCTGCCCAGGACGCCTCCGTGTCCCTCCCTCCTTACCTCCTCCGGTTTATTGTTTGGTTTCCTGTTTTACCCCCGCCAGTCATGCTTTCTCTTGCACCTGCCGCCGTCCTGGGGGACGTGAGCCCCCGCGCTGTCCCCACTCTGCCGGGCCGGACAAGGGGCGGCCGGGCTTCTCCGCCTCCAGGACCCCCGCCCGGCCCCCCCGCCCCGACTAACCCGGCCTTTGTCAGGCTCCGCGAGCACCGGGTGCCAGGTGTGCGCCTCCAGGACTGTGGAGTGGTAAGAGGGTCCAGTATATGCCCACGTAACCTCTTTCTTTTCTCATTTTTTCCCTCTTCTCTCCTTTCTTTCATGCTTTTTTTTTTTTCATTTTCCTCTCCCTTTTGTTTTGTTTTTCTTTGTTGTTGGTTTTTTTCTCCTCTCTCCCTCCCTTGGCCCCTCTGCCCCATGCAGCACTATTTCTGTGATGCATGGAACACATTTGACGCCTTGATTGTTGTGGGTAGCATTGTTGATATAGCCATCACCGAGGTAAACGTAAGTACCGGCGTCCCGCCCTGTGACGCCGCGCCTGCCCCGCACTCACCCCATTGCTCTCTCCTTGCCGCTTCCTCCCAACTCCTTATTCCCACTAAGTTATTCTGGTTTGTTTGTTTAAATTGGTAGAAAGGGTTTTCTTTCTCGTTGCTTTACTTCGAAATTGTTTTATTCTTTTTTCTTTAACGTTTGGAACGAGGCGCCCTTCCCTCTGAGTTTTGATTGCTGCATCCTTTCCTTCCCCTTTTGCGATTGGCCTAGCATGACACACACTGTCTAGGGGGATGCAGCCCTGGGATCCCACAGTGAGACGATGGAAGGGTGTTTACAACCGCTGGGCAGCTGCTGGCGCAGCCCCTTCCCACCCCCAGCATCCGGGAAATGAGCTCTCCCGAGGACCACGGGTGAAGGCTCGCACCTGGCCGGCACTGTCAGCCCATCGTACTCACGCTAAAACAGCCCCTCCACTGAGAGGCGGTGGAGAACGGCCCGCACCCCTCTTTTCTGGAGAGGGCTCCTCTGCCACCCCCCTGCAACTTGCTGTGGGAGCACCTGGCCCCAGGTGAACCTGCCCCAGAGGACCAGCCTTGCCCCTGTCTGGCTCTCCCCTCACCACCCACCCCCCGGCTCCAAGACCTCCTGCACCTGCCCCCGGGAGCTGCCCCTCCTAGACAGTCCCTCTAGCCCCTGCACACATCCCTCTGCTCCCCGGCATGTTCAACCTTCTCTCGTTATCTATAGGCAAGCCCTCTTGCGGTTGGTCTTTAACAATGTGTGGTTTAGTTTTTTGTCAGGATTTTTCCTTGGTTAAGAGACTTGGTAATGTTTGCACAAATGTTGATGCACTGAACCATTGAATAACAGCACGGAGCAGATGCTCCAGAGTTCTGATCTAAGGTGTCAGAAACACCCCACGACCGCCACCATCCCCCGTCCTTGTCCTTACCCGCCCCCTCCACCCTGTAGTCAGCTGCCAGTCGGTTGAACTGATGTTATTATATGTCCTGCTTCCGCTGATCAGAAGTCCTGTCTGCCCCCTTCGAGCGGGTGGACGTTGGGGGGAGGCTGTTCTGCTTTCCCTGTGTCCCCCCTGTCAACATGGCCCCCTCCCTGCTCGCCCCGTAGCATAGATTCGATTGCCCCTCTGTCTCGGTGATCCCCCAGGGTCGTCTTTGTCTTGTGGGGTGCGTGTGTGTGTGTGTGTGTGTGTGTGTGTGTGTGTGTGTACGTGTGTACACTCCCTTGACCTCTGCCACTGAATCATTGGAACACAAGGAAACCAAGCTCCCCACTCAGACTCCATGCCTCCCCTCCCTTGGCACTGCCCCCGCCAAGTGGCTGGATGGACCCCAAGTTGTATCCCAGGAGCTGTCACGTCCCTACCTACAAGTATCCACCGGCCAGGGCCTGTGCTCGGACCGAGGGGCCCTCGGGGGAGACCAGGGAAGGGCAGGATGACCCTGCGTCTGGAGGGTGGGTCCCTGTGGGGAACCATGCAGGGACCCACAGGAGGGTGACAGCAGGCAGCTCCCTGGGTGCAGAGGACCCACCTCAGTCCCAGGGTCCCCTGGGGTGCTCACTGTTGGCCAGGCCCACGCCATCGCTCAGCCTGACGTTTTCTTTCAAACTACTGCTATTTTTAAAGAAAAACAAAGACAAAGGAAAAAATTCTAGAGTATAAAATTTCTACCCCGAAAAGTGACTGTTGGAATTGGGGGTGGTGCAGGACCCCAGGAACGGCACGTGGAGTCACATGCAGACCCTCCATTTGTACAACAGTTTCCGTTTACAATTCGCCTCGGCACCCAGCTTGTGCGCCGTGAGCCTGAGCTTGACAGACGCGAATGACCATCCCCGTTCGCCGATGCACAGGTGAGGATGGAGCGTGCCGCGTGCCAGTGCCTTTGCTGCCCCTCGGCTGGAGCCCAGGCCTCCCGGGGCGGGGGGCCAGCGTTTTTGTCTGTTCAGTCCATGACGCCCTTTGATGAACACATACATCTCATAGCCTCCTCTCGTGGACTCCAGCCGGCCAGGATTTGTTCAGCCCTTACGTTCCACAGTCTGTATCTTTAAATAACCACAGGAGGTTTTTTATTTTCTAAACGAGAAGTTATCGGCCCAGCCCCGCTTCCAGTTGGGAAGCCCCTCCAATTCCTCCCAGTATCCTTCGCCCACATGGAGATGCTCTTCACGCTCCAGATTGAGGAGTTTGTGAAAAGTCACACGAAGGGTTGTCTGGAGATAAAAATGGGGACAGCGTGTGTGATGCAGAGCAGAGGAGGTGTCCAGAGACCCACCACTCGGCCCCAACTGTTTCCCACTCCCTCCCACACATCCAGAAAGGACACCCGCGTCATCATCCCAGGCATGGGCCGGAGGAGGAGGCCGGACCAGGGTCAGATCAAGTGCTTGAGTCCTGCTTCTCCCCCCCGACCCCCACCGATCCGAGGAGCATGATGATTTACGGGGCTGGGTTTTGAAGCTCAACTAAGAGCATCCATTTAAAAACCGGCCGTAAACTGTACGGCACTGTTGGGACCTCCCTGGTGGCGCAGTGGTTGAGAATCCGCCCGCAAATGCAGGGGACACGGGTTCGAGCCCTGGTCCGGGAAGATCCCACGTGCCACGGAGCACCTAAGCCCGTGCGCCACAACTACTGAGCCCACGTGCCACAACTACTGAAGCCTGCGCGCCTAGAGCCCGTGCTCCACAACAAGAGAAGCCACTGCAATGAGAAGCCCACGCACAGCAACGAAGAGTAGCCCCCGCTCTCCGCAACTAGAGAAAGCCCGCGTGCAGCAAGAAGACCCAATGCAGACAAATAAATAAATAAATAAAAATTAAAAAATTAAAAAACTGTACAGCGCTGTTAAAGGGGAGAGACCGTGGCACCCAAGCAAAGGACGATCTTTCCAACCCCCCTGCTGACACACCAGCCAAGCACAGATATCACAGCCCTCGTTCCCGGATACACTCGAACTCTTGGTCGACAGGTCCAGCCGGATCAAAGGAAGCTCACTGACCACTGCCCACGACTCAAGCCAAGATGGGCCTGTCCCACAAGCACGGACATGGCCCCGCACCCCGACGGTAGCCAGGATTGTGGGACAAGTTATAGGGATGATAACGCCTCTTCTCAGAGGCATGACCCTCCACCGTATGGTTCTGCCTTCCAGACACAGGCAGGTTATGGGTCTGGACGCTCGCTGGGCCAAGAGCTCAGCCCCAGGCCTCCCCGAATTTTCTAGTCTTACTGTTGTCACAAGACCTCCTTTTGCAGACAAACGTTCCATTCCAGCCTCAGAGGGATCCCTGAGGCTCTCCACCTGTAACTCGTCATCTCTGACAATTAACCTACAGAGACCAGCTCTCGTTTCCCTCCCCAACTGCTGTGTGCATCCCAGCCGCCCTCCAAATATTCCCCACGTTCAGAGTCATCTCCCCTCAAACAGCTCCGTCCTCCTGCCTCTGCCAGGCTCTGGTGCCCTGCCTTGGGAAGTGGATTCCCCAGCGACCCCAGGAACAATTGTCCCTTCCTTCCACCGTGGCTGGAGCCTCCCCTTCTGGTGCCGGGCACCTGGGATCCATTATGGACCAAACAAAAGCCCGTTCTTGGGAGCTGGTGTCCTAAGGCTGGGAGATGTTCGGACACAGAAAATAGGGAAATGGTGCAGTACGTGGAGAGCCGAGAAGTGCCAAGGGAGGGGGGTCAGAGGAGCAGAGAGCCGCGGAGGCTGGTGCCGTTCTCTGTAAGACGAGCTGTACTGAGGAGGGGAATTTGAAGAGAGCCAAGACCTGGGAGAAGTGAGGCGATGCCCTTGCGGATCCCGGGAGAGGAGCTTCGGGCAGGACGCGCAGGGTGCGGGGGTCAGGGAGGGGAGCAGCTGTGGGCCTTCGCCTGGGCGGGGGGCGGAGGCTCGGGCGCCTTTGAGAAGAGGTGTCCATGGTCCGGGGACCCCTGCGGGAGTCAAGGGCAAAGCCCTCCACCAGCTGGAAGGTGGACGCAGCCATCCAGGTGGGAGGGGACGGAGTTCCAGCAGACGTGGTGAAAACGGTCAGATTCTCAGTGTGCTCTGCGAGCAGGACCCACGGCCTCTCCTGACGGCCTGGACGTGGGCACCAGAGGAGGAGGGCTTCCAGGAAGCCGTGGGGTCCCAGCCGAGCCGGGGAGGATGGAGCCGGCGTCGGCAGGAGGGGGGGAGGCGAGGCCCGTTTGCACGACGAGGACGAGGCTCGGGCGGGGTGGGGGGCTGTGTACTCAACTGCCCAGCGGTGATGTCAGGTGGACAACAGACACCCGGTCCGCAGTCAGGCATGGAATCACCAGCACAGCGATGGTATTCCAGGCCGGGATAGGTGAACAGCTGAGGGAAGAGGAGAAATGGGGGGCTGAGCTGGGGCCTCTGTGCTCGGGGCCACCTTGACCTCCGGCTCACTCTGGGAGATGCCCTTGGGTCCTCCGAGGTGACCCGGGGAGACCCGGGGCCCCGCAGTCACGCTGGATCCTGCGTCCGTGGCCACGGCCCGGCCACCCCGTCCTCTCTGGACACGCTACCTTCTCCTCTGGCTGGGCAGTCAGCGTCATGTCCCCAGCGTCAAGCCTCCTGCTCCTCCTTTATCCCTTGAGTCCGAAATTCTGTTTTCCAGAAGGAAAACCTAGTGACGTAACCCTGTGATGTCAGTGGAAGCTCCTGGGGTGTCATAAGTGGCCCCCGTCAGCCCCCAGTTTCCCCTCCACCCCCTGCACGACAGGGAGTGCTGGGAGGCCCGGAGCCCTCATCACGGACACACGTGTCCCCAGTCGCGGACGAGGCGGCCACGGGACTGACAGCAGCGACCCGCCTTGGGGCTGGCCGTCCTTGAGTGCAGCGGCGGAGGCCTGAGGTGGGCCAGAGTGCCCCCCACCGGCTCTGCACTGGGTGCCTTCTGACAGTGACGTCCTTGCCGCCCGGCAGGCCCACGTGTGGACCACCCGCGAGCCGTGGCGTCAAAATTGTCACCTAGAAACTCTCCAGAGAGAAGGCCTCAGGGACCCCAGGTGGGAACAGGATGGGGGACGCGGCCGAGGGCCTCCGGGCAGGTTCAGCGGGCGGGGCCTTGCGTGGACACAGAGACAGGACTAGTGCAGGGCTGCAGAGTGGCCGAGCAGGACGGTGGGGTGAAGTGACATGGTCCCGGCTGGGGCCTCGTGAGGAGCTCGGCAGGGGTGGGGGGCAGGGTGCTGCCCTCGGGGGGGGGGGGGGGGGGCGCCAGGCCAGGGCCCCCACACGTCACATCCCTGAGAGGGGCCGAGCTTGCTCAGGGTTTGCCAAGGCCGTGCAGCTAACAGGTGGCGAGAGCGGGATTCGAGTCCATCCCTGTGGGAGAACTGACTCCTGCACTTCCGTGAGCCCTTCGGCCAAACCGCGGGCAGGCTGGCAGGGGCCCTGCACTCACAGGCCCCGCGCAGGGCGCTCCCAGCCTTGGGACCCCAGGCAGCGCGGCTCAGCCAAACTTCTCCGGGCCTGAGGGCTCCAGGGGATGCTCGGACGCCTGGGCCCTGGGTCATGGGGCTTGGAGGACAAGAGCACAGGAAGTGTGGGGCAGCACCCTTCCCTGTCCTCTGGACGGGAGGAGAGAGCGGGTGGAGGGGAGAAGGGGTGGGGACGAGGGGGGAGGGGGGACGGCTGGGACGTGCTTCAGCCTGGAGCATCTGGGACGCACGTCGGGGCCTCAGTTAAGTCAACACTGGTGGTGTCAGGCCAAGCCAGGTGGAGCAGCTGTGACCCTTGCCACCCTCCGGTGCCCCCATCCCCCCTACCTGTTTCCCTCTGCTGGTCCCTCCCCCGCTGCTCCAGTCCCTCCCCTTCTCAGCACCACCTCCACTCCCACGCCCCCAACAAAGGAAGCCACCAAGGTGCCTTGTTCACACGAGGGCAGTACTGACTCGGTACCGCCCGCCCCCAAAAGAAACTCTGCCTTTAAAGGGATGAAGGTAAGACTCGACCTAGAGGTGGTATCTGGAGCATGGATGTGAGTGAGGAGGGGGCCCGGCCCCCAGTTGTCCTAAAGGGTAGTTTCTCCTCTGCTTGGAAAGGAAGTTGGCCCTGAGAGGTTGAGCAGAGCCCCGCTCGCCTAGCAGTGAGCCGGGCCCCCGACCAGCCGCAGTCCAGCAGGGCGCGGGGAGCCATTTGCAGAGCCCGGGCTCTGCCTGCAGAGTGAGGCCCACGTGCTGGACAGCAGGCTGCTGGGCGCAGGCTGTCCCAAAGCAGTGGCCTGGAGGAGGGTCCTGCAGGCCTGACCCGAAAGGCCTCTGGAACCCGTTTCTAATGGTTTTCTCCCGGCTGAGTTAGGCTGTCCAGTGTCGCGACAGCTGGGACCCGACGGGGTCCCTCATCCCCTCCGCCTTCTGACCGAGACCCCTCCACCTCCCGTCCTCTAATTTTCTCTCCTTTCCTCCCTCATTCTCACCTCTTCTGTCCTCATACAGCCCTCTCCTTTCCCCTGAATCGGAGGGCTGGACTGAAGGATGCTGTCAGGACACAGCCCTGGTTCAGCCAGACGGCCATCCATCCAGGCAGCGGGTGTCACTTGTCCCCAGCTGAGCCAGCTGCCGGGGTGTTTGCCAGAGAGCGTGCGTCTAAAGCGGAGGGACCTCGAATATTCCCTGAGCTCTTGGGGGAAGTGAGGGGGCTAATTTCAGCAGGCCCCAAAACACTGACAGGTGCCCCCAAAATCACTCACTCTGTCTAATGCCGCTTCCTGAGAGCCGGCTGCTCTCGCTGGTTTGTTTCCTTGAGTCTGTCTCTGTCTCTCTCTCTGTGTCCCTGTCTCTGTCTCTGTCTCTCTCTCTCTTTTTCTTCTCCATCTTTCAGGCTCACTGTGTCCGTCCACGTGTGTGTGTGTGTGTGTGTGTGTGTGTGTGTGTGTGTGTGTGTCTCTCTCTCTCTCTGTGTCCCTGTCTATCTCTGTCTCTGTCTCTTCATTTATTTTTCATGATTTCCTTTTGTTGGTTATCTGTTTGAATGACTGTCCCTCCCAAGGAAGATAAGACAGCCCTGGCGATTTTGTAATCAGTCCCGTGTGGCATGAGCTCTGGCAGGTAACAGCCCCTGAGGAGCCGTAGGGCTGCAGGTGAGCAGTGAGCAGCCCCTGAGGCCTCAGCCACTCCGCAGCGCGACTGACAGCACAGGCCCTGTGCCGGTCACCACAGCTCAGCACCCGCAACGCCTGCTCTGCCTCTCTCCTCCAGTCCCCTTGGGGCCAAAGACCCCTCGAGGGGTGCTCAGAAGGGCATTTTAACTGAGTGCCTATGACCACAAAGGTTCTCCTTTCTGGCTAGAATCTCCTTCCCCTTCTGGGTGGAATTTTCCTTTGGAGAAACAGATGTAAGCCCACAGGGTTGGGGTGGGGGGGCTGCCTTTCCAGCCTCCGCCCTCGCATCTTTGGGGTGACCTTTGGGGCGCCCCGCCCTTTTCTGTCCTTGTCTCCGCCTTCCTCACAGCCCCCACCTTCCCCTTCCCAGCTTTTCTCTTCCTCAAACCCACTTCCATCCCTCCATTCGTGCCGGACCGAAATGGAAACTGGGCTTAAGAATTGCTTTTGACCATCGGCATTTCCTTCATTTGCCCTCAGATCTGTGGCACCGACCCTCCACTGTGTCTCCCAGTCGACACGTGCTTACTTAGACCTTGCGTCTCCCTCCCAAGAAAGCACCTCATTCAACCTTAGAGAGCTAGCAGTTTACAACAGATTTTACTTTGACCTTAAAATTCCTTCCCTGCAGCCGCCCCTGGTGGCTCTGACCGTCAGCACCTCCCAACCCCTCCACGTCCGCGGGGCCACACCTCAGTTCCCAGGACGTGCGTTTCTCCCCGTTGGAAGAGGGGCTAGAAGGATAATGAGAACCCCCACCCCTGAACGTATGCCGGCTGGCTCCTGGCCACGAAAGCAGCGTCAGAAGTCTCTAGAAGCCCTTGCCTCCCGTATCCCCAGCTCTCTCTGTGTGTACAAGCCTCCTATTTATCCTCCCACCCTAGGCTAACTGGGGTCTCACCAACAAAGCCCCAACCCCCCAGACCCCCGCTATGACACCATGACATGCTCACAGCTGAACTACCGTCTTGTCTTGCAGATCAAATGGAGATGAGATTAGAGATAGTTGGAGTAGAGAAGCAGAGCTGGTGCGGGGGATGGCAGGCGGAGGGGGGATGGCAGGCGGACCCAGATCTTCAGGTGTTTTGGCATGGAATTGATACCAGATCCACTCCCTGAGTTCTGGACGAGAGTTTTTTGTTTTCTGTCTTTTCAAGCAAGGCTTCTGTAGGCGGGCAGCCAGTAAAAGGTCCACACATTCCCGTGCTGTCGCTTTTGACTCGGTTCAGAGAGATGTGGAATTTCAGTGACCGATACATAACCGTTGTCTCAGTGGCAGCCACTGGGATTGGGCCCTTGTCCGAGGGCCTGCTTGGACTCAGCCTTCCCTGCAGGGAGGCAGGTCATCTGCACCTTTCCAAGCCAGCCTGGCCAGGAGACGCAGCCACGGCACACAGCTGCTCTTAAGTGCCCTCGAACCACCGATCACAGAGAACATCCTGGAAGATAGTCAGGATATCGAAATCTACCGCCTGGCCCTACCTCCCCGCTAACCCTTGCCTCCCAGCTATGCAAGAAGGGGGGCCGAGAAAGAGGAGAAGGGGGGAGAGGAAGCCGCCCCTTTCTTATGTGGCCAAGAGCGATTTCCAACAAGCTCTCCGTTCTCCAGAGAGACAATGGCATGTAAACTGGGAAACGCCCCACCGATTCTGGCGTCCGTCCGTCCTGGAGAACCCTCTTTGCAGGCTCTGGTGCCCCTCAGTCCCCTCGGCTCCCACGGGTGGTCTAGAGAGAGCGCCCCAGTGAAAAGGAACAGTGAGGACATTCCGGAAACAAAGGCTTCATCCGCTGAGGTGGTGTTTCTCGTCTGGTCCTGAACTTGGGTCAGGAAGGCAGTTTTCCAGAGCCACCCCAGGTCTTTGCTGGTTGAACCATACAAGGTGACCCACGTACATGTGCCCAGGTGAGGGCAGGGTCTGTCCCCGCTGCTGGCCTGGGGCCTCTCTGACAGTGTGGCTCTGCCCCACGTGGGGAGGAATAATCTCGCTTCATTCCTACCAACTGCAAGAGCAGATTAAGTTAATTGCCCTGATACCCTATAACCCCTTGAAAATGACCAGATCATTAGAAAACGAAGATGAGAACGGGCGGCTGAGAAACAGGCTGCACGCTCCCCGCTCGTGCACACGAGCTGGCGGCAGGCAGGGTGCAGGGCAGGTGATCCCCTCTCCCCCGCACCGAAAAGGTAACTCGGGGTCACCGGGAGCGAGTCTGGGGAAGCATCCGAGGGGAGCGGCTCAAGCACTCGGGGCTCCCCGTTAATCCTACACTTAGCTCAGAAGGTAGAAGTGATGCTCAGTGGTCCCTCAGGACGTTCTGGGGGATCACAGCGATCGGCAGACACACTCGCCCGTCTCCTGGCCGCCCGGGCATCTGGGGGTGACCTTGGGCAGCAGTGCCTCAGCCAGTGGTTCTCTGTGGGCAGGGCTGTGCGACGGGCCCCTTCCTGCACTCTCCTGTAGGAATCACTCCGGGTTGCCTTCTGGCTTTCTTACGATGCATAGTTACTTTCCAGCCCGCGGACCTTGTAAGCACAGCTCCTCACACGAGGACAGGCGCACACGAGCGGCTGACAGGTGACCCTGCCCCGCAGCCTCTGAAGAGGAAGGCTCAAGGCCCAAGAAAAAAACGAACCCGTGAGCCTCCACATTCTCCCCAAGTGAGGCTCTTTGGACGCTGGGTTCCCGGAGGCCCGGCCCTCCTCTCTCCACGGCCCTTCTTGTCTCCTGTCATAGGGATGGATCATGAGGGTTACTGGGGAGCTCCCTGGTGGCCCAGTGGTTAGGACTCGGTGCTTTCACTGCCGAGGGCCCGGGTTCGATCCCTGGCCCGGGAACTAAGATCCCACGAGCTGCACAGCGCGGCCAAAAAAAAAAAGCGTTACTGAATTAATACATAGTGTTAAAATAATACGATATGCTCAAGGTGATTAGAACAGACCTAAAGGTAAATCCTGGAGTAAAATATGACTTACATAAATGAGGTCTGAAATGGGAGCATAAAAGGCTAAAAACAAGAAAACGACAGTTAAGACATTTAAAAAGCCCAAATGAAGGATTCTGAATGTTTAAGCAGTAAAATAAGTAGTTTTAATTTTTTCATGGTTGGGGGTTAATTCAGTGGGGCCAGGTGACCCAGGTGGGTCCTCTAAAGCACCCCCATTCTGGTCCCATTCGGGAAGGGGTTGACCCAGAAGACCTTCAGTCATCTGCCCAGGGCTCTTGGAAGTAACGGGCAGCTTTGGTGGTTTTCAGGGTGCATCCAAGAAGGGAGCAAAGCTAGAGCCTGCTGGGCGCTCGGCCTGGAGCCCAGCACTAAGTGCCTGAGGACTCACCTCTGTGCGGACCTCACACCCCTCCCCCACTGAAGCCCGGGAAGCATGGGGCTCCTCACAGGTTAACACCGGGGCGCAAGCCCCCGACCAGCCTGGAACTTCCACCATGCGTGCGTGTGCGTGCGTGTGCGTGCGTGTGCGTGTCTGTCTCCGTGTTCTCTCTCAGCCTGCTGGCCAGATCCTAGACACCCCACCCCATCCAGGCACGTGGGTGGACGTGGCAGCTGCAGCCCATCGTGAAGCAGAGACAGATCTAGACCGTGTTCCATAAACAACCAGAGAGGCGTCCTGTCCCTTCTCCTTTCCCTCACCCCGTGTCTCCCCCGGCCCCCGAAAAGGACACCTCCCAACTAGCAATGGGAACAAAAGGATTTTGCTGAGAAATCCGTTCCCAAAGAAGCATCTTTCAGCCTGCGAGCAAACGTCTGGTTGTGCACACTTGCGTCCATCAAAAACCCCATTACATGTTCTCCTTGTTTATACCTTGAAAACAGAAACACAGGAGCAACTCTCTGAAAGTGGAGGGTAAGAGTGAAGTCGTGACCTTCTAGAAGGAGTTGGCAGCTCAGGCGGCGGGGACCAGTCCAGGCTGTGCTCTGTGTGTGGGGCTGAAGGGCAGGGCACCTTCCCGGATGCAGCTCAGGGCTGCTGTGGGATGCGCCCCTGAGGCCAGGCACCTCGGCCCCTGCCCCCTAATGGGCCCAGAGTCAGACCCCTGAGAACAGCTTCTCGGGGTGTTAACAATAATGTCCTAAATTGTGTGCAGGGCTTTCAAATTTAATGAACTCGTTTATCTCAGGCCGGTGTCCAGGGTCCACACCCGGAGATCAGGAGCCAGCAGGCCCTTCTCCCTCCTGAGCCTCAGCCTGAGGGCTAGCCCACCATAAAGGGGGTAACTGAGCCTCAGTCTTCCCCTGGACCTGGGGGGCCACTGCCCCTGGGCTCCTTTGCTCAAATACACGTGGGCAGAGAGCAGCCTTGGGCACAGGCAAGGTCTCTCGCCTTCAGCGGGCAGTGCTGGGTAAGCGTGCGCAGGGTCAGCCCCTGGAGGCTACCTTAGGACACACACGGCTGATTCAAAACAAACAAAACCTCCATCCTCAAAATCCAGAACACCTCCGTGATAACAGGTGTGAATTAGTAGTTAATCTGCAGCCAGAGATGGTTCCGGGCAGGAGAACACCCAGAGTCCTCGCTGGGTGGGAGTCCACTCTGGCGGTGCCCGGACCTTGCCAGGCCTGTGCCGTGTACCCTCCACTTGGTCCCGTTGCCCTCTCCTGCCACAGCGTTGCTCCTGTGTTACCAAGACCCAGAATGCCGGGCGTCTTTTTCGGAGACTCATTACAGCTTATCTCTGTCTGCCTTTCTTTAAAGCCAGCTGAACATACCCAATGCTCTCCCTTTATGGTAAGACCGAGCCTCCAGACCACGCTCTCAGCTTCTGTGACCCCCTCTAACATACCCACTTCCCCCACCCGACCCCCAGCATCTTGGAACCCAGCCCCCGACGCATGTTGCCCGTGTCTGCCATGCACCTCGCCTGCCTGGTCTGTAGCTGTCGAGTGCTGTTGGTGCGACATTTCTGTCCTCGAGCTTTCCTGTGGGTGGCAGTTCACCATGACCTTGACTGTCTAATGAGCCACTGGGAGAGAATCGGACCCGAGGGCCATTTCCTGTTAAACGTCCTGAGGACTCCACTGGCTGACGTCCCCACACTAAATCTGTCGTGGGGTTTGCACGGGGCACCCACGAGCGCCATGGTGAGGCCTCTGGGAAAGAGGAAGGAGAGGTGACATAGCCAGAGACGGGGAGGTCCTCCTAGTCACCAGGCCGCCCTCCAGCTCTGAGTCAAGGCCCCAGTAAGCGGTGAAGCTGGGTTCATTACCCAGAGAGTGGTTGGATTTCCTATCACCCCGACAGTGTTACCTGTGAGGGGCATGAAAACTAGGCCACACCTAGTTTCTTCACTGCAGCAGACCGTCCGGTGGGAGCCGCTTCTGCTCTAGGATACTTTGGCTAAAGTGATAGAGAGGCCGACCAGTGTGACCTTGGAGTCTCCTTGGAACAGCTTTCTCCAAGAGGCTGCTGTCACAGACTTCAAACGTGGGCCAGGCGTGAGTTTTTAGGAGGGCCAGTGAGTGGGTTGATTCCCCGAGCCCCAGAGGTCAGCAGACAGAGGCAAGATCGGTGGGGATGTTTCCTGACGAAGCCCACGACCATAGCCGGAAGGGCTGAGCCTGGACGTGCTGCCCATGTGTCACCGGTCAGTGGAGCATAAGGCACCTGCAGCATCTGGAGGGCTCTGAACCCAGGACGAACTCAGACTGGAGGCTTGCGTTTTGCTTTTTAACGAGTCAGATGCAGATGCCTCTGCGGCGCCAACCTCCCAGACTCTTGGTGCCCAGCTGAGTTCCATGTAAGCTGGCGGTCTCTTCTGTCTCCCTTCCCGAGCACAGTGGGGCTGATGGCCGAGTTCCAAGGCCCTGAGCCTCCTCTGCCCTTCCTCTGGGGAAGCACCACCTCCTTTGAAGGAGAGAAAGTAGAATTTCAAGTAGGTACACGGGTGACAGAAATGCAGAGATGAAGGGCATCAAAGACTTCAAAATGCAGACAGGTAGGGCCCGGGGGCCAGACGGCCTGCTGTCGGGGCCCCCCCAGCCCCTGTGGCCCCCAGCCACCAGCCCGCCCCGGGAGGAGCAGGGTGTGCTGGCGCGTGTAAAACCCGGCCCCCTCGGGGCGCTCCTTCTCTGATCGGGGTGAGGGGAGCGGCCCCTGGAGCCCCGGTCACAGGGTCAGAACCAGGAGCCGCGAGGGCTCCGGCGCTGGTGGGATTTTCGTGGGCGTGGCCAGGCCGGATCTGACCTGGAGACGGTCAGAAATGAAACCAGAGGAGCGGGAGTTGAGAATCGGGGCCCACATGGGGCCCAGCAACCACCCGGACGGAGGTGCCTCCGAGCAGGGGGCCTGCAGCAGGAGCCGTAACAGGAAACCCAAAGGTCCATTCTCTCCCGGTGCCCACGGGGCTGGGGGCTGCACTGGCTCTGGGGACCCGGCCAGCTCCCGGGCACCACCCCAGCTCTCTGGCCGGTGTGGGCAGGAGGGGGGGGGGGCGGGGGTCAGTTTGTGCTGTGACTGTTCCCAGATCTGGAGCAGAGGGGGCCAGGGCTGCGTGTCCGGCCCCCAACCCCCGGCCAGGCATGCGCCTGCCCCAGGCTCCCCCGGGCCCAGCAGCCCCGGCCCCCAGCCCGCTCCAGGACGCCCCTGGGGAGCCCACCCGCCCCGAGCAGGACCCCTCGGTCCTCTCACAGCAGGGAGACCCGTCCAGGGCTCACGCTCCACTGCCTGGGCCTCCACCCCTCCCAGGCCTGCGCAGCCAGCGGGCCCAGGGGAGAGGGGAGCGGAGGGGCAGCAGCGCCTGCGGCCCGGGCCCGTCCACAGCCGTGGGGGGAGGTGGCACACTGAGTGCTGGGGCTGGGCAGCCCCCGCCCCCCAGGACCTCCAGAGCGCCGGTGCCACTCGGGACGCCGGACCCTCGGCTGAGCCAAGCAGGAGGGCAGCAGGGGCACCAGGGCGGCTCTCGGCCTAGATTTCAGAGCAGATGGAATTTCTAGGGAATCACCTGCCGCCCCCACCCCCACCCCGCGGGGGGCGTAAGACCGGGGATGCTGGGGCAGAGGCTCGGGGCCTGGGCACGGCCGGGCGCCGCAGAAGCCTGGGGCTGGGCCTACCCGTGGGCGCCGGGAGAGTCGAGTGCAGCCGGCCCCCGCCGCCCGCCTGCGTGTTAACTGCTGTGTTAACGGCCCCAGAACGCAGAGGAGAACGCCCGCATCTCCATCACCTTCTTCCGCCTCTTCCGGGTCATGCGTCTGGTCAAGCTGCTGAGCCGTGGGGAGGGCATCCGGACGCTGCTGTGGACGTTCATCAAGTCCTTCCAGGTACCCCCCGGCCCCGCTCCCAGGCCCCGCCTGGGACGATGCTCCCAGCTGAGGGGAGGCTGCAAGCGTGCTGCTTTCTCCTCTCTTTTGTGGATTTGCCCCGAGAACTGGCTGCACACAGTGGTTTTGGGGTGGAAGAGGTTTGAAAGCCGCGGGCAGGGATGGCCCGATGACCTCTAGAGCCGCTCCCAGTTCGGGTGTTGTCAGCCCGGGGCTGGCACCCTCATCCCGGCAGTGGGTTAGCAG
>NW_006797390.1:8846820-8853811 GCF_000442215.2 Lipotes vexillifer
GGTCTGCTGTCCACACTTGCTTAGGGACTTAGCCGGACTCCCCAGGACCCTGGTGTGCCCCGTGTGGACCCAGGGCTGCCCACCACGGGGCCAGTTCTCTGCCCCGAGCACTCGTTTCCTTCTGTGAAAGCAGAATGACGGTGGCCCCGGCCTCAGCCGTGGGTGACTGTACCGGCCCCACGTGCTCACCCCACCCCCGACATTTCCTGGGCGCCACTGAAGGTGGAGCCCGAGCGCCCACCAGGCCGGACGGCCCGTGGTCCCGCAGTGCCACCTAGTGGTGTGCGGGCTCCATCCACCCCGTGAGCCACGAGGCCCCCTCCCGGGGAGGATGTGGGGAGCACACGCAGTGAGTAAAGCGCAGAGGCCGGCCGCGGGCCAGGTCCTGCCCAAGCATCTTGCGAGCCTTAAATCAGCCAGGCCCCAAAACCCCCCGAGGTCGTTGCTTTTCTTCCCATTTCTCAGATGAGGACCCTGAGGCTCAGAGAGGATAAGCCCAGCCCAGCTCCCACAGCTACAGTGGCGCAAGCGGGCTTGAGCCCAGGGTCTCGCTTTTGTCTAGTGCCCCTTCGTCCTGCCTTTCCTACACCTGGCGGAACAGCTTACGGCTGTGAGGGGGAGAGGGGCTGCTGGGTGTCCCCCACGGCCCTCCGGCTGCACGAGGACGGGTGGGTGGCGGGAGGGTGTTTCGCTCTTTCTAGATTGTTTGTACCGAGGGAGCGTCATGCCAAGCCCCGAGCTCAGAGCCCACCTTTCTGGGCGGACCTCCCCAGGTCTCGGGTGCTTGACACCCAGGTGAGGGGAGGGGTCGGCACCAGGCTCAGGCTCCTCCCATTTAGTGCGCAGAACATCTGCGGGGCTCCTGGAAGTGCCCCCCAAGCCAGGCAGCAGCTGGCGACTGAGGAGACGCCGCGCGGGGAGGGGCCCAGCCGCCGGCGCCCCGCCGACCTCACGGCTTCTGTGCCCCCGCCAGGCCCTGCCCTACGTCGCCCTCCTGATCGTGATGCTGTTCTTTATCTACGCCGTCATCGGGATGCAGGTACGCCCGGCCCCCAGCCCGCATCCCCTGACACCCGGCCCTCCTTCTGAGGCTGGAAAGGTCACCGGAATTGGACCTCTCCCCCCACCCCCGCGGTGTCCTGGGGGCACACAGCTCTCAGACCCTCTCTCCCCGTTGCCCCTGGCCCAGGTTCCACTCTCTATAGGGAAAAACTCCCCCAAGTTATGTGAAGGGCCTATTTGTTAATTATTCCTCAATAAAGTATTTTTTAAAGAGGCAAGAAAAATAGTCTCAAGAATCTGCAGCCAAAAAGAAAGGAAAAAGAAAGAGGAAGGCCAGCGAGCCTTGTCCCTGCACAGACGCAGGGTCAGGGTCTCAGCCTCCACGCCCTCTCAGCCCCCCTCCCGCTGGGCCCAGGGCCCCTCGCGAGGGCCGAGGGCACTTTTCTTCGATGCTTGTCCCGAGTGGGGTCCTGGGATCAGGGGCTGGACAGGGCAACAGGTACCTGGCCCCGCGAGGCCTTCCAGGTCACAGAGGGGACTCTCTTCAGCTCATGGGCCAGCCCATCCAGGGTGGACTGTGACCCCTGAAGAGACCACTGAATGATGGGTGGGAACCAGGACCCCTCTGTCCACAGCTCACAGACCCCGTCCTCTCCCCCTGCCAGGTGTTCGGGAAAATCGCCCTGAATGACACGACAGAGATCAACAGGAACAACAACTTCCAGACCTTCCCCCAGGCCGTGCTGCTGCTCTTCAGGTGAGTGTGCACACAGGTGCGGACAGGTGCACACGGGACACCTGCTCGGCACGGCCCTGGCCTGGGCGCACGACGAGAGCTGGGGCTGGGGGACCGGGAAGCCTTCCTTTCACTGTCATTTATAACGACTGGACGTGGCCCCTGCCGCTGACCCTGGAAGCCAGTAGGGGATCAGAATCGAACTCCAAGAGCACCCTGGTTGGAAGCCGAGCCAGGCCTGCAGAAACACTCGCTATGTGACCTTGAGTGACCTTGAGCGAGACAGCAGATGACTCCGAGCCTCAGTTTCCTCCTCAGACAAGCCCAGCTGCCAGAGTTGGTGCCACTGTCTGTTTCAGTGGTTCCGTCCACGGCACTTAGGTCCCCCCGTGGCTGAGCCGGCGCCAGCCTTCACCCTCTGGGGAGGCCGTGGCCACAGGTACAGCTGGGGGAGGGGTGTGTCCCGCCCGACCCCGAGGGAAGGAGTCCGTGCGGCAGCCCCGTGTCCTTCCTCCTCTGGATCCCAGTGACCCCCTGGGCTGCCCCTCCCCTGGCTCGTCTCACCATCCAGCTCGTCACAGCCTGGGCTCTGGGACCCCCACCTGGTCCAGGGCTGGTGGTGATGAGAAGTGTTTACTCAGTCCCTGGTGATGCCTAGATTCCATTCCAGCACCTGTACTCTCCATGCTAAGGTGCTGGGAGAGGCACTGAGCCCTTACCGGCCCCTGGGCTTCTTTCCGAAGATCCAGGGACCCTCCGCATCAAATAACCCCACCTTCACTATGCTCTGAGGAATCCTTTCCCCACATCCAAGCCCACAAATCATTATTGCTCAAAATGAGTTCAGTCAGAATGGCAGTCCCCTTAAATATCAGTCCGACATCACCCTCCCACAGGTGGTAGCCAGGAGAACACGGGGCCATCGTAAACCACAGCCTCACAGCAACGTTTACACCTGAGCCGCATATAAATATGGGATTTGGACACACGTGGGCCAGGGCACATGGGTCTCCCCTCTCCTTTCCTAAAGTCCTTGACGACAGGAGATAGTTTGTAAAAGAATAAGGAAGGATAAAAGCCAAGAAAGAGTGCCATTTTGAGCCAGCAGTGCTGAGGAAGTCTTCAGCAGAGGCAGGCAGATGGGATTCAATGGACAAAGGACCAGGTTCGGAGGAAAACACATCCCAAAGCAGGTGAGCCTGTGAAGGAGCGAGAGCAGCCAGGGCCTCCCCAAGCTCAGGGTCCACAGGGGCCAGGCACCAGGACAGCTGGTGACCCGCGTTGGGAGAGCGTTTGCTGATGCCCACAAGCTGAAAACAGAACCCTGCCACCACAGCCTGGGCTTTGGGGTCTAAGAAGTAAAGCAGGGCCCCAAGGGAAGCCACCCTTTAAGAGAAGCTACCTGTCCACCCCACCTGGCAGCACATCTTGTCTTGTCTTCCATGGTCCCCAGAGATGCTCCTGCAACGAGAGCTTGATCCACAGAGTTGCGTACTGGGCTCTCGATCACAAAGAGCAGTAACAGTCACCCCAAAGTACTGGGGGAAAATCAATGTCAAAAAAGAAGTCACCACACTCACCTAACAGATGAATGAACACATCAGGAGGAAAAGAATAGGGAGAGGAAAAATATTTGACAATAAGCATCATTTGTGTCTTTAGAGAGATTATAGAACCTGACACATCTGTCGACTTAGAAAGGAGTGAGGGGAGGAGGAGAAGCCATTATTAATCAGAACAAATTAAAGAGAGAATTAAATTTAATTAAAGAGAGAACTCAGAAAACATACAATTGTTAAAATATTTATTTATTTATTTATTTATTTATTTATTTTTGGCTGCACTGGGTCTTCACTGCTGCACGCGGGCTTTCTCCAGCTGCAGCGAGTGGGGGCTACTCTTCGTTGTGGTGCACGGGCTCTAGGCGTGCGGGCTTCAGTAGCCGTGGCGCACGGGCTTAGTTGCTCCGCGGCCTGTGGGATCTTCCCGGACCAGGGCTCGAACCCGTGCCCCCTGCATTGGCAGGCGGATTCTTAACCACGGTGCCACCAGGGAAGTCCCAGTTGTTGGAATTTTTTTTTCTTTTTTTTTCTTTTTTTTCTGCAGTACACGGGCCTCTCACTGTTGTGGCCTCTCCCGTTGCGGAGCACAGGCTCCGGACGCGCGCAGGCTCAGTGGCCGTGGCTCACGGGCCCAGCCGCTGCGCGGCATGTGGGATCTTCCCGGACCGGGGCACGAACCCGTGTCCCCTGCATCGGCGGGCGGACTCTCAACCACTGCGCCACCAGGGAAATCCGGAATATTTTTTAAGTGGACATAGCTCAAGAAGGAATTAATGATCTGAAAGACCAAGCCAGGAATTGTCTCAGTGTACAGCCAAAAGGACAAAGAGATTGATACAAAAGTTTACACATGGAGGATAGAGCCAGAAAATCCCATCTTTGTGATACAAACTGAGACAAAAAAGCACTGAAAGAATGGAGAGAAGGACATACAGGAATGAGCAAAGAAAATTTCAAATGAAGATACATGCCGTCAGATTGAAAGGCCTAGTAAGTGCAGAACAGGTTAATCCAGAAGACCCGTAGCTAGACGCATGATGAAGTTTCAGAAAACCAAGAGTAAAGAAAATATCCTAAAAGCTTCCAAAGAGGAAAAGTCAATTACTTTCAGCAGTATCAACTGTCATTAGAATTCTCCTCATCATCTACTGTATAACAGCAGACAAAGGAGTAAGACATCTAGGATTAGGAGGGAAATGTATTACCGAACCTAGACTCCTATAATGCAGCCTAATCAGCATTTAAGTAACAGAGCAAAATAAAGATGTTTCCAGAAGTGTAAGAACCCAGGAAGTTTACCTTTTTTTTTATTACACAAGGATGTATTTCCACACAATGAAAGATTAATCTAAGAAGTCGAGTGGGCAGAGAAATGCTATGAGTAAAGAACCACTGAAGTTCATAGTTCTGAGCTGTCGGCAAAGAAATTACAAATCTCCTGTTAATTCTAAATAATTGTTAAGGGAAAGTATATCTAAAACCTTGAATGCAATTTGGAAGTAAAATCCCATATTATCTCAACAAGGCAGGAATGATGAGAAACATGAAAGTGTGTGAAGATTCTCCTCCTGTTTGGGGAGAAAAATAGATACTGTTCAACTCTGTGCATGGGGAGGGGGACGTGCGTATAAACGGATGTTAAATATTTAAAAGTCAACCGTTAGAAAAACAGAAATGGGCTAGTACATTCTAGACCACTAGAAGAAAAACAAAGAAAACCTTAGCAATTCAGCAAAAGGAAGGAAAGACGAAAGAAGGCAGGAAAGAAAGAAAATTAAAACATAAAGTGACAGGAAAGAAAACAAAGATATTAATAATCACTAAAAATTAAAATCTTCTATTAAAAGATACTCTAATCTTGGCTTTAAGAAATCTAGCCGTAGCCTGTTTATAATAGATGGGGTAAAATAAAATGACCTAAAGAGAACAAAAATAAAGAAACAGAAAAAGAATACCAGACAATGCTTACCTAAGAAGTAGGTATAGTAATAGCAGCATCAGAAGAAATAAAATTCCAGGTGAAAAAAGGCATTAAACAGGACAAAGAAGGATATTTGATATTGATAAAAGGTATAATCCATCGAGAATATATAACAATCATTAAAGCACGTAAGCCTAACAATACAGTTTGGAAATATGTCAGTCAGACACGGATAGAACAATAAGGAGAAAATTCATACACACACACTCACACGAAGTGGGAGACTTTGATACAGTGTGTAGAAAATGACAGATCATACCTGTGTATGTATACCTGAATCACTCTGCTGTACACCTGAAACAAACACAACATTGTTAATCAACTACACCCCAATATAAAATAAAAAGTTAAAACAAAAATCTAAACTATAGGAAACTACCAAAAAAAGAAAAAAAAATGACAAGTTAGAACAAAATAGAAGAAAGGGCAAAGAACATCTAAACAATGCAATTAACAAACGTCATCTAATAAATTTATACTCAACAAATGGCAAAAAAACAAAGTTCTTTTTAAGCTGCAGAAGGATTCATAAAAATTAGGCAAGATTTAAGTCACAAAGAAGAATTCAATAAATTCGAAAACTTCTCTGACTTCAATACATAAAAAATTAGGAACCATAAAACCAAGAGCCCCTCCAAAATCTGTTCACTTAAATGTTTAGAGCCACTCTTCTAAATAACTCACAGCTGAGGCTACAAACTACTCAGAGATGAGAATGTGAACACACTATATCTTCCTTTTTTTTTTTTTTTTTTTTTTTTTTAACTGAGACCGCCTCGCCTGGGCCTGAGATTGTTTGGTTTATTTCTTTTTTTTAAGATTTATTTATTATATTTATTTATTTATTTATTATTTATTTATTTTTGGCTGCTTTGAGTCTTAGTTGCAGCACACGGGATCTTTCGTTGTGGAACACAGGCTTCTCTCTAGTTGTGGCGTGCAGGTTTCTCTTCTCTAGTTGTGGCGTGCAGCCTCCAGGGCGCATGGGCTCTGTAGTCGTGATGCGGGTTCCAGAGCACGTGGGCTCTGTAGTTTGTTGCACGCGGGCTCTAGTTGAGGCGTGCAAGCTCAGTAGTTGTGGCGCACGGGCTTAGTTGCCCTACGGTATGTGGGATCTTAGTTCCCTGACCAGGGATCGAACCCATGTGCCCTGCATTGCAAGGCGGATTTTTTACCACTGGACCACCAGGGAAGTCCCACGCTATATCTTAAATTTATGAGATGCACCAGTAAGCCAAAGGACAATTCAGAGCCAAAATTAACTTTTTTTTTTAGTTTACACTAAATAAACGAATAAATGGGAAAAGAATAGGAAAATAACCCCAAAGTGTGAAGAAATGCATTTATTAAAATAAAAACAGAAATTAATAAAATATAAAACAAAAACATTCCTCAATAAACCCTAAAACAGGGCTTCCCTGGTGGCGCAGTGGTTGAGAGTCCGCCTGCCGATGCAGGGGACACAGTTTCGTGCCCTGGTCTGGGAAGATCCCACGTGCCGCGGAGCCGCTGGGCCCATGAGCCATGACCACTGGGCCTGCGCGTCCGGGGCCTGTGCTCCACAACAGTGAGAGGCCCGCATACCGCAAAAAATAAAAATAAAAAAATAAATAAAATAAAATAAACCCTAAAACTGATTCTTTGAAAAGACCAATAAATAGACAAACTTTCATCAAATTCAATTTTTTTAAAAAGACGCAACAGCAGGAA
>NW_006797390.1:8853821-8860921 GCF_000442215.2 Lipotes vexillifer
AAAAGCAACATAATTATAGATGTGGAGTGATTTTTAGAATGATGAGAATATTATGAACAAATGAATGCCAATATATTTGAGTATCTAGATGAACTAGATGCTTTTATATAGGAAAAGAGAAATCACAAAAATTGTCTTGAGAAGAATATTTTTTTTAATTAACCACAACCGAAATTGAAAAGGTGGTCAAAATTTTAGTCCTCTAAAAGGCTAGATCCAATATATTTATGTTTGCTATTTGCCAAAATATCAAAGAATAAATCATTCCTATGTTACGTAACCTTTCCAGGAGTAAAAATGGGTAGGAAACCTCTTTCTGTAAGACTAACATACGGCTGGTACCAATAAGAAAGGGAAGAAAGTAAGAAATATAGATATAAAAATGTGTAGACATAACTATCTTTGGTTACAAACAACAGGCTAATCCAACTAGAAAACCCAGGCAAAGCACCTCAGAAGCCTTTATAACAATTAAAAGGATCAGGAAGGTGACCATTAACAAAGGAAAACAATCACTTTCATGTACCGATAATGTACTAGTCTGGGCAGCCTACTCTAACACCATAAACGGAGTGGCTCAAACAGCAGACATTTCTTTCTCACATTTCTGGAGGCTGGAAGTCCAAGATCAAGGTTTCATGATTCTGTTCCCGGTGGGAGCCTCTTCCTGGCCTGCAGGCGGCGGCCTTATCGTCGTGTCCCCGCTTGGTAGAGAGAGAAGAGAGCGCCAGTCTCCCTTCCTGTTCTTATAAAGATGCTAATCTCATCACGAGGCCCCAGGCCCATGACCTGATCTAAACTTAAGTGCCGGCCAATGCTGTCACATTGAGGTTTGGGGCCGCAACATACAAATTCTGAGGGGACTCATACATTCAGTCCATGACAGGTAATAGCTGATCCGTAAATATAATAAATGAGCTCATAAGCTATCACTTTTCCAACATGATACTGCAAGTTTTATCCAATGCAATAAGATGAGAAAAATAAACCAAAGGGTAAGAATTGGAGAAGAAAAAAATTAAATGCCAAAAAAATTGATTTTGCCAAACTCAACAACAAGAAAATGAACAATCCAATTTAAAAATGGGCAAAGGACTTGACATTCCTCAAAAAAAAAAGATAAGTGAATGAACATAGGAAAAAATGTTCAAAATCACTAATCATCAGGGAAATACAAACCAAAACCACAATGGGCTAGCACCCCACACCCATCAGGATGGCTGCTATCAGAAAAACAAGCGCTGATGAGAATGTGGAGAAATTGGAACCTTTGTGCATTACGTGTAAGAATGTAAAATGGTAACAGCCACTGTTGAAAACTGTACGACGGTTCCTCAAAATATTAAAAATAGATTAAAAATACCATATGATCCAGCAATTCCAGTTGTGTGTAGATACCTAAAAGAATTGAAAGCAGGGTCTCAAAGAAATATTTGTACACTTCTGTTCATGGCAGCAGCATTCACAGTAGCTAGATCATGGAATCAACTGTAGGTCCATCAAGAGAAGGATGGAAAAAGGAAAACGTAGTTATACCACAGTGGAACATTATTCAGCCTTAAAAAGGAAGGAAATTCCGACACCTGCTTCCACATGGATGAAACTTGAGGCCATTATGCTCAGTGAAAGAAGTCATAAAAGGACAAGTTTTCTGTCTGATTCCACTCACATGAGGTACTTAGTCAAAATCATACACACAAAGTATAATGATGGGTGCCAGGCATTGGGGGGAGGGGAGGAGTGTTACTGTTTAAGAGGCATAGATTTTCAGTTTTACGAGATGAAAAGAGTTCTGGAGATGGATGGTGGTGATGGTAGGACAGCACTGTGGGTGTGTTTAATGCCACCGAACTGTACACTAAAAATGGTTAAGACGGCCAATTTTATGTTGTGTGTATTTTACCACAAGTTTAAAAAGAAAATATGTAAATAAAACATCTTTTAAAAAGCCGATTGCTATGTGACTATACAAGAGAAACCACAGAATAATAAGAGAGTTCAGCATATCTTCTATATATAAAGTCAATAGTATTCTCTCCACATCTGTTGCAAACAGAAAATATAACTTTTTAAAGGTGCCATTTATAATAGCAACATTTTATTTGTTTATTTTAAGTAAACTACCTAGAAAAAAATCTAACGAAAGATGTATATAGGGAAATTATAAACTTTTATTAAAAGACATTTTAGAAGTCCTAAATAAATGGAGAGATGGATCGGGTTCATGGTTAGGAGACGTAATAGCAAAAAGATGTCAAATTCCTCTAGTTAATCTATACGTTGATGCAATTCCAGTAAGAATGTCAGTGGGATTATTCATAGAACTTAACAAGCTGATTCTAATGTGTCTGTGGAATCGAAAAGGAAAAGGAAAGGGAAAAGCCAAGACAGCTTTGCAGGACAGCAGGCTGGAAGCACTGACTCTCTGTGTGAGATCAAGACTTGCTGTAAACCTGGAGTGATTAGGACAGCGTGGTACATTGAAGTCAAGACAGATGAATAAACCTATAGGACAGAACGAAGAGGCTGGCACAAGACTCATACACATATGGAAATGTGATTTATGTCAGAAGAGCTATTTCACATATGTAGGTAAAGGTGTACTATTCAATAAACTGTATTAAGAAAGTTGGTTATCTAGACAGAAAAAGATACAGCATATTTCTACCTCATATGGAGCCCCCATATAAATTCCATATTAATGGGTTATTATGAAATTATTATGAAAAACAAAACTTGGGCCTTTTAGAACGTATTGAAGAATATTTTTATGACCTAGAATAGGGAAGGATTTTTTAGACAAGTTGCGAAAAGCACAGAACAGAAGAAAAATTATGATATGACCACATTAAAATGTAAAACTTGGATTAATCACAATATACCATCAGTAAAGCTGGAAACGAGCCACAGACTGGAAGACACTGCTTGCAGTGTGTATAACTGACAGAGGATTAATATAAAGAAAGTATAAAACCCTACAAATGAACAAGAAGACAAATAGCCCATGAGACAGACGGGCAAAAACATGAACTTGAGATTCAGCAGATGAAATAAAATTTCTCAGCCTATTCATCATTCTAAAACCAAATTAAAACAACAGTGAGTTATCATTTTATACCCATCATATGAGCAACCTTTTTTTTTATTTATTTTTTTATTTTTGGCTGCGTTGGGTCTTTGTTGCTGTGCACGGACTTTCTCTAGTTGCAGCAAGCGGGGGCTACTCTTCGTTGCGGTGCACGGGCTTCTCATTGTCGGTGCCTTCTCCTGTTGCAGAGCACGGGCTCTAGGCGCGTGGGCTTCAGTAGCTGTGGCACGCATACTCAGTAGTTGTGGCTCGTGGGCTCTAGAACGCAAGCTCAGTAGTTGTGGTGCATGGGCTTAGTTGCTCCGCGGCATGTGGGATATTCCCGGATCAGGGTTCTAATCCATGCCCCCTGCATTGGCAGGCGGATTCTTAACCACTGTGCCACCAGGGAAGTCCGAGCAACATTTTTTAAAATTCACTAATACCAAGAGTTGACCAGTCTAAATTCAGAATAGAAAAGTGGTCACGGGGGGGTGGGGGGCATGGGGTGGGGAGGGACTGGTAAAAGGGCACAAACTGTCAGCCATAAGGTGGATGAGGTCTGAGGTCTAACCTATAACATGGTGACCATAGTTGATGACACTGATCGTATCAGTGAAACTTGCTAAGACAGTAGAACTTAAATGTTCTCGCCAAAGAAAAGAAAAGAAAAAATTTTAAAAAAATCTGTGAGGGCATGGATGTGTTAATTAGGTGGCAAGAATCCTTTCACAATGTGCACATCAATCAAGCCATCATGATCTACGCTCTAGCTTGCAGTTTCATTTGTCGATTCTGCCTCAATAAAGCTGAGGAAAGAGCTGCCAGAGTCTGTAGGGCAGCGACGCCAGGAGCGCCAATTGGGCAGGAAAAGCAGCGCTCAGTACGTTAGGGACACACCTGCCGTCCACTGGCAACTCCACCCCGAAGCAGGCGTGTGACGGCCCTGTGTGGTGACTGCAGGCTCCTTCGTGACAGCAAGACAGCAAAGAAAGGAAAACCCTTAACAGGGCGGTGGGGTTTTTTAATGGTATACTCATAGAGGATCTGCCGCAAAGGATGAATGAACCAGAGCTAAAATGTATCCAAGTGGCTAAATCTCAAAACTTAACGTGGATTGCAAAAGGAGGGACTTTGCAGAAAAGGTAGTTATCTTTCACAGAAAGTTTTCAGACGTTCAGAACAATGCCGTATGTTTTCCTATGTAGTGGATGTATCGGCACTGGGGGGCTGACAAACCCCAGACTCAGTTTAGCGGTGGCCCCCCGCCCCGCCCCGCCCCGCCCCGCCCCGCCCCGCCCCGCCCCCGCCCCCGGGAGGAGAGGGAGGGGCCTCGTGAGGAGAGGGAGGGGCCTCGTGAGGAGAGGGCGGGGCCTCGTGAGCCGCTCTGGGGCGTGGTCTCTCCCCAGGTGCGCCACCGGGGAGGCGTGGCAGGACGTCATGCTGGCCTGCATGCCGGGCAAGAAGTGCGCGCCCGGGGCGGAGCCGGGCGGCAGCGCCGAGGGGGAGGCGCCCTGCGGCAGCAGCTTCGCCGTCTTCTACTTCATCAGCTTCTACACCCTGTGCGCCTTCCTGGTGAGCCGGCGGGGCCCGCGGCCTCGGCTAACACGCGCAGCCCAGGCCCAGCCGCGCCCTGCGCCCCTGCGGCTCGCGCTCGGGGCGGCCGCGTCGGGGAGGCCGGCCTAGGGGGCTGCGTCCCTGGGATGGGCCAGCCGCCCTGCAGGGAGGGGGCGAAGCTGGCCCACAGTGAGCTCGGCCAGCATCCTTCGCGTCCGTCCTCAGCTCTTGCCGTGGTGGCATCGTCCGCGAGGACAGGAGGCCGCTTAAACATTTCCGGCACTTTGACAAGGAGCAAGGGAAGGGTGGTGGACAGTCACCCCCGTCCCTGGCAGCCCCGCCTGGCAGCTGGGTGTGAGGGAAGCTGCCTGCCAGCCCACAGGTGGGGTTCACCTGCACAAACCCCAGGGGAGCCGGGTCGGGTCCTCATCCAAGAGAGGCACGTTCCGGCGGCCGGTGTTTTCAGTGGTGCCACTCGGGCGTCTTCAGAAACACTGGCTTCTGCCGCGCGTGGCCTGCTAACCACGTGTGCTGGAAGGGCCTCCGAGGGCATCTCCCCGCGCTCTCCGTTCTCCACAGATCATCAACCTCTTCGTAGCTGTCATCATGGACAACTTTGACTACCTGACAAGGGACTGGTCCATTCTGGGTCCCCACCATCTGGACGAATTTAAGAGAATCTGGGCGGAGTATGATCCTGAAGCCAAGTAAGTCCCCAGAGGGAAACCAAATCCCCAAAGCCGCAAGGGGATTGTGTGACCGCACCTGTGGAAGTGGGTCAAGACGGGTTAGCACTGGTTGGATCCACAGCAAACACTAAACTGCACGGGCCACAAGGGTCGAGGGTCAGGGCCAGCAACAGGAGGGCTTTGGCTGAGTCAAGAACATGCCTGCTGTTTTCAGCTGAACAGGACAGGAAGGCCTAGTGTTGGATAAACCAGTAGGTACTCGAGTCAGGATGTCCGGGGCCAGGCAGATCCTGCCTGCCTTTCTGCCGTAGGTCCATCAATCCAGCCACCACGTTTGGCTGACACTCTGGAAATACCTTTTGGTCAGACGGTTAGTTCACTGAAGCAGGAGTAATATTGAGAATTTCGTTGCCTACTAAAATCCCTTCCACCGTGAACATAGCACTGATGGAAAGTTGCTCCTTAAAATCCTAAACACGTGTACATACTGGTTTTGGAGTTTTGCCGTGCAGTTCTGCAGCTCAGCACCAGTTTCATCACTCGGGTCCAGCCGTGGAGAGTTCCTTCTGCAGGGGGGATCCCCCGCCCTGGGTGCATGAGTCCTGGGCTACTGGCCGAGACCACCGCACTGACCTTCCCCCCCGTTCCTGCCTCTTCTAGGGGTCGCATCAAACACCTGGATGTGGTGACCCTGCTCCGGAGGATTCAGCCCCCCCTGGGCTTTGGGAAGCTGTGCCCTCACCGCGTGGCTTGCAAAGTAAGAGATGAGCTGGGCTCGTGGGAGACACGACATGGGAGGGAAGATGCCTCTTGTGACCTTGGTCGAGACGTCAAGCCTCTACGGGGATGAGGACAGTATTTTATGAGCCTAAAGAAAGGAGCCAGAGCCAGAATAGGCGTTAGGGGTCCTTCCCACAGCGCGTTCTCAGACTCTAAAAGAAACACGGGGTGACACACGCACACGAATTTCGAGGTCCCCCCCAACTTCGGCATCCTCCTGCCTCGGGAGTTCTGTGGGAGGGTCCTTCGGGAACCGGCTGCTGTGATGACCAGCTCTGCCCCCCCCCACCCCGCCCCCAGCGCCTGGTCTCCATGAACATGCCCCTGAACAGCGACGGGACGGTCATGTTCAACGCCACCCTGTTTGCCCTGGTCCGGACAGCCCTGAGGATCAAAACGGAAGGTAAGGTCATCCGGGGGCCCCGGGAGAGCCACCGGGAGACCTAGTGGACCAGCCGGAGCCCAGCTCGGCTCCTGCGGGGTGTCAGAGCCTTAGCCCGGCAGTAACTGTCACCTCTGGGATATTAGCGGTGCCAGGTCTGCTCGTGTGCCCTTTGCTCCTTGAATGGCCTCCTTGCCTGTAGTTTTTAGAGCTCATCCTGGGTGACACCTCAGAGTCCTTGGGTGTAGTTCAGAGAGCAGGAGATGAGTGTTACCTGAAGTGGGGCTGAGCCCCATCACAGTGGGATTTCACTGGCTGCAAGTGGGTCTCAAGCGTTCAACTCTCCTTGCAAGTTAAACTCCTGTGTTTGTCGGGAAGGGGTCAGATCGGACGTGGTGACCGGGGCTGAGGTCAGCCCTCGCCCGCCTGCAGGCAGGTGCTCAGCCAGCCGGCAGGTGGGGGTCAGAGCCCCCGTGCTCCTCATACGGGGCTCCCTCTGGGGGGGCCGTGCTCCCCCGTGTTGCCTGGCGGGAGGGACCGTCTTCCAGGTTGTACGACAGGGGCCTGTGGCCAGCAGCAGCTTGGCTTCGATGACCCGCTGTCCTTACAGCTGATGTGCTCCTGA
>NW_006797390.1:8860931-8867485 GCF_000442215.2 Lipotes vexillifer
TACAGGTGCACCTGACGAGATGCACCTGCTTCCGCAAAGCTCCCAGCCTCCTCCTGCGATTCGCCGAGTTGGAGCTTGTTTGAGACGCTGAGTCCCAGCCCCAGCCCCGAACTCGGAACGTGCATCCTGCACCAGCTGCGGGGGACTCACGCGAGCAAAGTCTGAAACCCACCGGCACAGTAATTAGAGAAAACTCAGGTGGGACCGGCAGCGTCGCCTCCCCCTTCTGACGTTTGGATCTCAGAGCCTCAGGAGGCTGGAGCCCTGGGCGGGCCAACAGGGGACTGGACCCTGATATCGCGTGACGGTCAGCGAGTCTCCCTCTGCCTCAGTTTCTTCATTTGTAAAACGAGGAAGGTGGGGGGACGTGTGGAATTCAGTTCAGCGGACAAGCCAGGAGGTGCCTTCTCTCAGCTAAATCCTTTCAGAAAATAAGAGAAACATCCTTGATGAAGGAAAGAACAGGGCCAGCAAGACGCACGTCAAAGTAATGAGCTAATCTTAAAAAGAAATTGTAAAAGTTCAAGTTCTGCTGTGAACTAGAAAGAAGCTGAGGCTGAAGGATATGCTCTCAGTAGCCACGGCCGTAACTCAATCGGAAACAGGTGTAAACAGGCCTATTTCTGCCGACAAACGGATGGAACACACATTTTGTGCAGGCGTGTGTGTGGCCGGGGGAAACGTGGAGGGAAGTTCGCTAACGCGTTAGCCTCAACTGTCGTGAGCGGTGGAATCAGACACGACTTCTCTTCACTTCCTTTACCACTTTTCCAAATTTTCCACAATGACTGTGGTTACAGTTCCTTCCAAGAGGGAAGGTTTTCTTTTTCAAGGAGGGAAGATAGAAAGACTACTGGAAGGAACGTGTTGTGGTCCTTAAGTTTTGATGTAAAGCGAGGAGATGAATCTTCATCCCGTGGAGGAACGAGAAGCGCTGACGTCGGAGCCAGGACTCAGCACCATGAAGATGCTCGTCAGAGCAAACCAAGTCCCAGACAAAGAATCTTCAACCTTAGAGCCGGACACGCACAGCCCATCCTGAGGAAACACTCTCCCGAGACCAGGGGAGAAGCCAGCCGCGCGGGGACCGGTCAAGCCAAGAATTAAAGGAAACTTCAAACACACAGACATTTGTCCGCTGAGCAGCAACCGCCCCTGTAGCTCAGAATTCTGCATTGTTCACGTTAAGTCCTGCTAGATGGGTAGATCTCATGTTCGGCGTTCTTACCACCATAAAATACAATTTAAAACTGAAAAAAGGGCAACTTCCCTGACGGTCCAGTGGTTAAGACTCGGCACTTCCACTGCAGGGGGCACAGGTTCGATCCCTGGTCGGGGAACTAAGATCCCGCATGCCGCGCAGCACGGCCAAAGAAAAAAAGAAAACAAAAAAAGGCATAGTTCCCAAAGGGCCCACAACATCAACTCGAGGCAAACCTTCATCAGAGACAAGCACCCTCCCCGCCTGCAACCAACGTGTTAAACTCTTAAGTCCGGGAGACAAAGGTGAGTTCTTAGAAGCAACTACAAAGAAACTGGAGAAAGCATCCAAATTTGGGAGACTAAATCCCACGTGGTCCTTACCCTTCAGACTGTGAGCTGGGACATTTGGAGAGAAATTAGCACCTGCTCAAGAGAACCAGCAATGTCCCAGGCCCCATCAACCCAGGATACAGAAGGAAGATGTCCTGAAACACTTAGATGACATGAAGCAAGGGGTTATGAAGTTCAAGGTTACATAGATCACGGTGAGAATGAACTAAGGCTTGGAGAAAAGTGACAGACCCTTTTGGAAGATGTGTCATTGCGCAGGGCTGTCGTAACAAATTATCACAAACTGGGGGCTTCAAACAACAGAAATTCATTCTCTCACAGTCAGGAGGCCAGAAGTCCGAAGGCGAGGTGCCAGCGGTCAGCGGGGTGGGTTCCTCTGGAGGCGCGGAGGGGGTCCGTCCCGGCCTGTCCTGGTGGCTGGCGGTGCGGGCAGTGCTGGGCCCCCCAGGCACGTAGCTGGGTCTCTCCGCTCCCTGACTCCGCCCGCCCCCCCGCTGTCTTCTCTGAGCGTCTCTCTGCATCCCCTCCTCTTATGAGGACACCAATCACATTGGATGAGTGTCGTCCCCTCCCCCAATGAGCACGACCTCATCTCAGCTAATACACCTGCGAAGATTTCTACCTACAGGCCGCCTAAGTTTCCAGGTGGGTGTGAACATGGGGGCACCGTTGAGCCCACCGCGGAAGACGAGTGTATCTGAGCATCGTGTCAATCAGGGCTCCCGCTACACGTGTCGGGACCCACCGGCCACCTCCCCGGCGCCGGCCTCTAAGCCCGCTGTGCTCGCCCGCTGCCGTGTCACCACCCACCCAGCACCTCCCACTCTGAAGGTCTGGAGTCCAGCCATGGGGCCTCCAGGCCGAAACCAGACTGTTGACCCGGACATGTCCTCTTCCCGGGGCTCGAGGAAGAGTCCACCTCCGACTTGCTCAGGCTGTCAGCAGACTCACTCGCTGCAGGTGCAGGACCAGCTCTCGGCTGTGCCCCCGAGGCCCGCACGCAGCCCTGCACCTGCCCTGCTCCCAGCCACGGAGGACTCTCTTGTCTTTGGCCCCCGTCATGAATTACTTTTGTTTGTTTTTTTGCTTTGTATGATTTTTTATTGAGTCATAGCTAACATGTAACATTACAGTTGTTTCAGATGAACAACATAGTGATCCCGTATTTGTATTTATTGCAAAATGCTCACCATAAGTCTGGTTAACATCCGTCACCTCACAGTTACAATTTTTTTCTTGTGATGAGAACTTTTAGATCTACTCGCTTAGCAACTTGCACATGTATAGTACAGTATTGTTAACTCTAGTCCCCATGCTGTACTTTACATCCTCAGGACATATTTATTTTATAACTGGGAGTTTGCCCCTGAGAACCCTCTCCTTGTGAAGAGCTAATCCACTGCTGGGATTAGGCCCCGAGTTCACGGTCCCAGGGGCCATGCAGGGTGCGTGCTTGGTGGTGGCGGGAGAGAGCTGGGGGCGTGTTAGACCCAGCCCCCCAGTCCTCTCTTACGGCTGCGGGTCTCAGCTTTCGTCTCCCAGGGCTGTAAGCCAGTATCCCAGAGGCGCACAGAGAGGCACCTAATTAAGCCTGTTTTGCCAGTGGAGAAAGGAGACCCAGAGAAGCCCCCAACCTCAGGACCCCCTGTCTTCTGGTTTCTGCTTCCACGCCAAGGTTTTGCCACCTCCTCCCAGCAGGAGACTCAGCAGAGAGCTTTGACACAGAGACCCCCGAGCGTGGACGCTCCACGTGGGTCTGCAGGGGACCACACTTCCTTCCAGCTGCCCACGTTTCCCTGGCGGCCCAGGGGGAGCCCCTGTGGCCGTCCAGCTCGATCATGGGCCTCAGGGGCCCCCTCCAGGAGAAGGAGGGACAGAGAGCGGGTGCAGGGTTGCCCTGGCGGCCGAGCAGCAGGCGGGGAGGAAGGGGAGAGAGGCCAAGAGGGGCCGGAGGCTGACAGCGGGAGCCCCGGGGGGTAGGATGATGGGGCTGACGGGCCAGAGCCGTTGCGGACAGAGCCCGCGGGCCGCGGCCACCACTCCCACAGCAGGACCAGCCCACGGGAGGCCCTCAGGGGCAGCTGGTCAGTCGGCCTTGCATCTCCCTCCCCACAGGGAACCTGGAACAGGCCAACGAGGAGCTGCGGGCCATCATCAAGAAGATCTGGAAGCGGACCAGCATGAAGCTGCTGGACCAGGTGGTGCCGCCTGCGGGAGGTGAGTCACCCCACCCTGGGCGCATGCGGGTCCTGAGTCCAGGCTGCGGGAGGCCTGCCCTTTCGGGCTGGAGCCTGGTCCAAGCCTGAGGTCACAGAGGAGGCCGAACTAGGCCCCCCGATGCCTGGAGGTTGGGCAGAACTTCAAGGAAACTCTGCAAAGTCGAGCTTTCCCCATAGCCTGCCGGGCTGGGTGCTCTAGGCATGATGGGGTCCTGGAGAAGGAGCCCCCGGGATGCCCCTTCCTGCTCCTCCCGGGGCAGTGTTTGTCGACTCTGTCAACCGTCCTCCGTATACAGTTGCCAAAGTATGAGTACAACACTTTAATATGAAATACGTTAAAATCAAATGTTTTTCAATAAATAACTCAGGGGCCCGAATTTCTAGTTAACTGACCAAACGCTCGTCTGCACCCACTGTTACGAATAAGTTTGTGTTTAAAGGAAACAAACAGTGTTGACATGGTTGACATTTTGCGTTTGTCTTTTTGAAGTAAGTAAGGGCTTATGGACTATCTTTAAATAAGTACAGACAGCTCTGGGCACACACGTGGGGTAAGTGCAGGCTGATCGCGGGGTCTGGCCCTGTGGGGATCACATTCGCGGAGCGGCACCGTCAGGGACACAGTTTTCTGAAACGTGCACCCTTCTTACTCAGGTTGAAACAAAACAAAGCGGTCTTCCATCCATTTAAACAGCAATTATATTCCTGGGAAACTGGGATATCACAGCCATGCAGGTCCCACGTGGAGCCGAGTGAGGGTCTTAGCTCAGGTGGTTATAGCGGGAAGTCCCCCCACAGATGTCTGGCGTGGCCTTGGCAGGGTGCAAAGGTAGTATTCACTGTGCTTTTCGGGACATATCCAGAGCCACGTCATTCACGCCAGCAGCATCCCCAAAGCATGGTGACAATCTCAGTGACACTGAGAAAAGTCCCATACATTCCCAAAACACTCCTGCTGCCCCTGACGAGACCCACCCCCGAAAGGAAGGGAGGCCTGGGGACGGGCGCCACGTGGCCTGGCGTCACACGCACCATGTCCCTTAATCCCCATCACGGTTCTGTGACGCCTGCTCTAGGAGCTGGTTCTCAGCTGCTGAGTTGCTGACCGACCCCAGGCTGGTGGTGAGAGCCCTGAGGATTCAGGACCCAGGTCCAAGGGGGCCACCCTACCCACCAGAGCTAGTCTTCCCCGATTCACAGCAGACAGGGCTCGGGCATCCCCTCCACGTGGGGCTGGGGCCCCTGCCGGCTGGACGGAAGGCAAGCAGCTGTGGGTTTGGCTACTCTCACGAGACAGCTAGGAGCAGGGGAGCCATCACAGCCCCCAGATGCAACCCAGCAGCCTTCTCCAGGCCTTCCGCCCCGTCCTCCCCCAAGAACCGGAAGATGGGGCAGGGGGGCTCCTCGTGGAGCAGGAACTGCTCCCCTCGGGGCCCCACTCGCTTCTCACCACCCACTTCGTTCCCAAGACGGAGGCTGATTCTGTCTTGTGTCACTTGGGGAGCAGCCCAGCCACCGGGTTAGAAAGCCCCGAAAAAGATGGGGGGCCTGCACCCCTCCCACCAAGCCCTCCCACCAACCCTTAAGCAGGACGCTAGCCCTTAGGGGCCTGGGCGATTATCAGCGGGCACCTGGAGCTCCGGAATCTTAAAAGAGTTAACCAACAAGGTCAGTTAAGTAAAAAATGCAAGGTGGGAAATAAGTTTGACAATAGGCTACTTTTCCTGTGAAATAAAGAGAGGGTAGGAATATATTTGCTTATCTGCAGGAAGCATTTGCATAAAGAATCTCTGGGGAAATAAGAAACGAAAGAGAAAGGTTATCTGATAGGAGGTGGGGGGAGAGACTCTTCACTGTACACACACCTTTCTGTGTATTTTTGTCCTTTTGAACCACGTGCATGGAGGGCCTCTTCCAAACAGTTTAATTGAGAAAACTTAAGGAGGCGTGGATGCTGGGGCCTGGCCAAGCGCCCCTGCTCACTCCCTGTTCACCCTGTCCTCCCTTTGCTCTCAGATGATGAGGTCACGGTGGGCAAGTTTTACGCTACTTTCCTGATCCAAGAGTATTTCCGGAAATTCAAGAAGCGCAAGGAGCAAGGCCTGGTGGGCAAGCCCGCCCGGAGGAACGCCCTGTCCCTGCAGGTGAGGGGGCCTGGCACCCTCCTCTTGCCTCTGCCAGGCCCGGGGCTCTCACGGGCTGGCTGGAGGCGGGTCCCTTCCTGAGGGCCCTGAGCCTTCCCCAGGGTGGATGCTGCAGGGGTGACCCTCCCCTCCTGTGGCCTCGCAGCCCGCAGAGCTCGGGGAGTTGGCTGGGGGGTCTGCTGACGCCCCCGAAACAGCCCCTCCCAACATGCCTTCATGCCCTGTGGACCTCCGGAGGCTTGCCTGCTGCGGGGAGAGGCACAGGGGCGGATGGGTGGCAGGTGGGGCACCGGGGCCCTCACGCATCGTCCCCCTGGGCTCCAGGCTGGTCTGCGCACCCTGCATGACCTTGGGCCCGAGATCCGCCGGGCCATCTCCGGGGACCTGACCGCCGAGGAGGAGCTGGACAAGGCCATGAAGGAGGCTGTGTCCGCGGCCTCGGAAGATGACATCTTCAGGGTAGGGGGGTGCCCCGGCCGCGGTCTTCCGCCTCCGTAAAGCTGGGTTTGGAGCAGAAGGGTGGGCTGGCGTCCTGAATCCAGGGAGGAAGCCCTGAGTCTTCGGCAGCATCCCAGCTCCTGGCCCCCAGCCCTCCCCCAGCCCTCCCCCCAGCCCTCCCCCAGCCTTCCCCCCAGCC